>NC_133860.1:69058927-69433927 GCF_047830755.1 Zonotrichia albicollis
AACTATAAGAAGTTCATAATCTCTTTTAGAGGAAGATCCTTTCCTTCTAAGCAGAAAACACGGAACTGTGTACTAGATCAGAAGGTAGGAGAGGAAATAATTAAATTCTTCTTACATCCCCAGCCACATAGGAACATGGATTTTGGTTAATACATATAATATATACAAAATTCTTCATAGTCTGTCTTTGAAACTACAGAAGAACTCAGTAATTTTCAGTGATGAAATAAAAGTCAACTCATACAATTTGTTCATGTGGAGGATGTGGAGCAATAACAGGTGAGGAACTGAAAACAGCTTTACATTCCAAACAGATGAGGATAAAAATTTGTTTTCTCTAGTAAGGCCAATGTTATCCTGGAGCTTACACTTGTTGCTCCAAACTAACCATGACCATATGCAGAAAAGATTCTGAAATTGGTTACAAACATGTAACTGTTTTACTTGTTCAGACTTTGTTCAGGTTATGGTGACACTGAAGGGTGGTCATGACCTGGGTCCACCCCAGCATTCCCAGCCAGGGAGCAGGGTAGGCTGGAGCCAGAATTTTCCAGGATGTTTCTGTGGAGAAGAAAAAGAAAAAAAAAAAAAAAAGGAAAAAAAAATTAAGATTGTGCAGAAGGAAGGGAGTGCAGTCATAAGATGGAGCACTTGAGGGTGGTGTGCATTCCCCATATTATAGATGCATCATTTATCTATCAGCCTCTGCCCTGCTGTCATATAGCCTGTGCTGGTGGAGGAAAATGTGCCTTCCTTCTGCATCTTACCTGTGCTCACCTTGGTCAGTTTAAACATGCAATTGTCATCGAGAAGGCAGTCTGCAGGATACATGGTCCATAGGGTTTTGCAAAGGCAGAAACCCTACTGTTTGTTGCATACTGCCTGCTTCTTAGCCAACATTCTTGTGGCTTGTTGTTGTTTCATTAGAAATATCTGCTTTTTTTGCAATTACAGAAATGTCTCTGTAATTAACTGCTTTCTTTTATATAGCTGCGTCAATACATGTTTCTTGTTGGGATCCTTCCATTTACTCAAGTGGTTTTTTATTCAAAAATATGCTAATAGGAACTAGAGAGGCCATTTGTTTGAAGACACTACAATATGTTGATGTTTTGGATGGTAAATAAGACCTTTGAAATAAAATATGATCATTTAATCTTTTTATAGAAGTATTTGTTAAAGTCTGTTCTGAAACTAACTCCCATGTGATAAATTCATTATGGATTTCTAATGATTTATGATTTATAATTAAGCTCTGATCTTGGAAAGTACTATATGATTATTTCATTGTCTGTGTGAAATAGTTATCCATCTTTTAGCCAAGAGAAAACACCTGAGTGTGGCAGGTAGGTGGAGTGTTGCAGAAGTGAGATCTCAAAGGGATATGTGTAGAAAAGTGCCATTTTTGTGTTGTTGCACATGTTTTACTACAGTGAAAAGCAAAAAAGCTTATCTGTCTTGGTATGTGGTACATTTAAAAACTGGAGATATCCCACTACGGAATCTGGAAGGGGATGTCTGGGTTGTGCTGAGCATCCCCTGTGAATGGGTAGCTGCAACAGGGAATTACTGATGCTTCATCACATCACTGATAATTGTGCAAGGCAGGAATAGTGGTGCCAGGGGTGAGGAAAGTGGTTTCACACAGAAATGAATCTAAAATTTCACAGAGACAAACCAGTGTGCTTCCAAATAATTTTTGCTAGAAAAGTCCAGCACAGGGACAAAGATTTATGAAGCCCATAATATGGACCATAAATAGTTTGGTTGATGGACTTTGACTTACCCAATCTGCTGGTTCTTATGTGAAACTTCTATAATTTCAAAGGAAAAAGTATCATTGCTTCAGCCTCTTGCTACATAAAAAATACTTTAGTTTGAGCCCACACATTTCATACACCTTGATTTATGACAAATGACATACAAAGGATTATCTTCCTTTACATACTTATAAAGGAGCAGGGGACCATTTGCACTACAAAAATCTCCTTCATCCCAGGTCTCAAATATACAGGCAAAATAAATACAGGCAAAACTATTTTTTTTTCCCACTGCTTTCCCTCTTGTGAAGTTCCTTCTTGTATCTCACGGGAAAGGAGGATTTCTCATATGCAGTTGTTTGAATCAGTAAAATCTTGCTACCAGTAAGATTTTGTTATCAATCATGTTATAAAGGTTTAAACACCTTAAAATGTAAACAATGCAGCCATCATGTAGGCTTTTAATGTTTTGGAAATTGCAGTAACTTGTTTTTTTTCCCAGTTGTGTTTTCAGTTTCTGGTTACATTGCCTCATTTGCAGAACCTTAGGGTTCTGCAGTCATTGAGATTATTAAGTTTTGGCATTTGTAGATTGCTTTATAACCCAACTGATAGCCACCTGGTTGATTTTTAAAGTGTTTCCTAAACTTTAGGGTGATTTGATATTTTTCAAGAAGATATATAATAGAAATATTTTGTCAGTGTAACTACAATGAGGAATGGATTTATATTATTAAGGAGCAGCTTAAGATAATAATCACAAACATAACAGCAAAATAATACTGTTCATCAGGGCTTATAATTTGTACTGAGGACAGCTGTGACAACCTAAGATTTTATGGCTAAGATAAAGATGAGTCTTTGATGGTGTTATGAGTGTGGAGGTTTGAATGTCCAAGCCTTTTGCACGGAAAATTGCTGTTTGCTAATCAGATGAATACAGAAAGCCAGTGAGCACAGAGTCAAGACGCATGGTAGGCCATATACTAATTTTATAGATCCCAACATACACTAACATCCATTTTGCTTAATCTGCCATCAGGGTGAGCCCCTGGCAGCCAGGGATGACAGAAACAGAAGTGACATCTGGGAAATGAGCCTCTGCAAAGGGTGCACTCCTTGCCATGTTGCCCAAAGAGTGAGTGTGTCCAGAAACTGCCTTGGTCTCATATTGTGAATTGATCTCCCATCCAGGAATCCACCTCTACCCCAAATTAGATGTAAACAGGATTTGGTTAGATCTGAGGCTGTACTGAGAGCAGGGAGAGCTAGGCTGTGACATTTTGCCCCCTATTTCCTCTGCCAGGTGTGTTTGTTTAACAAGCAATCTGCTCAGCACACGCTCCCCACAGCTGCCTAGCACTGATGGTAAGGTGAAGCCAAGGCTGCTGTCTTTTTTTTGCGTTCGAGAGAAACCATCACAAATCAGGGGGCTCTTTCTGATGTAATATGGTAGTTTTCTAATGAAACCAGCTTCATTTCCCTTTTGTTCTGACACTGCTACCTTTTCTTGGGAAGCGCTAAACTCTTTGCTTTGCCTCAGTCTTCCTAAGTTCTTGCTGTTTTGAAAGATTAGTTATACGTTGGACAGTGACAGTCCAAAGTGCCAGCTTGCAGAACAACTAGCCAGAAGTAGGTTGGACATTACCAATGCATGACTTTTCATTGTGAATGCACTTTTTACTCTGTGTTTCGAAAAAAGAGCAGAAAAAAACCTTTTTCTGTGTCATCCTTTACTTTACATATTGCCCTGATCTCCTTTCATCACCCTCCCACCATCCAAACTGCTGCTGGTCTCTAACAGCCCCTCAAGGTAGATCAAATGTGTTGCACTTCCATGAATATAAGTATTTATTTTTTCCATCTTTTTTTAGGTAGAACGCAGCATATTATGAAATCTGATGTACATAAAGATGATTTATTGTGAGTTTTTCAAATTATATTTACTTGTAATCAATTTGGCTGTGTTTAATACCATAGCCGTCAGTTCACAATGTAAAGAGAAGAAGAACAGAAACAGAAGTTTCAGATGCAGATCCATAAAAATGGGAACACCTAAAACCTTGTTTGGATGTGAAACCTCGTAACCCCAGTTTGCATCAAAGTCAGATCACGAACTTATATTAGTCATTTGTAACTTTTACACTGGGTCACCAGGGACAGGAAGATTGTTTTTCCTCACATTAAAAGGTATGAAAAGGTACAATACTATTGTATAACTGTGTTTCTTTGACAGGAAAGTAACAAGTAATGTTAATGGGAAGAACGATGCCTGCCTCTTCAGAAAGTAAGGTCTCCTGTGGTTACTTGTCTAAGTTTGGACACAACAGGAGGCTTACTCAGATATGTAGTACTGCATACTCTTGCCATGTTTACTACTAACCATTTTCCATCTCTGCCTGTCATGACTTGAACTAATGACGGCACCTGAACCATCACTTACAGATGGAGCAGCCCAAGCAGAAACTTGCTGTGGTCCAGACCAGCAAACATCACCGCCATGGTAAGACTCACAAGAGTTGAGGCTCACTCTGTGTCAAGAGATGAAGTTTGTGATGGCAGCAAAATGTGCCAGCAGCAGACGTGCTGCAGAGAAACCTGAATGTTCTCAGAGGGACATTTTGGGTGGCCACCCACAGAAGACAGAGCTTGACAAAGCTCATCTACTCCTCTAATTCAGGCCAGAGCAGTGTTTCACTTTAGAAAGAGATGTTTTTCTTTGCTGGGTTAATATTCAAAGTATTGGCAGCTTAAGGACCATGGCCTATTTTACTGACAACAGCCATTCATTATGGGCTGGCCAGTGGGTGCAGATAAATGGTGTAAGGTGGAATCAGCGAGTCCATTCCAATCCATGTCAGGCATCTACAGATGAAACAAATTCATCCAAATTGGGCCCCATGGAAGGTCTGCAGAGTGCAGGGTTAATGTGATTAATGGTATATAATAACTGGAGCAGATGAAGGAGTGAAACACTGTTGATCACTACACTGTTCAGAAATAAGGAAGTTCAGCCCAAGGTCAAATGTGAGACAGAAAGATAATTAAGCACCATTTGATACACTTCAACAAAAGCCATTCTGACTTCTTGAAAGCTAGCTCTGTCAATTAGCAGGTACTGTGTTCATCTCTTAGAAAATATGATGGGAAATTACAATAACAGCCTTGAGTGACTTCAGGAAAGCATATTCTGTGGAGAAGCTGGATGAGTTTAAAGGGTAAATAACGTTTCTTATGAAAACAAAATTCCATACCCCTGGTTATAGTTATTGTCCTAACTGATGAGGAGGAAAAACCAAAAAGGAAAGAAATAAAAACTGTAATGTAAGAAAACTGGTCTTTTTTTTCTATCTAGAACCAAAAATGGGGTTTGAAGAAGAAATCACAGAGCCAATAAATATTACATGATAATGCAACAAAATACAACGCAAGAAAATATATGCTTCCTCTGAGGCAGAAACATTCTGCAGAAGTTGTTTGTCGGACACATTTCCCCCTGGAAGATTTTTATGTTGTCTAAGCAAGGAAAGCAAGTGAAATTTGTACACAGTTGACATAAATTCCACCAAATTTATTTGACTAAGTATAGCCATAAAGGACAGAGAAGCAGCCAATAACACTACACAGACTTTAGGACCTTGATCTGATCTCCCATCAAAGATGTATCTTGGACCCTCTTGGGCTCAGTGAATAGGGCTGAGCAGCTCTCTGACTGCATGAGTGAAGGAGAACCCTGCATCTCCACTCTAGGAATTCCTGATAGACAGGATATGGTTTTACTTCATGACAAAATGTTCAAAATATTCTAGATTAAAAAAACAGGAATTGTGTTTTCACATTTTAAAGACTTGTCTCCACACACATTCTTCCTTCTTCATCTTCAGCAAATAAACTTCAGTCATTTGGCATTTTCCCTGTTTAAACTTAATGTCAGACTAATAGTTTGTGTTTGTCCATGACCTTATATGCTACAATATCAGAATTTTAATCTTTATGGGTCCTTTTGATCACTGACTCACATAAACACAATGAACTCCACAAAATGCAATAAATGAAAACCTTTATTTTGGATATGAACTTGAATAAACCTCTGAGTCTTTTGAACTGGCAGTGAAAGTTCTTTTTAGACTTGTACAAGGAACTGTCCTTATGGCTAAAATATTTCCCAGGCAAAACCACAATAGCTGTTATCTAGTCACAATTAACAGCTTTATTTTCTGTAGGAAAAGAACAGATTCTGTCATAATTATTTGATATGCAAGGATTTGATAGTTTAGTGGGAAAAATAATGACCATGACATTTATACTTGTCTTTGTTGGTTGTCAGTGAAATCATGTTCTTCAGTCACTCCTACTTAGGTGCAACATGCACCTAACCGATGCAATGCTGTAACCCCTAAATCTGATGGTGATAAGTGACACAATGGTAGTCTATTGAAGGAGAACAAAAGGCAGACAGCTGCAGAATTTTTATGGAAGAGCAGGGCATTTCCCCTTCCAGGCTGGTTCTTTTTAGGTGACAGAAGGAGGTGTAATTGGGAAAAAGATCATAATGCATTCTGCACTGATGGGTGCAGACCTGTGACTAGAGCAACAAACCTATTTGCAATTAGGATTTCCAACTCTTTTATAGATGTGAGGAGTGAAAGTTATAATTGTTTCATATAATTTAGCATTCATGACAGATTTTGCAGAATGATGCTGAAATAATGTGCCAATTTATAAAGTTTCTTGTGGGAAAAGTGTCACTTCACAGAGCAATGAAGGCATTTCCCTATTCTTTCTGGCTGCAGTGTGGCTATTATAACCATATCCTTTCCCTGAAACTGTATTCTTTCTTACTTAAGAATGGACTGCTGATCTAGAAAAGCACAGAAAATATCAGCAGTAGTGGGAGAGTCTTGGGAATAGCGACCTCTGGGGATAGTTTAAAGACCCAACATTAGAAAAGTACACATGTTTTAGGTCTACACCCGACAGATTTGAGCAAACACCCCCAGCAGTATTTGCCAGCCCATGACTATGTCCCCATCTGGACCTTCAACAGAACTTGCAAACACACTCCAAATATTCATGCAACTAGATCAGATGAGAACTTCACAAAGTATGTATTTCTTTAATACAAGAAGAAAGAGTAATCTTTACAATGACAAAAAAAAAACCCAAAAAAACCCAAAAAAGCACCAATAAAAAAGAACTGTTATATGGAACGCTTTAAAAAGTATTACGAAAGGGTGAATAGAGATCCGGATAAGGTTACCACATGGGTGACATGAACAATATGTTCCAACAACCCCCCTGCAAACTTTCTATTTCTTGGCACAATGAAACCATCTGCAGATAAATTACATGAAAGCAGTATTATAGAAAGTAATTCCTGGTGTGAAAGGAGATGGAAAAAATGACCCCTTCCTTCCATTTCTTGCTTACATAACGTATATACTGTGCTTTTCCCCTGTGTAATTCACACAAACTCAGTACTGAAACTTTCTTCCTTTTGTACAGCTCTTGCAGGTCTGCAGAAGAAAATTGCTGCATAAGAGTTAGGTGGTGTGATTTATCAGAGTGAAATTGCTTTTCATGTGGAATTGGTAAATTGTAGGCAGGAGATGGAGGCACTAAGGAGGAAACAGAGACTGAAATGGTAAAAATGAAATAGTCTTAAATAGAAAATTAAAACTACTTCTGAAAGACGAGAAGCAGGATAGACTGTCAAGGAGAGGGCTAGATTCATGAAATCATCTCTGGGGTTTTTTTTTGTTTGCCTATTCCCTGAAATTTAAACACTAATTTTTTGTTGCGTAGAGTAGATTACAAATCGTCAGAAAAAATGAAGTCCCACATTTCCATATTATAAGTTTGAATATCAGTCATACTTATTTTTCCTATTCTCTACTGTTTTAGCTTAA
This sequence comes from Zonotrichia albicollis, assembly GCF_047830755.1. Taxonomy (NCBI): domain Eukaryota; kingdom Metazoa; phylum Chordata; class Aves; order Passeriformes; family Passerellidae; genus Zonotrichia; species Zonotrichia albicollis. The sequence goes on from NC_133860.1 coordinate 69,066,597, forward strand.
ACAAAACTAAAGTAAAACTAGTTTCTAATTTATATTGGGGTTCATTTTACATAGCAGCTTGTACTGCGGACAGTGAACTGGGTAATAATCTTGTTTGGAACAGGCTCCAGGTGGTAAATTTAAAAAAATAGTTCAGGTCAGTCACTTTACTAAATTCATGGTGGATGGATGGCACTGAACAGTGTGGCGCAGTCGATGTGCTGGAGGGAAGGGACGTCACTCAGAGGGAACTTGATCAGCTTGAGAGCAGTGAACATCTGCAAGCCTCCTGAAGCTCCAAAATGGCAATTGCAAGATGCTGCACCTGGGTGGGGACAGTCCCAACCACAAACACCACAGACTGGGCAGAAAACGGAATAAAAGTGGCCCTGTGAGCAGGACTGGATGGTGCTGGTGGGTGAGAGGCTGGGCATGACCCAGCCAGGGGCACTCCCAGCCCAGAGAGCCAAACGTGCCCTGGGCTGCATCCAGAGCAGCGTGGGCAGCAGGGCAGGGAGGGGATTCTGCCCCTCTGCTCTGCTCTGGGAGAGCCCACCTGGAACCTGCATCCAGCTCTGGGCTCCCAGCACAGGGAGGAGTGAGTGCAGAGGAGGGACACCAAGATGATCAGAGGGATGGAGCTCTTCTGTGTCTGAAAGGCTGGGGGGGTCTTCAGTCTTGTGAAAGAAGACTGGAGAGACCATGTAGCAAACTTTACAATACCTAAAGAGGGCCTGCAGGCCTGGAGTGGGATTTTGGGCAAGGGCCTTTGGGGATAGGAAAACCGGTAATGGCTTTCAGCTGATAAAGAACAGGTTTAGTTTGGTTATTAGGAAGAAATTCTTCCTAACGAAGAAATTCTTCCTAATTCTTCATTCTGAAGAATGTGAAGATGGGGGAAAACTGGAACAGGTTGACCAGAGACATTTTTTCCATCCCTGGGAGTGTTCAAGGCCAAGTTAGACGGGATTTTGAGCAAGCTGGTCTAGTGGAAGGTTGCATTGAAATTAGATGATCTTTAAGGTACTTTCTAACCCAAACCTTTCTGTGATTCTATGATTCTATGACTGTGGTCTGAAAAGGTATGAAGGAGGCCATTGTCACCAAAACAACAATTATAATGACAGGGTTTTTTATGTGGCCACTTCCTTACAGAATTTGCCTTGTTGTTAACAGCGCAAGCTTTGGTAATGATTCACCTCAGACAGTAAATAAAAATGAAGGACTCCTACCATCCCTAGTTTGTGATTCCTGGTAACTCCAGAGCCAAATCCAGACCCTCAGTCTCTATATGTGGTTGCACAGAGTGCTTTGTACAGATCTTCTTTCACTAAACTTCCTGCCACCAGAACATCCCCCTTTGCAGAGAAACACCTCTAGCAAAAGCAAACAGCCATCAATGGAGGTACAATGCAAGTAAGCCTGTAAATGTACCAACCTCCAAAAAAGAATAAACTTGAAGTACTAACATTGCCTTTTTTCTTTGGTTATGTAATCAATGGAAGAACTCAACACAACTCTCCCTTGCAGCTACTTCAGATTGCAAAAATTTGTTTAACCTGAGGGGGTCAACACAGGAAAGAAAAAAAAAAATTTGCAAGTGAAGGCAAGAGGGGAAAAAGAATTAATTAATTAAGCACATTTATAATTTATTAATTATCACAGCGCATAAAGACAATGAGAGGGTGTTTTTGTTTTGTTTGTTTGTTTTTGGTTTTATATGTCAATAGACTGTTACAGAGTTATGGCAGCATATGAAGTGAAAAATGTTTTATTACACTTTCTAAAACGTCCTGCTAATATCCATTGAATATGATTCGTTTCAGCCCTATTCAAACATACAGATTCCAGCCATTTTTTTACACCATTTGAAGTTTTCTGATCTCTGGCTTTCCAAATGTTTAAAGTGACTTTTATTTTCTGCTTTAACAGTTCTTTAAGTACGAGTAAAAGTTCTTAGATACATTACACCTGCTAAAAACCTCCTGAGATGAATATTTTAGAGTGAAAATCCTGTCCTCTCGGTCAAAGCTGGTTTTGTGAAAAGTGTCAGTGACATATGAAAAAATGAAGTGTGGGACTCACCAATGTGAAACAGTTGTTATGCACTAGTAACTTTTTTGCCTTAAACTTAATTTCTTCATATTTTCTTTTATATGGTTCTCCTTGTGACCTTACTGCCTGTCCTGGTTTAGGACAAATTAGGGGAAATCTCCAAGAGGGAGCCCCCCAGAACAAAACAAACCTCCAACCACCCCTCCCCCAACACCGGGTTCGGGAAGGAATTTCTCGGAGGAGCAAAGTGGAAAACAAAACCTATTTATTTACAAGTAACAAAAGAACACTCCCCAACACAAGAAAAGAAAAGGGACCAGACTGTGTTGTGGAGGGCGCCGAATCTTCTCTAGCAGGCTTCGGGTGTCCTGGAGCTCGCAGGTCCGATCCGGAGCCGGTCCAGTATCTTGGGGGAGGGTAAGAAAGAGAGAGAGAGAACAAAAGAAAAAGAAAAAAAAAACAGCGCAAAAGCAAAAAAAGCAAGCAAGCAAGCAAGCAAGCAAGCAGCAGCTAGCCAAAGCCAAGCAGCCAAAGCCAAAAGCCGAAAGTGCCTGGTCACACCCCCCCCCCCCCCCCCCTCCTCTCTTCCCCATCCCGCCACAGCCAGACTGCCGGGGGGGGGGGGTGGGGGGGTGGGGGAAAAGGCACAGCTGCCAGACATAACACACGATATTGGGATAAAGGCTGTCACCCCACGACACTGCCACAGAAGTATGTATCTGATGTACTCAGATGAGTTACTAAGGAATCTCAAATTCTGACTTGTTTTTATTCTCTGAGTCCAGCTGTTGTTGTTGTTATTGTTGTTGTTTTGATAACTTGCCATGAATGTGAAGCTCACATTTAATTATGCTATATATCAGCATCATTTTCTGAAACCTAGATTTTTGTTTTCAAGCTAAATAGAAATGGCAGTAAGGAGTTAATAAAACACCATCAATGACTACTAAACGGAGAGTCAAAAAACTAATTTCAGAAGCCTTGAGCAGATACCTAGTAAAGCCTTTGGGCAACAAAAAAATATTTCTGGCTTCCTCATTCCTGTCGAGCTGATACTGTGCCACTCCTGAAGTCTATACAGCTACATTAACAGAGTTTATGCTACTTGAGCATTTTGTCACCAAGCAGATGCTAAGCCATGATGGTTTAATACTGATTATTTCAAAGGGCTTGCATTGAGATCCCTGATAGAAAAGTTCCAACTGCAGCTTGTTTGAAGAACAAGACCACTCAAAGAGCAAGGGTCAGGCATGTGTTTAAATCTGATATAGCTATCTATAGCACATAGTTTTTAAGTGTTCTAAATTTGAATGGTCATTTTAATATTACAGTCAATTTTCAGACTTAATTGTTGTAACTTGTTGATTTTCCCAGGGTATTCATAAAGTTCCCTCTGTACAGTGAAGTCAATATGAAATTCCATTTAAAAACCTAACAATTTTCAAATGGGTAAATATCTCTTTTGTGTGTATCTACGTCTACTTGCCTATATATAAATAAAGATGCTATATTTTCCAAGTAGGAATAGGCTATCAGGCTTGGAAGAGGAAAGATTTCAGCCTGTTCTTTCTACCAAGTAATAGTGGGTGCCAGGAACGGGTGAGTTCACAGGAAAAAAAGAAGTGTGAGTTTGAGCCAGGTGGATTGGTCTTGGGCAGGAAGTTCAAGACGAGATGTGCTTGTGTTATAAACCATTCTGCTGTAGGTTTTTGAGGGATCTAGCAGCAGGCCTGGATTTGTTACAGCTGCAGCAGGTCACAGCCCACCTATGACCTTCTGCCTAATTGTTGGCTGGGATTTTAATTTGCCACTTAGCAAATGCCTCGTGGTCTCTTGGTGGGCCCGTTAAGTACCTGGCAGAAGGCTCAAAAAAGACTCAGAGGACTTGAGCCCCTTGAGTGCCTCTGTCATAGTCTCAGTCCTTCATGGGACTGCAGAATGGATTTCACTCTTTCCAAGCTCTTCCAAAGCACAGAGGTGGCTATAAACAGACTTATTATGTCAATAAGTTATGACATAACTTATATTGAAGGACTCTAGCAAACAAGGTTTGAAAATACCCTCAAAAAGGGAAGAAAAGTTTGAGAGATATCACCACACAGCAGAGGGATGAGATGTTATCACTTTCTGTCCAGATGTTGTGAATATGAGGAAATCAAATGGCCATATTTCTTTCTCCTCTTCATCATCAATGCTAATTCTTCCCTTTAAGCTATATTTCTTTTGGTTGTGATGGATAAGATGTAAATAATTTGACAATACCTGTAGAGAGATGTAGGGGTTGAAAATATTTGCCCTGATACCCTAGGCTTTAGAAGAGATGTTTAATTTTTTGCACAATAATACTTTAATTTATGTTAGTCTTGAAAAAGCCTGAAACATAGCAAATACAATAAGAATATAAATTAGTGGAAAAAGCAGGAAATAAATCCTGGAGGCAGTGGAAGAAAGTGCTATGTCAAACACAGAACAGCAGAGAATTTGCAACCTCTCTAAAGAAAGACAGATTATTTTTTTACTTATGTTTTTTCCAGTCAAATGCCAGGTGCCTAGACAACCCAGTAAAAAAAAAATAAATGAGTTTATGTTCTTACAATTTTTAAAAAAAGGGAAAAGAGAAAAAAAAAACTACATTGATTCATTAAATTCAGCAGGAAAAGTATATAACATCAATTAAGAATAAAAATGAGAAGTATTAACATTTGCATTGCTCTCCTTCCTGGAAAAAGATATGTCTAAGCTACATTATTTAATTAATATTTAGATCTAACTGTATAAAGAATAATTGGCTTACTTAAAAGCTGATTAATTTAATATTATTATAGTAACAATAGAGCTGTTATAAGCACATCCCATTAAAAAAAAAAAAAAAAAGAGAAGTGTTACAGTGCATGGAGATGCTGGCAAGAAGGAAAGCAGGTGGAGTTTTATTTCCAATATACCAAACAGAAAAATATTTGGATCACAGACCTACTGTGCTTTCTCCATTATTGCACTTCACCAGTGTGGTGAATGGGTAAAGGACACCTTTGGATGCACCCCGGTGTTGAGTAGGCACATGCATGTCTTGCTGCCTTTGTACAAGGGGGAGAGAGATTTCAGTTTCACTTATCCAGCTGGGGAAGGAGCAGAGAGTTCAGGAGCAGTCTGAATGAATTTATTCTCAGTGTGTAAGCCCCATGGGGCAAAAAGTTTACAAACATGGAGATCTGTGGGGTCTAGCAAGTAAGGAGCAAGGATCTAATCCAGGAGTTGATGTTAATCATAACTGAGTGGTTGTTTTCTCTAAATTCAGAATTTAAATGTGTTACTGCAGTATTCATATGTGCAAAAATCATAATGCAGATTATCACTACTCCTTCCCAATGATTTTTTGGTTTTAATTTTTTAATTTAGCTTCAAGACATGTATCTGAGTTCTCCCAAAATCCTAGTGGAAAAAGACCCCATGTTCTTTCATAGCACCTAAGTAATAAACAGCAAATTTGTTATTTGGGTTTTTTTCAGATCCTAAGAAAAACAACTACTATTTAAAGAGCTGTGATTAAACTGCAGTGCTGTTGCTACAGTTATTGTGTCATCTCCTCCTGTGAGGAAGGAGAACATATACCCTAGGAAGCAGCTCTCTGTGCCAGAAGTACCTCTGTGACTTTAGTTTTGTGTCCTGTGGTTAGACAGATTTTTGTCTAAAAAAATTGTTATTTTCACCTGGTGCGAAAACAATAGTCCATACTTTAGCCTTTCCTCTGAAAAGGGGGAATTTGCAGCTGCTCAGTTCTCAATGTGGCAGTTATTTTTGCAAAACCTGTAGGGGTTTAATGATCTACAACTTCTGTGTTAAATGTGATTGAAACAGATGACTGGGGTAAAGAAATCACTGGGAATGTTCATAGAAAAAGGATGAATTATAAAATCCTGTTTACATATGAAAGCAAACAAAAAGCGGAGAGATGCTGAGGAACTTAAGTAAAAATTATGTATTTCTCCATACTACTAATTGCTCTGTTCTCTGGAAGCTGGAGAACTGAAAATTTTTTGTGAGTAGCACTAATCCTGAGGGCCTGGAGGTATCTGTCTTGTTTTCTAAATGTTTGTATCTCTTTTGCTGAGAAAACAATCAGTCTTAAAGTCAAGGAAAATTCACTAAAATCAGTCCCCCTGAGACTAGAGGGAAAAAACCACAGGTATCTGTAGCCAAGATGAACCAGCTTCTGTTATGGCTTGCTTTGTCCACTGAAAATAGAAATTAAGGCCTGTTGCCTTAGCTAGTGCTTCTGTGGAAGTGAAAGTCATGCATAAACACCACAGGAGCACCACAAGACATGGGAAATTCTATCTCCAAATGATTTGTCATCATCCACTCCTTGTTCCTGGGGGATCCCTCACGCCCCTCTGCTACCAATTCTGGAATGAAGATGTGTCTGACTTCAGGAGGAGGCATGTAGGACAGCACAGCTCAGCAGTGTCCTGCAGTCCCTGGGGATACAGCCCCTTCTCTGGCCACCTCACAGGCACCTCACCAAGAGCACTGCTCACTGAACTTGGGGTGCCTGAGGCTTTGCTTTTCCACCCTCATCAAATGCTGACCTCAGACCGGACAGACATACAGACATACCCTTGGTATGAAGGCTGCTCCATTCTCCCAGCTCTGCTCCAGCAGCTTGCACACGGAGTGGGCATACTCCTTGTGGATTCTGCTGCTCCATTAATATCAGATGCTGGGCCCTAGTTTTGAATTTCTTGTTTAGGGTGTAGCAGGAGACTGCACCCCCACGAGGAGAAGGGTGTTTGTATTCCAGTTGACCAGCTACATCTGCTAAGGATTGTACTATTTAGCTCAGACATGTCATTTCATGGGTACAACAGACTGGATGCTCACCATCCTGACACTGGTTTAAAACAAGAAACTGCACTGATTTTATCTTTTTTGTGCTCTCAGATGGCTATTCTTCAACTCTTTTGTTTACTAGGCAAAGTCAGCCCTCTTAAGTTGAGGGAACAGACAGGGACGGAATAAAAACAACAATTTTTTGTCTCTATGTGTGCTGCCTTCTCGCCTGAATTTATCTTGGCTCACACAATTAGATTTCATTCACACTTTCAATCATTCCAAAGAATGTTATGCCTCGCTTCCTTTTGAATGGTTGGTTTATTTTATAGTTCTGACTAGTGAGATCTCTTTGTGAAAACTATCAAGTGCAGAAAAAATAAAAAAGAAATAGGAAAAGAAAGTAAATAAATCTGTATATTCCAGCTGATCCTTCATAGGTAACTGACTTATATCTTTCTACACAGGTCCGTTTCCAAGCACAGAAATACTGTGCAACAGGCTGGTGGTGGATGGGAAAATTTATCTTTTGTTCTCCAGAAACAGACAGCAGCATGCTATATGCTGTCAGCTATCATTACCAACTGCAAGCCACAATCTTTTCCTCTATTTGTGACTTTACACATTTGTGAGCTTCATATGCATGTATATGGTTACAGGACATGGATTCATTATATTGAGTGGGGTTCCATTTTAAGCCCAGTTCTCTTCAACATCTTGACCTTATTACAGGACTTGAAGGGACACTGAGTAAGTTTACCACTGACACTAAACTGGGAGGAGATGTCACCTCCCTTGAAGGAAGACAGGCCCTGCAAAGCAATGTCCACAAATTAAAGGGCTGGGCATTCACCAACCAGTTGACATTTAACAAGGACAAGATTCTGCATCTGGGATGGGGGAACCCTGGATGTAGAGACAGACCAGGGAATGAAATGGTGCAACAGCACAGTGGGAAGGGCCCTGAGGATCCTGATCATTGTCAAGTTGAACATGAGTCAGCAGTGCCCTGGCAGCCAGGAGGGCCCCCACGTCCTGGTCCTGGGGTGCATCAGGCACAGCATCACAGCCAGGCAAGGGAGGGGATTGTCCTGCTCTGCTCTGGGACAGCCTCACCTTGAGTGCTGGGGGCAGTTCTGGGTGCCACAACACAAAAAAGACATTGAGCTATTGAAGAGTGTCCAAGGAGACCACGAGGATGGTGAAGGGCCTTGAGGTGAAGCCATGTGAGGAGCAGCTGAGGTCACTTGGTGTGTTCAGCCTGGAGGAGACTGAGGGCAGACCTCACAGCAGTTACAAATTCTTTGTGAGGGGAAGAGGAGGAGCAGACTCTGATCTCTTCTCTGTGGTGACAGTGACAGGACCTGAGGGGATGCCCTGAGGTTGTGCCAGGGGAGGTTTAGGTTGGATATTTGGATAAAGTTCTTCACCCAGAGGGTGGTTGGGCACTGGAAGAGGCTCCTTGTTGGAGATTTTTTAAGAAATGGCTTAGAAGGCAGCTGTGAGGAGCAAATTCTCACAGCCTGTTTCTGTAAACAGTAGAAGTTCTCAGGTTGTTTTTAATTACAAATAAAAGTGACAAACATGAAGGACTTGAGAACCTTGCATACCAGAGTTCTCAGGCAGCTTTCTCATAACAAGTAGATATTCTATCTTTGGCTGTTTTGGGAAAGTAAAAGTAAGTTTTGAGAACACAAATCTTGGTATTGGAAACAAAAGGAAGGGTTGGTGTGTTATCTCTGACCTATTGTGAGCTCGGGTTTTGCAATATGCATGAACTTAATTAACACGGTTATAAAAAGTGACTGATTGAGTCAATAAACACAGTCAATGCTGAACCAACAAAGGTGGGTCTTCTCCCTCCACTTCAATAGCTCCTCAGGGAAGTGGTCACAGCACCAAGCCGGACAAAGCTCAAGTGGTGTTTGGATAATGCTTTCAGGCACGTGTTATAATTCTTGGATTGTCCTCTGCAGGGGCAGGAATTGGACTCTGTGATCCTGATGCATCCCTTCAAACTCAGGATATTCTATGATTTTGTGATTCTAGGTTTCACAGTCAAATACATTCATGTATGCACACATGGAATCCACCAATAGGTCAATATCACACTATTTATAAGAATTATTTCCAGTGTCTGGCTCATACAGTGTAGCATGAATTAGCTAAATGCACTCTGTATGTGTTTGTATTTAGGGAGGAAGAGTCAGTTTTCATCTTCTGATACATACAAAAAGTAGTTGAATTCCACAATGTACCATTACAGGACACCAGTGCTAAAACTAGCAATAGAAACAACATGCTAAGTATTTCCTTAACCACAAGGAATTGTATAAGACCTAGAGAATTTTATTTGCTCACATTTAAGAAGACCTTTAATAGAAGGAAAAATAAATCTTTAAGAGAGAAACCAGTCTGAGTGCATACTCTGATACGGTTTATCTTTTTGATTCAAAGAGCAGTTGCTGACTCTGTAGAAACTCAGAATTGAAAACTGAGTTACTCTGAACTGGCAGAAAGGATGTGCAATACTTAATCTACACTGCACCAGGCTGCTGACAGGTTCTTAGTAACAAAAAATATAATTCCCTAGCTATCATTTTCTCCTTGAGGAAGTAGTGCAACCACTGAGAACCTATGTATCCATATTCTTCAACTTTAAGAAAGGGATAATATCTTCTCTTTTGTTTATAGGGTGTGTTGAGGGACAGTTGAACTAAAATAGACAGGTGTTTTAGAATTCAAGGTCCAAAATGAATTTGCATTTGGAAAACTGAGACAGAAAATCTCTATTCTTTAAAAATAACAAACACAAAAAATGTCTGGGTTTTGTAAAGACCTATGCATTTCTCTCTGTTTAGTTAAACCTAAATTATTTGATACTATTTCAAGGACCTGAAAAACAAACATACACAGCTCTGATCTTCATGAGAAAGAGGAGGTCTAAATTGTGTATCAGAAGCAAACACAACACATTGCCTTGCTTGGAGCCACACCCCTGCCTTTAATATATACACAAGAAAAAAATACATTGAATACTAAAGATAAAAAAGAAAATTTCAAGTCCTTCCAGTCAGATTTACCTCTTTTTATTTTGTCCTATTACATTGACTCCAAAAAGGCCAGTGAATATGACACTTGCTAGCCTGCAGACCTGCAAAGCTTTTAGGCAGCCATCATCACAATGTGTTTTGATCCACATTTAAGTAATTTTCACTCCATTTTACAGCCTCTTCAGAGATACCAACCAACAGGAACCCACCTATTCTGAGGTAAGAACAGTCTAAATTATAAAGGCTTATTTTACATCCCATACAGGACAAGAAACTACAAATTCATCCCCTAGCTCTTATAGAATGTGAAGCCACACATTTGATAGAGAGTGTAGATAGAACCAGCACCATTCCCTTAGTACTAAAGCATTGCAAAATCTCTTGGGATCTTGGTTTTAGTTTCCCCACTGTCATATATTATTTTATCACACTGCACCTCACTGCCTTCATATTTAGGTAAGGACCATTTGGAGCAACTTAGATGCCACTGTGAAATATTGTGAAATAGTTTTTACTTCAGCATGGTACGAGTGCAAATGGTCACAGTTGCCAAGGTGCAGTGTTTTCCCTGTAAGATGTCAGGATTTTCCTGTGATGTTTTCTTGGTGCCTGCAAGAGCAGACATGATTTCAAAGTGGTGAAGAATAGGGAGGCAGCGATGTCATGATGAATGCATTAACACAAGTCTGTATTTTCACATGCTGTGTAGAAGGACTGGAAGGTTTAGAATAAATTCCACAATATCCTTCTCTGTGTCTCATGTATGTCACTATGCTTCCATCATTTCCACTACATGACATTACAGTGTCCTGCAGTGCAACTCCTGCAAACATTAGTGTGTTAAAGAGCCAAATTCCCAGTTTCAGGAAAATGAAAAGAAGAGCAGGCTGGTAGTTTCTGGCTGACATGTCTCCATTCCTAAATTAAAAATTTCTATAGAGCGAATGAAAGAACAGGGAGAGACTGCAGTTAGTGAGGGGAAGGGCAGGAAAGAACCCGACTGTGAGTGAACCCCTCTCTCCATGCAGGTGAAAAGGATCCACCACCAGAGGACTCCACCTGCAGGAATTTAATTGCAACGAAGGCTCACAAGGGTTCAGAAATACAGCTCTTTTAGTACACGACCAATTAAATATGCTCAGTGCTGGAAGAATGAAGACATGAAATATAGTGCAGCAGTGACAGTGGGATACTTGCAAGTAAAGAGCTATAGAAATATTTTATGTTAAGAGTCAGGAAATATCTAGCCAGTGTTTTATTTCTCAACATCCTGCAGAACGTTTCCAGATAGAGCAGATAAAACATGCACTCCCCATTACAGCATGAGTAAAATCTGAACTTCATTCAGTAGAAAGAAAAGGACCAAAAGGTTTTAAAACAGGGCTATGTTTCAAAAGCTGATCTCTTTCAAAAACTTCTGGTGTGCAGTTTTTAGGTTGCAGTTTTTCTCAGGCCGAGTACCTGCCTGAACCCTTGTATATATAGCCAAGTGACAAAAACAGCACTGAAAACAGTGACATCATGCAGTTACATATTTCTGAGAAATGTATTTAATCTCTTCTCAGAGCTTTTCCACTGACCCGAGCAGGGACATCCCCAATTTATGCTGGTGTAATTACCCAGTGAAGGTGGTTGTCAGATACATTCATTCTGATATTGATGACTATTCCTCCCTTACAAGGTAGGGGGAAGGACATGTGGGCAGCTTGGAGGGAATGTGGGCTTTTCATCTTATCAGGGGGACTAACATTTTTGTGATAATTATAATTTCATTCAGTACAGTGTTCCTGGGGAGGAATGCAGATGCTAAACTCTTATTTATCTTTGGTTATCATCCAAGATAGAATTGAAAAAAAATAAAAACTTCTTCTGTTATTTTTTTATATCTAATTAGACATTAAGACTACCACAGCATTTTTATGAAAGGATGTATTTAAGATGCAGTTTTGGAATTGCAGTAGTAACAACATTTGTTCTGTGTGGTAAACAGAAGCCTTTTGGCAGTGGGATGCTTTAGTTTTGAAAACTGCCAAAAATTGTTTGTTTATGTACAGAGCTACAGCTCCTCACTGTGCCTGTGAGTCATATGGAAGGGGGACCAGGGTAAACACAGAGCTGTAGTAAAAGGTAGGTGTGCAGGAAACATGCATTATTATGCTGGCAAGCTAAGCTACAGGCAGCACCCTGTCATTAACAGGGAAGAAAGAGGGTGTGGGGGAGAAGAGTTGAAGTCAAGCCTGGATATTCTAATGTAATTTGGAAAGGACTGCAGAGTAGTCTAAATGGTAATGGTTTTCGACAGTTTGATATGTATTTATAGCTGTTGCCAGCCCTTCCTGAATATTATGTAGGACTATCTGGGATTTTCTGGGTTTATCACCACAGGCATGCAGGATTAACAGCCTGATGAAGTAAAAAAAAAAATTACTCAGCCTAATCCAGTCCTATACTTATATATTGCCCTTCATACAAGGTCCCAGAGAGCTGCACAAGAAATACCATAACTGCCAGAAAGGATGGTGAAATAAAAATTAGCCATCTAGGCTTGAAATCCACCATGGAGCTGGGCTACAGATTATCTCCTAATAAAAGCCTCTGAAGAGCCAGTGCCCAGCAGAGCAGAGAATGGGCATCGCTCATCACACTCCCTGTTGGTAGTACTAAAGACACGTAAGGCTTTTTTGTGCTCAGCACTTTCACAGTGGAAATATACAGATCGATAAAAATTTCCTGAGGCAGCCAGAAGCTAGGTGAAGGGAGCTCCAATTAAAAGTAGACAGTGGATACACAGGATTTCCTTTGCCACAAAACCAGTGGTCCGTCCTACCTGCGGCTTTAATCTGGTTTTGTCCCATATCTTTTTCTTTTTCCCTCTTAAATGTTCCTAAATTTTTTTTCTTCAAACCTTGGAGTAGAATCCATGCTGCAGAACAGGAGGTTTCCCTGATTTTGTATGTGTCAGTCTATGCTGAGCTGTGCTTCACCAAAAGATTTGCTAACCCTTCAAATGCACTTAATGTCTTCAAACAGAAAAATGCACCCAAACAACAATGAAGCAAATAAATCTGAGCCAAATTAAAGATTAAAGGCTCATCACTCACAAAAGAGCAGTGGTGGAGACTGTACATTCCCTATCACAGATTGGTGGGGGAGTCCTGTACCCCACTCTAGCCTGCTATCAGAGTTTGTCTTAAGATGGAGATTCTAATGTAGTTGCTGATAAATTGCTAATTTTTAAAGGAATGTTAGAAGAGTGCTGAAGCTGCAGGCCAACTGAAAACCAGCAGCTTCTTTCTATGCTTTTCAGCACTCTAGCTCATTGACTTGTTATTGATCAGGATCCTTCTGAGCAGATATCAGCTGTACATAGAACCAGATAAAGCTCCAGGCTGCCTGTGATAAAGAGGAGAAGTCTTTAAGACATAGTGTTGAGCACTGTGTGATTTGGGAAAGGATGTCTTGGAGGTGACCCAAAGGGCAAATGTACTCATAAAATGAGATTAAAACATAACGTGGCCTAATGCTTGGAGCTTTTCCAGTCACATGGATCTGAGGGTGGTTATGAAAAGTCAGACGTGTTTGCCCTGGGTTTTGCAAGATGGAGTACCTGTGATCCTACTCTTTAGTCAGAGCATGTGTTTTGCAGAAGACCTCTGGGGACTACAGCCTCTTTCCTGAAAAATCATTTCAGAACAATAAATGTTCATCACTATCACTCCTGCCAAAGTAGCTCTTCTTCAGCTTTTTTTTTTTTTTTTTTTAAGATAATTATAGAAAATATAACAAAATGGGGCCCCATAGGATATGCATATGTTGTGGGAAGAAATACAGATGTCACTGCATCTTCAGTGCTTGAGAAAGGGTACCAATGGTAGCATTTCTGCTGATGCAAGGAAACAATCTCTCCATGCTAGTAATTACTATGATGACTGCATTTGCAGTTGAAGGGTGGCTGGTCACCCTCTCCTGTAAAACAAATCTGTTTTTTCCACATGCAGATTTTGACATATGGTTTGAAAAATAGTTAACTAAATGTTTTCCTTGAAAGCTATTTTTAGCTGTTTTCAATAAAGATGTCCCCTTTAGATATGCTTTAATTATTGTGATAGGGAGCCAATATCATAAGCATACTTATTTACAAAAAGAAGTTCAGGACCATCTTTTCTCCAGGCTTTCAGGTAATGATATTTTGGGTGTGCACCAGGTAAAAAGAGCTATGAAGCTGTGTGTTGAGAAATTTTCTGTAAAATGAAATAATAAGAGGGGAAAAAAATACTTCAGCATGATAAAAATATTTATTTAAATAATATCGGATCATTGTCTTCTGATTCTTTTCGACTTGATAAGGTCACCTGAAGCAAAAATCTTCAAAACATCCTGTTCAATCTTATTTAGACTTTTTAATTTTTTCTTGCAAAAGAGAATGGTGTTGCAATTGAAATAGTTCAGCAGGAGGATTTACTTTTTCCAAAGTGCCATTTTTGATAGAAAAATATTGGTTATATACTGATGAGGTTGTCAGCTGTGTCATGTAACAGGACAGCTTCAGTTTCTATTTTTATAAAGTTTTTAATGCTTAAAGAACTTTCAGGAAAATTTCCTCCAGTAATAATTTTTTTTTGCCTTATTTTCAAAACTTTGGTGCACACGAGCCAGGGAAAAACAAAGAAATACCCATCTTCTATTTCTCTTTTACCTGCTGTTTTCAGGAAGGCATTTGTTGGATTTGTTTCCGTACTTATGCTGGAATGAGCAAGGATAACTAGGAGGCTTTTGTGCTTCTAGCAGGATGATCTGGGGCTGAGCTGTTCTTCAGTGCCTATGTGAAAATGCCAGCCCATGAGAAAATTGTCTCATACTGGCCAGATTTAGTGTCGAGGTCCTTGTTGCTGATTTAAGTACGAGGTCTTCCATCCACAGCGTAGTTTGTGCAAGTACTGTACAGTAGAAATTATTAGAGAGCCTTCATTTTTGATCAAAGTATTCATACACAAGCAAAAACTGAAATGCATGAGCACAAAAAACACAGGCACATGTGCATGCACATGCACGCCATTCTCCAGTGACTCATGAGAAAGAAAAAATTATTATCCTTATTTTTATGAGGCCAGCAATAGGGTTACCAGGCTAATAAATGAAGCATGAATTATTCATCAGTCTGCATGTCATATGGTTCTTTTAAATTACAGCTTAAGAAATGGTAAAAGTTTGTGAGCTTCTACCTTTCTTACAAATCCACTTTAATTGCAAAGGCAATAATGTTTCTCCCCCTCTTTTAACCATTCGCTATTTTAATGAAACTAGAGGTAGCAGCTTAGGTAGATTTCCATAATATACAGCTAATGAGATACAAGGTACATTAATAATTTACAGGTCTGAAGTCTGCTGGACCTTCTACAAAGAAAATCATCACAGAAAAATGATCACATCTTTCACAAACACCTTATTTAACAGAGACATTGGCTGCATTTATGAATTTTGTGTTTTAGCAGATGAGTTTTGTAAATATGCTGGAATGTACTAAGCAGAGCCAAGGATACACTTTTTAATACTTCTACAAAATTAATTTTATTCAGGCCTAGCACAGGAAGATAGAAAAATAATATTTAGATGTATGGGATTGTTTTACAATGAAAGTATTTGAAACTGTTGTCACATTGTGATTCACACACCTCAGCCTTCTCTTTTAGGATATGTGTTTTCCTTCATTTTATTGGAGATATTTATATAATTGCATAAAAGGCTGCACAAACAGTCCTTATACAATTATATACTAAATTGTTAACGATATTTCTACCCTTTTTGCCACTCAGCAAACAAATCAATAGGCAAGGCTAAATTGAAAAAGAAAATTAACATTCCAAATTTCAAATGAGGTAACCATATCTTTCATAACAGCATAAAAAACTTATATTTGTTTATGCAACAGAGTCTAAGAATTTTTAATGAGAAAAAATAAATCATGATAAAAGAAATACTCTGTTTTGTTCTTTTTCTTTCTTCTGAAAGCCGATATTTAGGTTTGTATTTATCCTATAAATTTTTCTTCTTAGTCGGAAAAAAATAATCTTCTCAACAAAATGTGTTGTGTGTTATTGTCTATGCTGAAGCTCCATATTTGAAGAGAAAACATGCAACATATTCAAAGGTGTGCTTAAACCCTCCCTTTATCCAGACCTCAGAGGTGCTGAGGGTGTCCGGACTCTCACAGGGAAGAGTTTTTGGTATATCTCAGTACCATCAGTCAAATTCAGTCATTCTGGGGACCCTGGCATGACAGCCTAAGTAACTCTTTTGTAGCTTCTGTCCTGGCTTTATTGCTGTGTTTGTTAGGCTTCCTTCCTTAGGCTTTAAGGCCCAGGAATACAGGATGATCTCTCCATAAAGAAGGACCAAGCTGCATGTTCTTCCTGAATTGGTCTACTGTAACTCCACATCTACCACATCACAAAATATTCTTCGGAACTATTAATGTGACTGATGAAACTCACACATTTTGCCTATTCTTCCATTTCTAAATCGTTCTTAAGCTCCCAACCATAAAAAATTTCATAGCCATGTCTGAAGTGACAAAAACATAATAGTATCATAAATGTAGCTTAATGTCAAAAACGTCAAAAAAATAATGTGCTATGTTAACCAGAACTGATGGGAATTATATTTCCTTTTATGTTGGACCCAATGCCCCTGCTGGGCACCTTCAGAAGAAGTTGGAGCTTTCAGCAGACACAGTACCACAACAGGGATGTGAAGGTATGGAATGGAAGGTATTCATCTTCAAAAATCCTCTGAGATACCAAAACACTTCCAGTCCAAGAGATACCATCAATATACCCATGTAATTAGTGCTTCTGCAGTGGTTTGTTGACCTCTAAACAGCAAACCTTGAGTCAGGACAAATTCATTAACAGGATGCATTAACAGAATAACTGTCAGTGGAAGTCACTGGTTTAGAAAAAACAGAAGGAAAACTGTATTTCTGTAGCTTCCCATCTCTGCAATACCCTAGTCCAAAAATATCACCAGAAGAACAAACTTATGAGTGGGGTGTCACCCCACTCTACTCATCAACAACCAAATTGTCAGTGGAATTCAAGCTGCCAAGTTTGTACCTGCAGATAACTTAAGAAGTTAAATGATCTCAGCTTGATCTTTCAAGTCCCCAGCTGAGTTTGCTGTCTGACAGCAGGAAAATGCATCTTCTAGCTCTTAAACTGCACAAATTAAATATGAAAGAACATTGAAATAGAACAAATATAGAAGCTGTCACACATAATCATTTTAGGGTGCTATTTTTGTTACTATTACTGAACTGAAATCAAGGCTGAAAACACCATAAAACCACCACTGTTTAGTTTTATGATTTTTTGAAAATACATGTCTCTAGAAATTCGTAAGCATGGCTTTTGGTGTTCCTATTAAATTGTCTTCATCTCAATCCATGAGCTTTTCTAGCTTTTACCCTTCTGTTTTTCTCCCCAGTCCCAGCTTTGTTGTTGGCTGCAAGTAACCCATGACAGACCTCCAAAATCTGTAGGGAACTGTGAAAAACCAGCACAATACACCAAGGAAAGCACCCCACCCTGAAATAGAGCATACTAGAGATCTAGCATCTGAATTGCTGCCTCATGGAACTAAGAATTAATAGAGCCATCATAAGTGGCATTTTGCTCTTATTTTGGTGTGACACATTTGGGTGTTTTTCCCTTCAAATATGTCCTCAGGAGAGGGAAGGAATAAAAAACTACTTCTTGCTTCACTTTGCATCCCCTTGACTCAAGACCCAACACCATAATAGTCCATGTGGCACTTCAGCAGAATACAGTGCTTTTGTGGTATCATGGACCATGCTGTTCTCACAGGAAAATTTGTTTTGGTACATTAAACTAATTCTGGTGTTACCTGCATATGCCTGCACGGCAACAGAATAAGTGCATCTGTACAAATTTTAATCTAGCAGTGGTAACATCAGTAGATGCAGAATAGCAAGGGCTTTCACAGAACTCAGAAACTACAGTATTTTGATACATTTAGAGGTCCTTGGAAATATGGTAAGCATAAAATTGATACAAACTCCTGTGCTGGTGTTTCCATTTCTTTTGTTATCTCATTTTCTATCTAGGGTGTCTAGGCTTATCCTTGCTGCAATCTTCACTTTGCTGTGCAGGAGCATGAAACAGTCAACCTGTTTTACATAATGTACTCAGCTCTCCTCTGCCGACTGCACATCTGGAGGACCAGTGACAAAGACAACATGCACAAATGCCAAAATGGGAAAATGACCAGGGGCATTTTTTGCAGTTCTTTGGTACATAGCCTTTATCCTGAAACCTTGCTCATTGAACACCTTTTTAATAGCCATCAGACTGCTCTGAAAATGTAGCTGAACTAACTTTTAATCAAGAGAGACAGTTCTGCTTGGTGTGGTCTGTGTGGCCAGTACAGATACCCTTTTTTAGCACTTAATATTTGAATTCCTCTTTAAAAGGGGCACAAAAGAGAAATCTCTGTAGAGCTGATGATGGTGGTTTGGGGAAGGAAAGACTTGTCTTTTGAGAGGAGAAAGTGCAGAAAATTGCAATGAAAATTAATAAAAATTGACTTAGAGAGCACATCAATCTTTTCAATAAAAGGTTTCAGTAAAATAATAACACCCTTCCAAACAAGCAATTCAAACTGTTATTTCACTAGACACTGGAAACTATTAAATAGGTCAAAATTCCTGTCTTGTTGCAATATTATTCCTTCCCCTTCCTCTTCCCCTTTCCCCTTCCCCTTTTCCTTCCACTTCCCCTTCCCCTTCCCCTGAATATATTTTTATAGAGTTCTCATACCAATCTAAACTGAAGGACCTAATGCACTGTTTACCACATAGGTATCTTGGAGGTTAATTATCAAGTAAGCGAAGTATTACACAACTCTTTGGGAAAATAGGTTTTTCATCACTCAGAAACCCTGAGATATTTTTGTCAAAACAGCTGAAGAACATCTGTAAAGGAGAAAAAGCACATACTAACTTCGAAGGTATCTCAAATCTGCTTCTGGGTTTGTTTGTTTCCTAGGTGAACACATAGAGAGGTAAGTAAAAGTTACTTGGGTTTCCACCTTCCCCAGAGAGGTGTCTGCTTCACACACAGAGTTCTGTTTGTGTCAAAACTTGGTGGGAATTTGAGATCTGACATGGTGGCTAAGCCTCCTTTGGGCAGGAGGTTGGACTAGAGACTCTCAGAGATTGCCTCTAGAGAGAATTATCTGTGTGAACACTGTGCCCCTACAATAAACTCCCTCCAAAAATACAAGAAATATGGCATTTGACATCTTGAGGTTTTCCTGCGTGTACACTGATAGTTTCCTCTCCTGGTACTTCCTGTTACCACTGTGGCCTCCCAAATTTTCCTTCATAGCTGTAGCAATGAGCTTCCTCCTCTTCGCCCTTTCCTAAGGAAAAAGGTAAAGCCAAAAGACACTTAACATTGAGTAGATCTGGAGATTTTAAGGCTGTAAAACTGTGTGTCTGTCTGAAAAATTAAAAGTTTGGTTTAAAATGATGTAAATACACTAATTTGCTTTCATACTAGGACATTTTTTCCCCAGTCATATTGTGCTATTTTTCACATCCCTATTAAATAATTTTGTGTTACTGTTTCACTAATTTACTTTCATACCTTTATTTTTTCCCCAGGCATTTCTGCTATTTTTCACATACCTGTGAAATAATTTTGTGTCACTGTTTTTATGTTAGTCTCATTATAACATAAAGCCATTTTCTCACCACATAGCAGCATCAGTTGATTTATCCAAGATTCCCTTCTGACACTGGGGAAAAGCAGCCTTGCTCTCCTCCCATGCAATGTGCATGCAGATAGGAGCAGGCAGGATAGCATTTTTTCTCATTTCTTCTGCAAAGTGCATGCAGGTGATGCTGTCTTACCTTGAATTTTGCCTCAGTGGAGTATTTGCCTGCAGAGCTCTGCATCTGTGCTCCAGGCCAGGAGCTTTGTGCAGTCTGGCAGGGCATCTGGAGGAAGGGAAACCCTTTCCGCTGGCTAAGTTACCTGTATATTTTGCTGGCAGAGGATGGTGGAAAGTTGCCATATGTATTCTATCTTTGTGTGTGAGATGCCGGAGGAAGGAATCTGATTACAATACCTTACTCCTTCAGGTGTCCCCTTTCTCCTGTTTTCAGGTGTTTCTCTGATATAGTCCTTGCCCTTTTATACCTCCCCACTGTGAGAATGAAGACTACAACTGTGCCTCCAAAGGAATCTCTGCCTTGTTTTTGTGCCCACAGACCTCAAAAATGCACAGAGGGGACCTAGCCCTGTGATGTGTGTTGTGATTGCACATCCTGCACCAAAGGCAGCTTTGCTTTGAGAAGCCCCCAGACAGGGTAAACCCCAAGTTTCTAGCACACATCCAGCAGTCACATTATTTGTCTTTTGATCCTCTCCTTTTGAATCATAGGAGTGACTTCCCAGAGCCATTACACCTCAGTCAGCCTTTTCCTAAAAGATTCCCTGCCCCTCTGTCTTCTCAGACCCACCTTCTTCACCTTACTTGTGGCACTTTATCTCATCCCTGAGAGTTGGAACATTGCATCCTGGCTGAGCTCCACAACTGGTTTTCCTTCCATTCCCACATTAATTTTCTTGTTTGCTTGAATCTTGACCACTGTGAAGGTGGTGTTTGGAAAGGACATTTTTTTGAAATTGGTGTTGGTCAAGTAGTAAATCCATTGTTATACACACTTGTTATAAAATATTTTGTTATACAACACTTTTTATACAACATACAATGTTTTTATTATAATATATTTTTATTATGTAAATATACTCACCATCACTTTTATCACTATCCTTATCCTTCAGAGATATTTTTATAACCTTTAAGGTCTACCTCTTTGAGTAACTCCTTTGATCTGTTTGGAAAATAATTGCCCTCAGATATTACTGCCATCCTGTAGCTGATGCACAGCCATTGTGACAAAAAGGTGGTGTGAAACTTCAGGTGACCATTTGCAGCACCAGGAAAGTGTCACATTTTCTGAGTATTGTGATCTCAACACCATTATTGGTATCACTGGCAACCTCCTTCCCTTGCCATTAGGAGTCGTGCAAAATTTGGATGGAGAAGGGAGAATGAAAATGAAGGTGAATACATTGAAGAGCTGGATCAAAATCCATCCTCAACAGCCTTG
This sequence comes from Zonotrichia albicollis, assembly GCF_047830755.1. Classification (NCBI taxonomy): domain Eukaryota; kingdom Metazoa; phylum Chordata; class Aves; order Passeriformes; family Passerellidae; genus Zonotrichia; species Zonotrichia albicollis. The sequence continues at coordinate 69,087,708 of NC_133860.1, forward strand.
GTCTTTGGCCACAAAATATTGCATTTGTAATGTTACTGTACTTGAAAGAAAATGTGTTCTCTTTGTCATTGCAGCAGGATATCTGCCTTCCCTCACCACAGAAAGCTTATCTGCTCTGTCCATCTGCTGGTGCCTACAGGTGAGATAACCCAGGCCCAGACAGGTGCCTGATGGGGAGCTCATCTCTGGCTCTATGGGGGCAAAACCCCCAGCTAAGAAATAAATATCTTGGCCTTGACAGTGAGGTATAGACAGATAAGCCAGGAATCATTGACTGAGAGACACTGGTTTTACAACAATAAAATCCACACAAAATTATCATGGAGACAGAAGCCTCCTATACACTCCCTGGAAATATTCAGGGCTTCTCCCACAATGTCTGGATGCATCTCCGTGGATGCTTTTCCAGAAGCTGAGAGGAAGAGTCCTGTGTATGCCCCATCAGAAACTGGATGGTAAGATGCATTGAATCCTAATCTATAATATTTCTTCACTAGCTGTAGTACAGGGACCTCACTCTCAAGCTGTATTGTTTATCTGCTAGTACTGTTTCTTGCTTATCCTGTGTAGTTAGTCATCTGTTAAAGTCCTATATTGTTTAAATTTGTGTCTATCAAATAAATAATTCATTTTGTAACAGACTTAATCGAACATTGTTAATAACTTGCAATGAGAGAGGGCTTTGGGGTGCTGGCCACTTCAGTAAAAGTGCTTTCTAAAGCCCAAGGGCTGGGAAAGACAGAAACTGGTTTAAAGACCCCCTCTCCATTTGTAACAGTCATAAGGCCACTCTGCAGTCAAATTACATCTACTTTTTCTTGCTTGCTTTTTTGGGAATAGCAATTACTGCGAGTAAGAAGTAGTTTGGTACTTCCTCAAGCTTGCAGACAAGAAATAAATATTTATTCCTAGCTGACCTGGAAGGGAGACACTGAGAGGGAAGGCACTTAAAGAGAAGTTTTTTTATTTTTGAAAGAGTTGTTGGTTCTTTTTAGAAAGGTGAATCATAAAAAGAGAAATCAAATGCTTTGATGAAAAATAGCATGTTGCATCCAAAATGGAAATAGAAATCAGACAGTCATATACTGTGCATATAGATTTTTTCAAACCAATAAATCATATTCAACACATTTTATTAATTTATAGGCACTGAAGATTCCAGTTTTAATGTATTCCTCAGGGTATTGATGAACATTATCAGTCAAAGCTAAATAGACAAGAGAATACTGAACAATATTAAAATAGAGTAAATAGCAGATTTTTCTTCCTTTCTACTGAACTGTACTAGAACAAAGAGTGACACATACTCTCCATCTCACCACTGCAAACATCAGCAAAAATAAAATGTTAAGACCTGAGTGTATGATGGAGATCATGAGAGTTTAAGTAGGTAGTTGATTTTTGCAAATTCTTGTTTGCTGTAACTGACAGCTGGAGTCAAGCAGCATCTCAGGGGGTAATTTAATCCATGCTTCTGGAGGTGTCTACCTTTTCTGTCACCTTCATGAGAGATACTCACAAGGAGCCAAGTTAAAACCACTTTGCAAGTATTTCAGGCAGTCAGCTGCAGCACTCTCATGTGCTTACCTTTCAAAAGAAGCTGAAGTACTCTTACATATTTCCTCATCTAAACTATTCTTTGTTTAACCTCAGTGGTGATTCATTTGAATTCCACTTGCCTTTTGCCCTATGCACTGTGGCTATGAAAGAGATGTTTTCCTTCTTTTACCAAAAACCTACTAAAGGCTATGCAGAACATTTTGCAGTAAGCAAAACTGTTGAGAAGGTAGCATATGCATTTTATAATTTCATACATTAAAGGGCACACAGAAATTTTAGCAGACACTAAAGAATGCACAAAATTTCATTCATATTCATTCAACTATTTAACTCTTGATACACTGAACATTCAGGAACCTTGAATGTACTTGAACATGCGAAACACCAAAACTTTTATAACATTGCAAAATAGTTAAGAGAATGTAAATGAAAGATACAGATATCCTAATGCATCTTTGCAGTCCAATCTCAACATTGAAAGGTAATTTCAACAGGCACTCAGCCAGACACAGGCAGAATAGTTATTTCTTCCTCCTTCTCTCTGTGGTAATTAAAAAAACACCACACCAGAAATTTTTACTGAGCTGTTATTTATTAGTATCTGCAAATAGTTGGACTAATAGTCTCCTCAAAATTCACAATTTTTATACATTTAAATAAAATAATTGTCAGTTGAGTCTTGGAGGAGGTCCAAAAATAGGACTCAGCAATTTTAATTTTCCTTTTAATTTCAATTTTCTTTGATGATTTTCCCCTTTTTTTTTTTTGTTTATTGTTGTTAAGAAAAAATATAGAAACTGGAGAAAAAGATGAAATGAAGAAATTTAATTTTATGCTGTGATGTTTTCAATATATTGGACAAAATTTCTGTGAGTCTATCTTTGTAGGAAGAAAATTTATAACATCTCAGCTTTGATTTACATGAGAACATTACATCCACAGCTATTACTTATAACAAGTTTTATCCACAAAGTTTTATCCTTTTTATTTTTAGGTAAAAAAGAACCATCTCTGCTTCAGAATTAAGAATTTTTTAGAGATCAGCAAGAGGACAGGGGAGAAAGAGAATAACTGGTTGGATATAAATTGTCTTGATTCATTGCATGTATGGCAGAAAATGTAGACTTTTGAGAAAGACAAAGAAACTGGACACAGAAAGGATTATTCAGGTGACCAAAGAAAGTTCTAATCAGGAGGAAAAAGTGGTTGCGAAAAAAAAATTACTAAATTATTTTACTTTCACAGGCCAATGGAATGAATACTTACTTATCTTCAGAAGTTCCAAGTCCGTGGTTTTGCTAAAGCAGTTTTTACTGTATGAAAAATAGATCATGGCACAAGATTGAAAATGTTTGGTTTCATCAAAAATCTGTAATTACTTTCAACTTTTTCTTTCTGACACAGCCTGTCAGTGTTACTTTGGTCTCCAAGATCACACAGGCAATCTCAGTTATGTGAGAACAACAAACCTGTATATGTTGTGAAATTGTCTATTATGAAATGCATGCTTAATATTCCAAGAAAAATTATCAACTGTGCATGAGAATGCAATTGTGAATAGCTTTTTGTGCCTTTTTTTTTCTGGTGGACCTAAAACCTCTTCAGATAGCTGGAGGTCAGAGCAGGTGGTGATTTTCTAAAAGGAATTGTGTCACATATTTTTGGTGTACCATTCCAAAGCATACACCTTCTAATTTAAATTTTGAAAACTTTCATAACTTTGGGGGCTGAAAAGAGAATCTTCAGAAATATTTGGCTCATTCCAGAGACAAATTGTTTTTAATTTATGCCAATCTGAAAGTCTGAGTGTTTTCTCACTCCAAGAGTTTGATTAAATTCATAAAAACAAAACACAGAGATCAATGAAGATGTCTTGCAGAGGCACATAATGTTACTACCAAAAATGTATTCAAAACATTATTTATATTATGCTGTGTTAGTTGTCTTTTCTTCAATTCTTTCACATGAGCAGGCAGTTTCACAGAATATAAAAAAAATACTAAATAGTCACTCAGTTTTCTTTTATGCTATTGGCAGAACTTTTATGCTGAAGAGTTGAAGGATCCTGCTGATTAATTCAGAAAAATCTTAATATCATTTCCAAGTTCCAACTTTTGGATTTTTTGCACCATGAAAAAAAAATGTAAATGTAAGTTTTTGTAATTCCAACTATTTTTGGACTCTTTCATAGAGCAATGAACCATGAGTCCAGACAGCTTTCTCTGGTAGCAAAACTCCATTTGAATTACTAGGAAAAGCTGCTAAAAAGCCAGAAGTGAGTGATGTGGTACTGTCCATTATAAAGTTATTCACCGGGAAGTTACTGGAAATTAAATATCTTGTGGCTCTGTCCTATGGTTAACATGATCCATGAAATGATTGCTGAACCTATTCTCTGTCTTGGGAAAGAGCACAACAGGATAATGAACAATGAGTAAATCCTAAAAGGATTGTTAAAACTCTCAGATTTCCTGATAACATCGGCAAATGCGCTCTCTGAGTGAAGAGGAACATTATCTACCCCACAGAATGTGAATGTAGCATCCTCTCCACAGATACAAAAAAGAAAGTAGGCAGAAATCTTTCACAGAATATTAATACCTATTGTTCCATGGCAGGGGGGCTTGTGCTTGTATCTACACCCTTCAAATACATTTTGAAACAATTCAAATCTAACAGCAAAAAGCTGTTAGATTAGCATTTCTAATTACTATTTTGAGTGAAAGTTGGGAACATTTTGGGAATTTATTCACCACAGACATAACCAAAGCAACAAAAATTTTCAGGCATTTATACAGACTATAGCATTGAAGATTTTTTATAGACACTCCCTAAAGTCTGCCCCTCATAGTACACATGTTTTCTTCCTTTTAATTACTACCAGAATTTTTAATCTGTCTTTGTTTAATGGATAACCCAAGTTTTATCCAGCTAAACAGTGTTTTATTAAATTTATTGTCCTGGTTAGACAATTACTATTGATTAAGATTTCTGGAGTGTACTTGACTATGAAATGGCTCCTTAATGCACCTGCAATGTATTAATCAAGTTTTCTGGGATGTACAGACCGTTGACTCATATTTCTCAAGGTATCTTTCCTGCTCTATAACATCTAATTCATCTCTAGTTATGCGATAATTATTGAACAATTCTTTATTGAATTTTGTTCCTTGACTATTGATTCGGCTCTCTAGGAGGTATGGGTGCCTGGGGTTCCTTTCTGCAGGTGCAGTGAGGTAATTTCTCAGAGTTTTCTGCTGACAGTTAAAATCAGATCTAAACCTAAACCAACTAAAATCATCGTCAAACATTTTTTAACTAATTAAACATAGTTAATTATAAAATGTTTAAAGAATCACAAGGCTCCTGGCTAACTAAGATATAACTCACTGTCGATTTATGATCGCACTGTTAGTTTTACTTTTACATTAACATTATTTAAGCAGTGCCGTAGGTCCACTTCTGAAACAAGTTAGTCTCTCTCTAGCTTTATTTTGAGGGCTGTTCAAAAGGCCTCTTTGTGCTGAAAAAAGTGATGTTCACTCCTTTCCTGTTTGTTTGTTTGTTTGTTTGTTTGTTTTGATTTGGGATTTTTTTGTTTGCTTTGCCTTGAATAAGATTTTCTTCATAATCAAACCCAGCTCAATGAATTGTGTTGAGTTTGTGAGGGTCCCCAGGATGAGGTGAGAGATGAGAATCTCACTCCATATTCTCAGAAGGCTGATTTATTATTTTATGTACTTATATTATATTAAAAGAATACTATACTAAAACTATACTAAACAAAGAGAAGGATAGACAGAAGGCTTAACAAGAATGATAATGAAAAAGTCATGACTGATTCCTCAAACTCTTACAAAGCTGATGGTGATTGGTGATTAGGTAAAAACAATTCACAAGAAACCCATCAAATATACACCTGTTGGTAAACAATCTCCAGACTACATTCCAAAGCAGCAAACACAGGAGAAGCAATCAGATAATTATTGTTTTCATTCTTTTCTGAGGCTTCTCAGCTTCCCAGGACAAGAAATCCTGGGGAAGGGATTTTTCAGAAAATATGACAGTGACAGAGTCATAACGTGCAGGCAGATTGTCGGGTGCTGCTGCCGCCTCATGGAGAGGCATGCTCGCAAGTCACTTTGTTTCCAGAGATATCCTAAATATAATGAGTGCCTAATTCTCTGAAGTCACTGAATTATTAGTGGCCGTTTATGATGTTTCTTTCCACAAAACTGGCCATGTCTCCAGGAGGCAGCCTGGCTCCTGCTCGTGTCACAGTACGTAGCTCTCTATTTAATATTCCATAGCAGGTAGAACTGCCTCTTGAATCACCATTTGGTCATCCAAGTTTAGGGCACTCCGAAAATCCCTTCTGTTTTATTGGGCAACTTTGTTTTCTGTTTAGATGGGGAAGGTTGTACTGAGAGATGTGACACTTGTCTCTTTAACTCAAGGGAAAAGCAGAGGAGGCTGTGCCATGCAGGGCTCAGAAGCTCCTTGCCTTTTAGTTGAAATATGCTAGACATGAGGGAACAATGAAAACTGCCAAGAAGGATGCAATTCACCTGGAAACTGCAGGAAGGAAGTAACATCAAAATATGGGAAGAAATTCAAGTTTCTAGCCTGTTCATTATAGGTTCTAAGACTTTAGAGAGAAAACCATCAAACACTAAAAAGTTGGAAAACCTGAAACCACAACTCTCAGTATTAACGAAGCAGTACTGTGAAAAAGAATGAATTATAAAGAGATGGCAAAGTAACCTATATACACTATTTTCTTGTGCAGAACCTCACAGTAATGAATAACTAAAATGGTCTGACAGTGAATATTGCACAAATATAATCTGCAGATTGTGTTTAAAAAGTTAGGATTCAATTCAGTTGAGTTCTCATTTTTCTTTCCAAGGCTTGTTTATTTGTACTGTTGACCACCTATACTTATCAAAGTTGGACTTGAAAAGTTAAACAAAATTGATTGTTGAAGCCAAATACATGTATTATTTTTATTCTCAGTGAATTAAAATATAATGTTTTACAAAATTATAATGTTTTCTTTCATTTTTATTTCTGATTCATAAATAGCATTACTAGACACCTGCTTTACCAGAAAGATCAAAGAAATGAAAAAACAATGCTGTGTGGACAATGAAAGTGTCTGTAACACTTAGGAATTTTTCATAGGCAAAAAATTCCTATGAGAGATCAGGATACACAGTATCCTTAGACACAGTATTTCTGCCGCAGTTCCTTGTGTCTTATTTTAATGCACTGCTTGGGTGAGACCTGGTGAGGTTGCATTCCTCTATTTCAGTCCTGGGTCTATTCTTCCCTTTGATATTACCAGTGGTGCCAGGCTACAGAGGTTCTCAAAATAGCCAAAGTACCAGAAAATAACCCAATCACAGATGCGAGAGGGCTGAAAGGGAGCAAAGAAAAAAAAGAAAAGGAACAAACTGAATAACAGGTAGTGGTTATTTTGTTTTGATCATGGTCATAAACAACTCTCAGGATGTTGTTAAGTACACTGAACAAAAACCCTTCAGTTTTGTTAAGTAGGCTCTGAAGAAATGAAAGATAAAAGTTGTGGTTTGCATGCCTGTACAGCTTCTACTTCTGCATCTTCCCAAGCTAGTACTGCTCTTTAATCCAGTTTTCATCCAAAATAGCCATAAGAATGACTAAGAAAAAGAGTAGGAAGCTCTTACATATAAAATTAGATCCATTTCAGATATATAAATCTGCAGGTGTAAGTGCCACTTTCTTCTTCTCAGAGCATAAATACACCCAAATATATAAATATCTCTCTGTGTGCATACATCTCAAAGAATGATTTTCACAAATTTAAAGACCATTTAAAAATGTACTCTGCTGACTGATTTTCAGACAATCTGTATCTAGTGAAAGCAGACATGGCTCTAAATCAGTCTGCATTTCAGTACTCCAATGCTCTTCACATAAATCTTTGGTTTTAAGTATAATCTGAACTCCTGTTGGGTCTTGAGCTCATGTCAAAATTCGCTCATAAGCTTAAGTGTGGTTAAATATGGCGGAACTTAATATAAAAAAAATATAATACTTATGTAATGAGAAAGAAAACCAAAATGAACTGCTGTTAAAAACAAACAAGACAAAATTATTTGCTCTGTGGAATTTACTGTTGCAGAACACATGAGAAAGGAAGAAAAATCCACAGGCCATTTTTCCAGTTATAAGTGGTTACTTTGCAAGTAGCTTAACAATATCAAAAGGCTTGTAATTAAATATTGTACCCAGCTGAGTACTGAAATATCATCAAAACTGCTGGAGTAATCAGCAAGCTTACAGTTCATTGGTTACGAGTTTCAACCTGAAAGAGTGAAGTGTGCATAAAGGATATTTTTCAAAAAATACCAATAGCAATAAGACCCATGGGGAGCAGTCCATTATAAAAAGCAGCTGGTTGAAGATTTTAGGATGATATTCACATTGCTCAGATGATAAATCCCTTGAACACCACCAGGTGTGCCAAACACCTGCCAGAGCTAAAAGTCTGTAGTGGGTTGACTCTGGCTGGATGCCAGACACCTACTAAAGCTGCTCTGTCACTGCCCTTCTCAGCTGGGACAGGGAGAGAAAAAATCACAAAGGTTCACAAGCTGAAATAAGGACTGGGCAAGAGATCACTCACCAAATACTGTCATGGGTATAAGAAGAAAAATAAATCTTAAAAACACCTTCCTCCCACCTCTTCCTTCTCTCCAGCTCTATGTCCTTCCATCAAGAGCACAGGGAGATGGGGAATGAGAGTTATGATCAGTTCATCTTGAAAGGTTCTGCTCCTGATCAGGGAGATGAGTCCTTTCCCTGCTGCAGTGTGCAGTCCCTCTCACAGGAGACAGTTCTCCGTGAATTTCTCCAACCTGAGTCCATCTCATTGGCAACAGTTCTCCGTGAACTACTGCAACCCAAGTCACTCTTCCATGGGTGTATGCCTTCAGGAACAGGCTTTCCAGCATGGTTCCTTCACAGGGTCACAAGTCCTACCAGGAAAGTGCTCCAACAGCATGGGCTCCTCTCTCCATGGGTCTGCAGGTCCTTGTGAAGACCCTGCTCCAGCATGGCCTTCCCCCAGGTTCACAGCCTCTCCTCAGGCACCCACCTGCTCTGGCATGGGTGTCCTCCATGGCTGGATCTCTGCAATCTTGTTATCTACATGGGCTTCAGGGGCACATCCTCTCCAACCAAGGTCTTCAGCCTGGGCTGCAGAGGAACCTCAGCTCTGGCACCTGGAGCCCCTCCTCCCCCTCCTTGTCCACTGACCTGGGTGTCTGCAGGTCACTCTGTTCTATGGACACAATCACCTCTTTGTAATAACTTTTTCTTCTGAAATATGTTACCACAGAGGCCTTACCAACATTTACAATCCATTCACCCTTGACCAGTTGTGGGTCTGTCTTGGAGCCGGCTGGCATTGGGTCTGACGGACATGGAAGAAGCTTCCAGAAGCCTCCCACAGAAGCCACCCTTTTAGCCCCTCTGCTACCTCACATGGGCACACAGACCCAGCACAAAGCCAGAAAGCAGCAGAGGAAGACTTGGCCTGTGGAAGAATCTGACATTGTGAGTTCTGCAGGGCACCTGCCTACCTCCCTGCCTGCTGCTCCCTGCATGGGCAGGGCCCCCTGTGGAAGGAGAGGCCAAAGAATGGGGGCACCAATGAAGGTACACTGGGGTTTATCTGAGACTCAAACAATTCCTACTTTTCCCACTTCTATGGACATAGGCACATCTCACTTTCCTTGTTTCAGAATTGTCATCTGTAAGTTTGTAGTCATAAAATACAATTTTTTGCTCAACATCCACTTTTTGATATACAAGTGTTTGTTTTAGGAAATGAACACATTGTGTTCTCTAATTATGTGTACAACGGTATGCAAACTAAGCAAGGGAAAAGACTCGGAGAGTAGCTTAAGCAGGAATTCCTGACCAGTTATCCACAATGGCTTTTCCACACATCACCCCCTGGCAACAACTGACTCTGACTCCAACTTCAACCAGCAAGCTGACTGTCAGGATTTTTGATGTTCTTTCACTGGCTAATTATGTTATAGACTGCTAGTTTGTGCTGTGCTCTGTGGAACAAATGACCTTAAAAGATGTTTTCTCTTGGGTTTGGGCTTTTTTTTTTTAGTTTTAGGGCTTTTTTAGAATTTATTTTACTATTTTGATGCTAAGAAAGCTCAAGAAACTGATTGCATCCTAGAAGCTTTAGGCATATGGTTACTGTTTGCTGAGAAACCACACAGAAGACATCTTCTCTGTCTTCTTAAGTCTAAATGACTATTGAAAGGGAATGAGCCCAAGGAACTTGCTGTAGTTACTACTTGAAAGATAACTTCAGGCACTGAAGCAGAATGTACATTTCTTTATATTCAGTTAAGTTTCAGCTATTGAACTGAATCATTTAATGTCCAAAATTTTCAAAATTCAAGATGTCCTGAACAAAGAGAATATTTCTCTGTTAAGAGTGCTGATCCTCAAATTTTTAGCAGAAACACATTGATTTAGTATGAGGTTGCAATGAATTTCTGTCAAAAAGAAAACCAATTAAAACTTTAAAGTCTTGCAAGGTTCCACGGGATATGTCTTTTGATTCAGTCACTGCAGTAATTAATAAAGGAGATGCTTCATAAAGCCCTTCATGGAAATGTCAACATTTTGCCTTTATATGTTTATTCAGGAGGAAAGAAAAATATTGAATGTCAGGACTGCAGCATAAGCGAAGCATCATATTTTGAAGCATCATATTTCCTGTTAGTTTACTAAAACTGACATGCCTTAAATAGGCCTGATTACAGATATGGGTTCTTCAAAGTCTGTCCTTTTAGTTGCCAATCATGAAAAGCCCTGGTTTTACCTGGAATTATGATATATCCATGAAGAAATGCCCCAGTAAAGAAAACCAGAATAAGCAACCTGATTCTTGAGTTTTACTAGATGAACTTGCATCCTGGAAGGTTGCACTAGATATCCATTAAGTTCCATTCCAACAAAAATTATGCTATGATCTGATGATCCTGTCTCACCTTCTGCGTCACAGATATATCAAGATAAGCCAGCCACAGATCGCTTTGTTCCAGCTCCTTTTGAATTACTTTGTCTTCGCTGGCCACTGAAGAGTAAAGAACTGGCGGGATTTCTTCTGTCATCTTCAATCAGATTTTAACTCTTCCCTATAGTGGGACCTGCATTCAATTCTTTCTAGTCATGCCTCTGCTGCATTTTCCTATTCTGCTAAGCTACAGATATTTAATGCTTTCAAACCACAAGAAAACACCTTTTCTAGTCCAAGCCTTTCCTACGCTTTGTGATTAGCAGGTCTCATTATGAAGACCAAACATTAGTGGTTTGGACCAAAGATGCCTCTTTGAGGAGTCTCCAGAGAGCTAGCTGCACTTTGATTCAAAATTATGCCAGCAGCACTATTGCATGAGCACTATTTACTGAGAAGAGATACTGCTAAATATTCTGCAAAGGAAGTATATGACATGCAGGTAAGTTGTGTTTTCTTCCCAGCTTCAAGCAAGAACAAAGTACATATATCAGGCAGACTTTGTGTCTTAGATTGGTTTTGCTTGTGTGTGTACATAGCCATCTTATACTGAAGTGTCTCAGATTTTGATATGCAATACTATACAAAATAATACAAAAATACTGTATGAATTCCCTCGTTATCTTATGAAATAGCTGTTTGCAAAACAATTGAAATAAGAAATTAAGATCCCAAACTATCAGTCATCATCTTGCTCACTCTCCTCTGAGTAAGAAAATGAAGCAGGGAAGGAAAACATAAAGTCTGACACCTAAGTGCTGGTTTTGTCTGCTGCCCAATGCAGGAGTTCAGGTTTTCTATGATAGCTGAGCAGAAATTTCCTGGGGAGATGTCGTGGACTGACGTTTGTCTTCACAGCACACAGTATGGATCCCATCTCTAGGCTGAGCAGAGCCTGCTCAGCATCTCACACCATAGCTCCAGATGGCCCAGAAGACTGATTAGAAGGGAAAAATAGAACCTGATAACAGCTTAGGCTCTGGACAGAAACAGCATCTATCTGCCATCAAGGTGGCATGCTTGAACAAAGTCAAGTGATACATTCAAGGACATTTCTTAAGGTATGTCTTGGCAAAAATCTCTCTGCATGTGCCTCTTGAACACTCCACTTTATTTCAGCAGCACAATTGACACCAAGTATCTCAAATATTCCAATATTCACCTTCCTAAGGACAGCAATAAACAGCGATTATTAACCCTCGGTATAGAGCCCACTAGGCTGGAAATAAACAACACTTGCAGCAGCAAAACATGGTTGCGACTTACTGTCTAATAAAAAAAAGGTAATGATATCTGGGGTTTTCTTTAATTTTACTGTAGCAAAAGCAGAAGCAATTAGTTTGTTGCTTGGTAGCTAAAAAAGACAGAAGTTTTAAGCATTCCTCTGCTGCCTATTTTGTTAATTTCTGAAGTTTTTATTTACAATAAATAATGTTCGCTGGCAGCACAACACATATTATAAAACAGGTAAGATTTTTACAAAATTGGAAGCCTGAGCACTACTTGATAGAAAAATCTGCTTGGACTGTCTGAAAATGCTTGACACTAGACATGAGCAATTTCTTCTTGAAATTTCACTCCTCTTTTTTAACTTTAGTATTGAGACTCTTCAGCACAAGAAACACCATCCAGGCTCTAATATGTAACTTCACTGACCTTCATTATATGATAAATGATTACAATTTGTACCAGGTTGTTGGTCCAGTTTCAAGGAGATCTTTGTTTTTTCTTTGGTCAAATGTTGAATGCAACTGGCTAACATAACTTGATAAAACTTCAGTTTGGTCATAACTCCTGAAGCCTCCAGCAACAATCAGTGTGTACTCATGTAGGAAAGCCTCAGCCTTTTTATCAAGTCTTTTGAGAGAAATGCTGTCACATCATATCTGTTCCTTTCTTAATCCCGCGTGTTTATTTCAAGAGCCTGGTAGTTATACCTCACATCCATCTACAGTGTGGCATACCAGCCTAAAGGCTCCACATCCTCTCTGCCTTGTCCTTGGTTCTGCACATGTGTGGGGGACATGTGTCAGTCACCAGGGCAGCCATGTACACAACAGTGAGTGAGGATGAGAGGACAGAAAACAGCTTGTAACTACAATTTATCTGGATTACCATCAAGTGCCCTGGCAACCCTTGGGCTTTCAGTACAGGAATCAAGAAGTGCCTGCTGCTGTAGGCTCTCCTTGCCTCACCAGAAGGGCAGTGTCACTCCACAGCTTAGGAGTGTATCTTAAATACCACAGAGACCAGTACAAAAGGCACCTGGAACAAAGCTGAATAAGATCCTGCTAAAGATCATCTCCACTGCATGTGTGATTTACAAACCAGCAATTTTTTTTCATCACACATTATCACCTTCTCTTTCTCCAGGAAAATTATAATTTTCAATCTGATAGATGTTCCTAGTAACTGTCAGGACCTTGGCTTGGACAAATCCATCTAAATCAAGTTGTTCTCCTCAAAAGAATGAGGACAGCTTGATCAGCAGCCAGAGAGGAGATGTATAGCTCAGAGTCCACAGCAGTGGGCTGAATCTGGACTGAGGCATAAGACAAATATTCAGCAAGCTGAGAAAGAAGCTGATGCCCAGACAAATAGGAATTAAGAATGAGAAGCTGAAAGCAATGATCCAAAACCTAAGGCATTTTGGAAATTTCTGTGCTAAATAAGCTCCTAGGTGTGAGAGAAGAGCTGGTCCTGAGACCACTGTGAGAGAAACATGGGCTGTGGTGGTCAATTACGGCTGGTCAACACTGTTTATAAACAGAAGTTTCTACATGTTGATCAGACCATGACTCTTTACAAGGTAGCTGCAATCTTTAAAAGAAGGAATGATGCAACATGGCTTGACAGATATTAAAACTCGAGAAAGATTCAACAATGGGAGTGAGATTTTATTCTTTCAAGACAGAACCTGTGATGGGAATGGAATATCATGGAATTCCTTTTTTAGTTATTTATAGCTTATGTTGCTCAATAAAAGTGATTATTGAAAGAGAATTGTGGAATGCTAGTATAAAAAAAGCAGACACTTGGGTCAAAATGTTGAATTTTCCATTAACAGATCTTTCATCTCCCAACACAACTAGGAAAATTAAAGATCCATTTATGCAGGTGTTCACAGAAACAGAATTTACAGAACTATATGGTACTGCTAGGCACTTTTCTTTAGCTGCTTGGACATAATACTTCAGAATTTAGAAGTTTGCCTCTAAAAGTTTATTCTGGTAGTGATTTGGCTTGCTATACCTTAAAAGTAGATGATGTAAATTTATTTGCTCTTTATGTCAATCTCATGCTAATAATCTAAAATAGGAAGGTATGGATTCAAACAGAGATGAAATTTTATTCATTAAACCATTTACAAACAAGTCCTTCACTGATTTTGGGATAACATTCTTTTTTTGTGTGTTTCAGTTGGAAAATCATTGAGATTAGGACCCAGGTTTTCAATGTTACATTGCTTTTGCTGTTTCACCATTTGCACTCAAACATTTGCTTCAGCATTACATCACACAGTACTTAAAAACTACATAAATCATGCAATTTGGTTATCTCAGTGCCGCCAAGACAATTTCTATTCATATTTGCATGCAGTGTTCTGTGGGGGCCTGAATATATGTTGTATTGTAAGATCTGTGTGTGTCAATGTGGGGGTCTGAATATATGTTGTATTGTAAGACCTGTGTGGGTCCGAGTTGCTCCAAACGAGCTGCAGCTGCAGGGTCCTTAATTGGGCAGCAGCTGTAGCTCGTGAAGGTAACTGAAATAAATAGGGGTGGGTTGAAAGCCCAGGAGGAGCCACTGAGAAGACAAGAAGGACTGTGCTGTGGAGAATGGAGAAGAGCCCCAGCAGAGAGGCAAGAACAACACTGCAGTGAAGATTACAACAGTGTTCTGTTTTATTTCTTCATTTGGAAGAATTAGAATATTTATATTTATTTATTTAATTCTGCTTTCTTTGGGAAAGTAACAACAGTAAAATCCTGGACAAAATGAACACCAGAAGAGGCTAATAACCAGCTCCAAATTCCAGAATCCAACATATGTACCTTTTCTGAAATGGAGTAAGTAATATGTTTTCTGCACACAAATGTAAGTTCATTTATTGAAGATACATTTTCTACTCTGTTTCCTTCTTGCCTTCTTGCATCTCTTAAGAACTTGTAAGAAACTTAGTTCACTATTTTGACTTCTATCTATTACCTTAAGAGCATCGCCACAAGTGCTCTGTGGCCCTCCTTGATGCTTGACATGGAAAGTCAGCTTAGAGGGAAATGTGACCGCAAGACCAGTTTTGTATGTAGCCTGTGATGAAGAGGATCTGTTTTCTTCTCTGTTTTTTTTTCTGCTTTTTCACTTCAGGAAGAGGAGGTCAGATTGGCTGTGTTTTGCAAGACTGAATAGTCCTTCCATTAAGCCTTCTCAGAGGAGAAAATGGGAGGAAAGGCAGGAAAATGGGAGGGAGAGAGGCATAAGAGCTGCCATCTACAATGGATGGAGAAGACAGGTGACAGCTGCTGAAGTTTAAAGAGCTGTGACTGAGACATGATCGAAGGACCTCTGCAAGTGGGCAGTGTCTGTTGTAGTCCACAATATCATCCAGTTATGTGGAAATCAGTCTGCTAACAAGAACTGGCCCTGCAAGAGCACAGTGAGAAGAGAAAGAGATTTTTTGCA
Source organism: Zonotrichia albicollis (assembly GCF_047830755.1). Classification (NCBI taxonomy): domain Eukaryota; kingdom Metazoa; phylum Chordata; class Aves; order Passeriformes; family Passerellidae; genus Zonotrichia; species Zonotrichia albicollis. The sequence goes on from NC_133860.1 coordinate 69,103,045, forward strand.
GTTTAAATGCTGATCTAGTTAAATTTTCATCTGAGTTATCTTAAGCTTGTAGAAATATTATTTCTAGCCACCTAATTATCATATTTACACAGAGTGAAAGGTTCTTTATGAAGCCTTGTATCAATAAAATAAGATACAGTAAATATATTTCCTTTGTCACAGATACAGACTAAGTGATACAAATTTCCTATCTGTATTGTGGCAGTTTATATACTTTTTTGTAAGAATGAAAGGGCAAAAATTAGATTACAGCATTTTCCTATTCTAAATTATTTCTTAATGTGCTAAAAGTACTTTCTAGTAGACACTGGGGTAATTCACCATAGTTTTAGGCCATCACTATACCCTTCACTATGCTATTTTTCACTGCGGCTGTCACACTGTCTTTCTCTAGTGTGATAATATATCGATTAACAAGAAAAACACGTAGTGTTTTGTTTCCAGTTTGAAAACTGGACAGTCTTTGTGTGGTTTTGGCAAAGATCATAGCTCACTCATTATATCTTCCAAAGTTATCATAATATTTTTATATTTTTCTTTGCTACCTTTAGTGCACGCACACCCAAAGATAGCATAGTTGTGTGTGTAGACATCCCTCTCATAATTATTAGCCATAGTATAAAATAATATATTCAAATTTGGGTGATACAGTGGTCAGAAATACAGACCAATTAAAAGTCAGGTATCTGGGCTATATAACTCCCATCCTTGTTAGATCTTTATCAGCTAGTACACAGATCTTTATACCACCATCCATTGTCACCGAAGCATTACAATTTCACTAGCAGAAAAACAAGCAAGTACATATCAGATAGAGACTATTTTATTGGAAAGTAGCAAATGTGAGTGTCCTGGGCATCAGGTTAATAATTTAATTAGAGGTTCAGTATTCTTTCATGGAAATGGTTCACCATATTTGGATATTAAAAAATTTCTCTCTATTATTGAGTTTTGTTGGTTTTGTTGTTGTTCTTGTTCATGTTTAATACTAAAAGATGGCATTTTTATAAAGAGAGCAAAGTCTATGTAGCATGAATTGTACTGAACTGTCAAGTGAAAGAACAACTACTGTGGCTAAAGAAGAGAATTCAATTTCTGATTGCTCAGCAGGCTTTCTGCATCGCTCGATAATAAGTACCTTCAACAGCTGCAAGCCAACAAGTCAAAAAAACATGTTATTCCTTTCCAGGAGTGAATCAAAACTTCACTGGGCAATTTACAAGTGTATTACTAATTCTGCTCAGGATCTCTTGTATGTGCATTATGTTGTTTAGGCATTATTCAGGTATTGCCTATGACTTGGGAAGACACAGGATTGATGAATAACCAGAATGCTGCCATGGTCTCAGATTTTTTTGTCTGCAAGGCTTTTATTTTTGGTAGCAAGTTTTCTTGGCTCTGCCCTGTTACCCTGGGGAGATGCAAAGGATAAGTGCTGGTCCCACTACTGTACTGGGTGTCACAGAAATCTGCTTTGACCTTGAAACAAAAGGCTAAAATCTCATCTCCTTTCATGCAGGAGAAATGGGATCATAAACTGAGAGAATAAAGAAATCAAACATTTTGAAAGTGAGCTCCAAAAAACCAGATCTCTTCATTAATGAGCTGGTGTAGCCTGGGTGATTCCAAGCACAATTTAAGTTGTAAACACACAGCTAGAGAAATGATATGCAATCCAAGTGAGGATACTACCCCTAATGACATTCTTCTGTCCCTGTAAAAGCTCAGATTTGAGCAGCCTGGTGAATTATTTTTCTTGGGATCACCAGATAGACTTTGCCGAGGACATGTCCACAGGTTTAACAGCAAGAAATTAACTTCTCCCAGCTGGCAAACAACTCTAGATAAGGAGAATTTGATTATTTACCTTGTGACTACAACTATATGTGAAAATCCAGTAATATATAGTCTCTAAAAGGAAGAAGAACTTTGCTAGTGCTGCTATGCTGCTATACTTACTATGCTTTTAGAAACTTAGGCTGTTTTATCTAAACAGGGGTTAATAACTTTCTTCCTTAGTCACAGGCATTTGCATACAAGTACAACCAGGAAAATGTCACTCTTTTGCTCACAAGTAAGAGAATAATCACCAGCAAACAAAATAGAAGATGTAGCTTAAACATAGATTTTATTGATTTGGAGCAGATTGGCTTTTCAAAGCTGTAGATATTGGAGTGTGGAAGCAGGGTATGGCACAGCTAATCTAAAATATGCCAACATCACTGACAGTTCAAACCCAGGTGGGTTCATTTGCTGATAAGTGACAGGCTCTTTGTGGTATGCAGGAGGAGGGAGGTGAACTTGCCAGCAAAAAATCAGAGAGACTAAATTTTGATTTGGACGAGAGGTCAGTAGCATATTACAGTTGTCCTGTTGTCGGCTGTTTTGATGGCCTAGAAAGGCTCGGCATAGCCTTGGGGGCAGCCCGCTCTCCAAAGAACGAAAAGAGTCTTCAGGATTTTTCGGTCTTCAGTGTTTATTAATTTTTTATCTACAATATCTTCTCTCAGCCCGACAGAGGTCCGCACAGCACGTCAGCCATGAGCACACTGCGTGTCCTCGGGACAGTCAGTTATCTTTATACCCAAAACTACGTATAAGATATTTACCTTTTTCCCCCCAATACCTTTCACCCTTATTGACAAGTGTACCTTTACTAAACACCTATCCCAAAGTGCCACCACCACCACAGAAGATGGAAGACAAGAAGAAGAAGAAGGACAGGACACGCCCCAATTCCTCCATTTTGTCTCCCTATCATCCCCCTGTACCGAAATTCTAAACCCTGTGTTTCACACCATAACTAATCTATCTCTTCACCATTTATCCCCTGTGATTCTCCCATCCTCATACAGGTGATGTTTCCTGTGCTGGATCAAAGTCCAACCACCAGACACTTCTGGCCACGTTCCAGGACCTCCGAGCCCCCCAAGGGTTGTCTCGGTGTCTCAGCACATCAGGCCTGTTGTGCTGAGATCCCACAACAGTAAGGAATTTAGGAGTGGTTAAATCACCTAGTTTTGCCTTTTTCTTTTGCAGCTGGTGCAGTAACTTTTTTCCTAGTTCCAGCAGTTGCAGACATGCATACTACATGGGTGAAGAGTGGGAAGGTCACACGTATAGGGCTTCACATGGGGAAATCTCAAGTAACTCAAACATTTCTTAGCTGGCTCAACTAGCTCTTGCCAAGGACTAGGTGATGGAGCTACAAGAGGACAGAAAGCACAAATGGTTACCAAACTTGGTTTTGTGTTTCGGCTTTCTTAGGGGAAAAATAAATGCAGAAAGGATGACCAGACACCATGAAGGTTAACTTCCATTCTTTTAAATTATTTTTCTCCCAAGCTGGACTCAGTGAAAGATCTGGGAAAGAGTCGACAAGGAATGAATCACAGCATACTATTTCCTGCATCAGTTGTAACGGTGATGCAGCTTGCATCCTTCTTTCACCTATTACTCAGAACTATCCTGTGGGACAATGGAGGAGTCTTACTTGAGAGAAAACAAGCACATGCATATTATTGTATATTATCTGCTTCTCTTTGCAAATAAAGGTTGGACAAATAAACTACAAAAACCTAACAGTTCTGTACTGTATTTAACTTTCCCTCTGCAGGCCTATGACAGTAGCAACAAAAAGAAGGGAGAAAAAAACCCAGAAGTAACAACAGCACCAAAACACCAAAACCAAACCAAACAAAAAATCCCCAACACCAAAACCCAACAATTATAAAATTGGAAAAATTATCTGCTATGAAGTCTTTCTCTTGCCTATTGCATGAAAAACAGTTTTGACAGAGGAGAAAAAAGACAATTACCTTTGGAAACAATCCATAAATCAGTTTTTTTAAGTTGGAAACAAAAATAATCCATAAGTCACTTTTTTTTTAAGTTGATACTTTGAATGAAAACTTTTACAGTACTAAAAAACTGTGACTTAAAAACTTCTTTGTCTCAAACACACATTTTTTTCAAGAAAGATGAAAGGTTATTTGTCAGTTTCTTTGTTTAGGGCAATTTTTTTCATAACCTCCACTGTTAACCAGGAGCAAAATTTGTCTTTACTGGAGGGGTGAAACCTCACATCTTTTAGCCTCATTTGTGAATGATGGTAGTTAAATCTGGTTTAAGGATTGCAAGACAGGAAGATATAGATTTTGAAGAAGCAGAACTTTGGCTTCTGTCACTGCTTCCTCATGACTCAGGAAGTCTATCCCAGAAATTCCTACAGCAGTGTATACTGCAATTATGGTAATATTCAGATCTCTGCCAAAAGCAAAATTAGCAAAATCACACAATCACAGAATTGTTAGAGGTTACCAGGCAGATCTGGATACTATCTTTGCAAACCTGCTCAGAGCAGGGACAGCTAGACAAGATTGTCCTGTCCAATTGGTATTTTAATACCTTCAGGGATGGATACTCCCCAGCCTCCCTATAACCCACTCCACTGCCTGGCCACTCTCACAGTACAAAAAGGGGAGATTGTCCTTAAGTGGAATTTCAACATTCCACTGAGTATCACAGAAAAGATTTTGGTTCTGTCATCTTTACTCTCACTCCCCAGCATCATATATTTATGCACAAGATTCTTCTAAATCTTCTCTTCTCTGTCCCTGGGAACTGACATGAGGTTGACTGCCTTATAGATCCCCACATACTCTTTTTTTCCCTTCTTGATTGATTATAAAACTGACACTTGGCTTCTCCCTGTATTCAGGAGCCCCTTCCAGTCACTATGGCCTTTCAGAAATAATCAGCAGCAGCTTCACGGAGCCTTCAGCCTGCTACTTCAGCAACTTTGGGTGCAGCTCTCCAGGTCCATGGACTTAGGTCCAGCTTGTTTAAGGCTCCCTAACCTGGTTTTCCATTACTAAGGGCAGCTGTTCTTTCAGTCCTTCAGTCTTCTTTGCAGTCTTTCTCAGCAGTCTCAGCACCTGGGATTGCTGAGGACTGGTATTACTGGTTCAGGCATTACTGGTGAAGACTGAAGGGAAACAGGCAATGAATATTCTCTTTTCCATATCTTTTCTCACTATAATTCTTGCCCGTTCAGCAGTGGTATTTTACTTACTCATCCTTCTACTCTTTATATAAATAATCCCTGGTGCCTTTGGCATCCTTGCCAAATTCGGCTCCAAGGAGGCCTTGGCTTTACTAAATCCATCCCAGCACAATCAATGTCTCCATACTCCCTGTGGGTCAGCTGCCCTGATGACACTTTGTATACACTCCACTTTCATATCTGAGCTCGTCAGAACCTATTTATGTCACATTTCCTTCACTTCCCGCTCACTGAGACAGATCATTCTTGACCTTGGAGAAGGTGTGGCTTGGGCATCAGACAGTTCTCCTGGATACCTCTTCTTACAGGGGCTGCACCTCATGAGGAGCAAAAAGGGTCACCAGACCAAAACATAAGGCACAGCCACCACTAGCTCTTTTGAGTGCGAGAACTTCCCAGGAACACTACTCTGATTAGACCAGTGATAGACTTTCAAGGCACACACTCTCCTGAACCTGTTCACTCTGGAGCAGGAAAAAAGCAAAGAAAGTTTCTGAATTTAGGTGTTATGTCACTTACATAGTTTTCTAAATCTGTCATAAGATAGCTACAGCTGAGGTATAAATGTTAAAAAAGGATCAATTTAAAATTGATTTTTAGAACATGCATCACATCTGTGCTCAAAATATACCACACGTAAATGATCAAAATTAGGACACTATTTAGCTGTTAGATGGATTATATTTGTTAAAGCTGGAGTTATACTGTGTAATTGCGTACTCCTGATACATATTCATGTGGGCTACCTTGCAATTAAACTTTCCAAATTCAATATTCAAATGGTAGTTTTTCCAAATTTTTTTTTTTTTTTTTACTTCTAAAATCTCATATATCCATCAGGAAGGCTTTCAGTTAATAAATGGATTCTACAACCTACCATGAAATATCCTCTGTTCTGCAGAACATGCAAATGAAAAGTATGATCCTTATAGTCTTGATAATGTCATATCTGTCAGGATAAATTGTTATTCTGTGTCAGTCTAGAAAGTTTTCAATACACTTTCAGGTATAAAACAAAAATAGCCCTACATTAACATAACTCAAATAAAGAAAATATAAATTGTCTTTCTGCTATAAGAAATTATACCTAATTTGAAGTATATCTAAAAATCACTGCTCCCTGTTTTCTTTTTGAGTTTCATCTAACACATAATATTTGGCAGACTGATGAATTTTTTTTTCCCAGAAGTGGGCTTTCAGAAATTATATTTAAACTAGAAAATCTACTGAGAAGAACGTACCTTCTCTTCTATTTTTAAAATCAATCTCAGGGCATTATGTCATTAATGGCAACAGTAAATTAAAAGAATTGCAATTTAATTTATTTATTTATTTATTGTTTTGGGCTTGCCAATAATCACAAAATAAAATAAGGGAAGTGTCTTACTAAACTATAAATGCTGTTCTGAAGACAATATATTTTAAAACTTTCTTTTCAAGGAATTAAGGTTCTGTAGAACTTTTGCTTTTAAGGAGATTTTATTGAGCAAAGGCATGGGATTTGGACATTATTCTTCCAAATGTGATATGTGCAAGTTCTTCCCCTGCCAATTGCAGTTTTCCAGCTCAGGCTCCCATACAGTGGTGTTAGATTTCAGTAAGAGAAATATGAAAAAGAAAAAATTCCTGGACTTTAATAAATTGCATCAGCTGAAAATCATGGGTAAATTTATCTCCTATCTCTGCACTATTTGGTGTATGAATAACACTGGGGTTTTGCTCCATTTAACCAGAAGGGTAGCTGACACTGAAACTATTTAACCTTCAATAAGTTAAATTGTTTAAAAAACACTAATATTCTTATTTTGAGTCCAGGCCAATAATCCTTTACTATGCCATACCTTGAGCAGATCTGATTAAATGAGTGTTTTATTGATACTTTTCTGGGGTAACCTGAAAACTATTCAGGGTTTTTAAAAAATATTTATGTATCATGTGAATTTCTGCAAAGTACTTTTGTAAAATCATTTACCTCCCTGTTACACTGGGCTCTGGAGCATGGTATCATTTTGTAATGTAGTAGTAATGAACCTGCCATCATCTGTGGACACAGTACTGTAAAGAGTGAAATAATATGGTATTACTAAAGTTCCATTCTATTACCTGAGACTTAACTAAGCATGATTATGCAAGCAGGTGATATGAAATCCAGAGGAAGGGCAAACTGAAAAGTACTGCTCTACTGCTCTGGACACACTTCCAAGAGCCTTGCTGACCTTCCACAGCTCATCAGTGCAGGCTCTAGGAGCTCCCAGGCAGTACCCGGGTAACCCCTGAAGAGGAACAAGGCAAGGAAATGTTTTCCAGCATTGAAACAGTCCTCTGCCAGCTTTTCCTTTAACATTTGAGAGCAATTTGAGAGGATTTGCATCCTCTCTCAAAATTTTCTCCCTGCATATTTAAGTACAGTAGAAAGAAATAAAAACATCTATGTTCTGTACATTCCCCTTTAAAGCAAAAAACTGATGGATTCATGGCTAGTCCTACTGGACCTCTGTTTCCTTTGCTCATTTACTTGCTTCCGAAGGAAAACAGATATCACTTTTTTGCAGAGCATATTCTGTTCGCCATTGTTCCCTGGATCTCCATACCCTTGTTTTATGTTGCATGTTCTTGTGAAGACAAAAGCCTTTATTTTTACCATTTTCATTATTATTATTATTCCAGATTGTTGCGGGTTAGGTTTCTTTCCTTTGTTCCTTTTTACTTATAGATTTTTTTTTCCCATAAGTTTCTTGGTAACATAAATGACGGGATACTTAAGAAAAGCAATCGAGGCCAAGCTCAGAGGAGGACGGTATCTGGTTGCACTTCTCATGTCTGGGAGTTTCTCTCCGAGGGGCAGTGACACCGCGGGAACTGGGCAGGTAAAGGATGGGCCGGGGCAGCTGCTGGCCCTCTCCTCTCTCTCTCTCTGTCTCTCTCTTTTCTTAGCTTTGGAGGAGGACGGTCGGAGCTGCTGCTTGGGGAAGGGAATTCGCTGCTGCTTCTCCTGCCATGGGGTAAGCCTCCGCTGGTGAGAGCAGCCACTGGACTGGGAGCTCATTAACACCGACCTCACTTCAGAGGGACCTGCCCCGTCTGCTCCTGCCTGGGATCCTGAGCTCGGCTCTCCCTGCCCTGCTGCGAGCCGGGCTGCCCACGCAGCTTCTTCAGCACCGCTCCGAGCTTTCACTGCACTGTAGCCCCCCACCCCTGAATGCCGAAACATCCCTGCCATCCCAGCCTGGTGCTCCCGAGAGTCCCACCAGGCCCCGGGATCGGTGCCACGGGGTTTGTGGAGCGAGGCCTCTGCCCCCATCCCGGCCCGTCTGGCCCGAGCCGCCATCACCACAGCGCCCCCTGCAGGCGCGGGGGAGGCACCGCCCCCGCCCGCCCCCAGCAGCAGCAGTGCCCCTGTCGGCCGAGCCCGGATCTGCAGCAGAGGGAAAGCACCGCGGCCGAGCAGGCCGGGCCCGAGCTCAGGTTCTGTGTGGGGTCAGTGCCAGGGCTGGTGATGTTTGTGTGCTTTATTGCACACAACTGGTCATGAACTGCTGTTCCTATTGTCGCATCTTCGACAGAGAGCCCCTTGGGTTCAAAATTATAATAATTCAGAGGGGAGGCTCCTGCCTTCCTTAGCAAACACTTGTCTTTCAAACCTAGACACAGATATAGAAAAATTGTTTCCTCCTGAAATGTAGGAGAGAGGGAGGGATGGAAGAAGGGAGAGAGGCAAGGGAAGGTAGTAAAAGAAAGAGGCCAGTCCCTTCATCTCTCTTCCAGAAAAAGTGCTGAAAAAAATCCTCTTGCATGTGGAGTTGGAATGGATTGTAGAGGGTGGGAGAAATCCGGATGGGAATCATTAAAAGCTGGGACAGAGAAGGAAGAGCATGTCAACAAGTTGAGTCTAGGCAAAAATGAGCTAAATCATTCCCAATCCACACAGAAATCTCCACAGAAATGGAGATCCAGAGCAAAACATTGAATTCCCAGCAGCATGTAAGTTGTGGCCCTGAGGAAAAGTCTCAAAAGAATCTCCAAAAAGAACAATAAGCAGCAGCTAAGATGAAGCTTGTTCTAGCAAATATGAAACAGAGTGGTCACAAAGTCAAATTGATTTGTTAGTCCATTTACTGTGAACATGATGAATCAGGAAAGATGTGGAAAAAAGTGGAAGTGACAAGTCTTTAGGGTGTGCCCTCATTGCATCTGTTTTTGGTGACCACATGATATTGTAAAATCAGCACAAGTCATGTTTCAGTACTCAAGGATCATAATTATTATCAAATATAATAGAGAATATAATAGTAAAGGGAATCAGGATGGAGCTCCTAAAGGCAATGAATGTGGTTTTAAATTTAGAGTTGGTTCAGTTCTCGAGCAGTTCGGCTGTGCAGCCACCATGTGTTTTAAGATGCCCTACATGTATTGCAGGCCTGGGAAAATGTAGAAAAATTTAAAAGTCCAAAGGAAATGCTGTATTTTTATAATAGAGAATGTAAGCAAGAAACTGGGACACCTTTTATCTCAGAAGTTAGCACCAGGAGGTAGCTGAGAGGATAGAAAGATAAGTCAAAGAAGACAGAACTTGGAGGAGGCTATTGTCTCATTGGCTGTATTCAGCTCTTTATGAACAGAGTTCCTGAGCTATTTACAGAGCACAACATTAACAACTGCGAGGGCTACTGTTTTACTAGTCAGCTTTTGAAAGAAAAGATGGACATTCAATTACTCACCCAGTGAGCCAGATTCATGTGTACAGAATTCTCCAGCATGAGTATACATTTCATAGACTGTTGCGGTGTGTTGCAATGTCCTGTTTTAAACTTCCGGGTCCCTTCCCAGGTGTGCCTATACCTTCTCCCTTCCCCCTCGCCCCTCGCTGAGTGTGCCCTGTCAATCAGGCTAACATACCAGCAAGGCGTCGTGTGATTGGTCCCTCAGGCCTGGGGGACATTGGCCCGTATAGGTGTCCCTAGTCCCTTGAGACCCTGCCCCTTCACCTGGTTGGTGGCTCACCTGTCCCCTCCCCTTCCCCTGCCCAGAGCTTAAAAGGTTAATGAGACCATGCGGCCTTCATTCTGTTAGCAGCAGTTGCCCCGGTGCAGACATCTCTGTAACCATGGAATAAACATCTGGCAACCCTCCAGCAGAATCCACTCCTATTTTCTCTTCACCATCGCCAGAAGCTCTCTCTCCTGAGGTAAACGGAGTCCTGACAAGCCTGGACTTGCACCTGTGCCCCGCTGCACTCTCCAGCAGCCAAGGTATCTCTGGGGTAAAACACCACAGTGCTGCCTTTGGCCCAGCAGCGAGGGTCAGAACTGGCCCAGGCACCATCTAACTGGTTATATTGGGATCCATATTCCAATAATAGACCAAGTTTTTTAACTTACGAAACTCATCGGCCTTTTCCAAGCACTCTGGCAAAGATTATTTTTCTAATTTTCTTCCTGCTACTGAAAACCTGTAAAAATTCTGTATCATCTTCCATTATTAGACGGAGAACATGCTGCTGGAGGAGAAAAATACCTAATGGCATGGAACAGAGGAGAGCAAGGAAGATCTTTGCAATGCAGAAAGAACCATTATTCCTGCCAACAAAACATGAACATGTTGCACTGGTTACACTGAGCTTATGATGGCTTGTTGATGGACTGAGCTTATGATGCTTGTTGTCTACTCTATGAGGAAGATGGGAATTAAAATGTGCACATGGATCAGCCTATAGTTCTCTTCCAGATTATTAAATTGGTTCACATTTGCTGTATGTCTATGTATGTTATTATTCAGGTCTAAGTCTATTGGTCTCCTATCACTGAAAGACTACTATCAGAAGGAAAGGATTTAGAAACCCTTTTTCAGTGGGATATTTATCATTTTCATTCATCATATGTGTTGTGAAAAAGGAAAATATCCAAATCCATCAAGATTTACTGGGTTCTAGATCTCAGATACTTGGATAATCAATGATCAAACACTTCTCAGAAGACTCTGTAGTGCTTGGCAAGGGAGGAAGTCCCAAATCCTGCCGGGCTATCAATTTAGGACATTTCAAGGGCATTTCTAGATCTAGGTCTTTCTAAAGTCCAGTGACATGCCAACACAGAAATTGGTCTCTTCCCTGTCACCTAGAGATGATGCCACTTCTCTCACCATTTTCAAGTGGTGGAGCTTGGTGGGAATGCCCTGCACAGACAGGGATGGTCACAGATTAGCGCAGACAGAACAGTGCCTTTGCAGGCACCCACATAAACATAGACAGTTCTCATGTAACAACAGCCTGGCCTTGTTCTTACCAGCAAATCAGACCCAAAATTCACTGGATCTCAGGGGTGCACACAGTCACAAGTTCACATTGTTGTCTTCAGCGGCTGGTTCACCAACCTGTGGTACTGTCACTGCCTGGGTTCCAGGTTCCTGCTTTCTGTGGCAGTTTGCCCCTAAAAGAGCATTTACCCCATAACCACCTCTCTGCCCTACTAACACACTATTCCAGTTCAGAGTTCACTAGCTGATCACATCTGCACATACACATATACAGGAGAAGCACACATAAAATAGTAAAAAAGAAAAGGCAAAAAGATAAGAACTGTGGTGTTCAAGTGAAGGTCTTGATTGATTAGTTCTTTTTTACCTCCATTTTCTGTCTTAGTGATGATCCTTACTTTTCCATCCCTGTTCTTTTCTTCCTTGAACTTTAATCTTTCCTCCAAAACTCCCATTAATGCTCCATACATTCTCACACTTAAAACATGGAACAGTAAGCGTTATACCTCTCTAGAATCTTCCAAAATATTTCCTAAGATTTTTCTTCCTTATGGAACCCACAACAATAATCTAAAATAATCTTGTTTTCTTCTTTCTTCAATTCAAAAGTGTTGGTTGAAGATCTTTAAAATCTTGAAATTTCTGCAATGGAGGATTGCTCCATACATTATGGACTTACAGTCTTCACCACCCACTCTCAGTTAGGATCTGTATATCTGAGAATTTAAATTGCCCATTTTCCTGGGTTTTTTTTAGGGTAGGAGGCAAAATTGTTAATGTAGTACTCCTGTGGCAGATACTGTGTCAAAGATGTTTCCTCTTGTAGGTTTGTGGATTTGTTCAGGGACCAGACTCTGCGTCTGGTTAACTCTCTTTAAATCTGGCCATGCAGAAATCAGCTGGAAGACAGCCACCACTTTCATTGGAGTCAGACTTTCACACCTGCTGCTTTATTGCAAAAGATGATGCATGCATTTAAAAAAAATCTCAGTAGTCTCTTGGCCCCTTGGGGACAAATATAACAATAAAGGCTGAGAAAAGCCAACTGTGCATCACTGAACCATCCAAGCGCAAAGTGCAACATAACACTAGTCAAGGAATTCTCTTAAATGTTCTCTGATCTGAAAGGAGAAGTGATCACCCACATTAATTTGATTTTTTTTGAAATACACATCTAGCTTTACACTTAGGTTTGCCCACTTGAAGCAGATACAGCATTTATTGTGTCTATCTTTGAGATTTGTTTAGGCTCCTTTCAAATATGAGAAAGGTGAAAACTCTAGGCTGTGGGCTCATTTTTGAATGTGAGAACAACATGCTGTGAGACGTGTAGCCCTAACTCAGGTGTAGCTAATGCTGAAGCATTCCAGTGCAGGTTACATCCTTCAGAAGCTCTAAATTAAAATGAGAGAGAGACTTCTGATTTTTATCCATACTGCTGTGGTAAGGGAGAATAAAAGGGTATGGTCTGTATGGCAAGAACATGCACTCTACCCAGCAGGAGACAGTGTATGTGACAGAAACTATGGGGGCCTGTAGTGAAATACTGAATCATATGCATTGTAAAAAAAAGAAAAAAAAAAAAAAAGAGGGAAAACAGGAAAACAGGCAACCAGTTGAACATAACATGAAAATGAGTAGACAATATGTAGACAGCAGTTCTGTTAAAGAGACCCTTGCCCTATTCAGCAACAAACACTACAATTTGGCATCCAATCTCAGATCTTTTTGTAGGTTGAGTAAAGCTCTGGTGGAAGCCACAGTAATTGCCTTGATTATCTTAATCTGAGTTTTTTCAGATTACATGACCTGACTGATTTTCAGGTCTCTCTCTGTTTTATTTACTACTAATCCCCACACACTTCCACCTCCTGCAGATTGACTTGCCAGTAAAAATGGAGGAGTTAATAACAAGAATAATCAACAAAGTCAAGCAAGACTGACAAGATCTCTGTTGTCTATCAAGAACGACAGTAAACCCATGATAACATGTGACTGAAAAACCATGTGATTATCATTCTCAGGTACTTTTGGTCAAGTTGGAAGGAATAAAATAACTGTATGAGAACCTGAGAAGAAGGGGGATCTCCCTAAGTAACATGCTGACATGCTCCTTATTGTGTCCTATGGAAGACTCAATGGCAATTAGATTCTCACACTACTTGTGCCATTATTTATAGAAAAGATTAATTTTAAGTTGGAAGTGACCTACAATGACCATGTAATGAAACTGAGTAAGAGCTCTGCCTGTTTTCAATGTATATTGTACTGAATTATTCCTCTGACTAAGGAGTTTGGAGGCAAATGGAAAGAGTCACATTAGAGTGTTACAACAGAACTGAAATTGATATATACAAATTTATTAGCCTGTAACACCTGCATGGCTATGTGTTCTGCAAAAAGACTTTGGGGGCTACTGCTTTTTTTCATTTTCTTAGTATTATTCCCCAATGCAATTTGTTAGCAATTAATTTTCTGCAAATATTTAAAATTGACTACAGCTGCTTTCTGCGAAGGCAAGTTAAGTCTGTTATAGTGGAAAATCTTGTGTCTTCTTAACAATTGACTGATAAAAGGAGCAGAAAACTCATGATTTTCAGAGCTGTCAAGTGTTATTTCACTCACCATCAGGTCTCCCATAGCTTTCCCTGGAGTCACCCTGGTGCTGCAGTGGCAATCAGCTGAGCCTGAGCTCACATCAGCAGACAGAGGTTGATGGCACAGCTGTACATCGTGGTCTCATCTGTTGTGAGCTATCTGCAAAATATTTCCTAAGTCTGGTGTGTTCTATTTCTGGAATTAATGATATAAAAACTTTTTTTTTTTGTGGGGGAATTAAATTATCTATAACTGTGTATCTATTGTCATATCTTATATGTATTTATGTCATATATACTTTCAAATTATTATTGTGTTCTTCTTTGGGATTTTGGTTTTAGGATTTTGTTTATTTATCTTGTTAAATGAATATTCTCTAGTTTCCTGCAGGTATCCAGCATCAACAATGCTTGAGGTCCTATTCATTTAATTCTAAAGGTAAACAGTGGTTAAAAACCCAAAATTAGTGACTAGAATATGAATGTAGGGAATTCAGTTAAGAAACTGCTGTTTGACTCTAAAATATTCAACTAGTGTATCCTTTCCAATCCTCCTAATAAATTCTTCCCAATGTGCTTACATGATGTCAGGAAGGGAAATGTTGTTCCTCTAATCGAGTGGGGGAAAAAATGTGTTTACACGCGTAAGTATACAAATACAAAATATGTTTAGCAAAATGACTTTTCAGTAGATATTATCTAAAGAGAAGCAATGCACTATTGGCAGTACCAATTCAATAAATTAAGTCAGGTGAAATCATACTCCAGCATTTGATCTCTGGCTGTACTTGCCTGTCTCAAGGATAAATTATAGAATTAGCATGCATGAATTGCTCTCATTTTTTGTCGTGTAAAGACAGGCTTATTTGAAAACTTAAGGAAATATCTCTGATTATTGCAGGTTTTTAAGTAAAGAAATTGTTATACTGGGCAAAACTGACAACTATATTCCAAAAGATATTATCCTGAAAAGAATACGCCTTTATTTGCTGCTAGATATAGATAGGGCATACTCTTGCCACCTGTTTTTGGAGGTTTTTTTCTCAGTAGGGCAAAAATAGATAAAAATATGACAAAGAAACCTACTCTGAAGAGGAGGTATCCTGTTGTCGGAAACTTCTTGGAGTAAAGACCAACAAATATTGTAAATATTAATATGACACTCACATGTCTAATAGGTAATAGCTTCCTTATTAAGGGACGCGCTGTAGAGAGCTGTGCTCTTTTGGGTCACTGTTGTAATCTTCACTGCAGAGTTGTTCTTGCCTCTCTGCTAGGGCTCTTCTCCATTCTCTGCATCACAGTCCTTCCTCTCTTCTCAGGGGCTCCTCTTGGGCTCTCGACCCACCCCTATTTATTTCAGTTACCTTCACGAGCTACAGCTGCTGCCCAACTAAGGACCCTGCAGCTGCAGCTCATTTGGAGCAACTCGGACCCACACAGGTCTTACAATACAACATATATTCAGGCCCCCACATTTCCCCCCTTTTCTTTTAACAATTATACAATTACAATACACATACAGTTCCAGCTCTCAGGCTGCCACAGCTCTCGGCTGTCTTAGATACATACATAGAATATATACGTATCCCTATACAGTCCCAGCTCTCAGGCTGCCACAGCTCTCGGCTGTCTTTAGATGTTCCAAGGGTCTTTTCTTTAAAGGCCATATTCTTCCAGCTTTCTGCTGCTACAGCTCCTTAATTCAAAGGCCATATTATATTCTACAGTCCCAGCTCTCAGGCTGCCACAGCTCTCAGCTGTCCTATCTTCTATAGTCCCAGCTCTCTGGCTGATATTCCAAAGTCCCAGCTCTCAGGCTGCCACAGCTCTCGGCTGTCTTATTTCAGTTACCTTCACGAGCTACAGCTGCTGCCCAACTAAGGACCCTGCAGCTGCAGCTCGTTTGGTGCAACTCGGACCCACACAGGTCTTACAATACAACATATATTCAGACCCCCACAGGTCACAATAAGGCTATCTAGACATTTCTACACATCAACTGCCAAAGGATTCCATAAAGTATGTAATATCCAATGAAGAGTGCCTTTGGATACAATGTTTTTCATCAAATTTCTAAGGAAAGAGGTATTTCACCCCGATTTTGTTTAGGTTTGGGTGAGGTTCATTAGAGAAGGCATCACCTTTTCTTACATCCTTTCTTTGGGTTCTCTGTGGAACATGTTAAAATCTGCTTTTGGAATTCACAAATGTAAGCTCCTTTTTTTAACATGTAATTTAATGTGATATCAAAGTCCAGATTTCAAACTGGTCCAGTGAAAAGCCTAATGGACTTTCTCATCTCCTTTGTCAGTCTCACCACCCAGGTAAATGCAATTGTTCTGGTAGGTCTTTACAAATCATACATTGCTTGAACTAACTTAGGAGGAGCCCTCTCGTTTTCACCACTAGAGAGGGGCAGAGATGCACTCCTGGCCTTGCTGAGTGTTTCGGTGCTGACCAGCTGTAAGTTCAGGGGCCAAATAAAAGGCAAATCTCAAGTGTGAGGATGACTTTTCAGTGAGCTGGATGTCGCTGCCATGGGCTCAGGACCGAGGGCTCTGGGGGCAGTGGCATGTGGCCAGGGAGCCACAGGGAACGGATCATGGCCTTACTGCGGGCACTGACAGCAACAGACTGAAGAAGTGCATCCAGGGGAGGGAAAAGACATCCGCAGGGAAAAGGAGTCATGAAGACACTAACAGGGTGCTCAGACAAAAGATCTAGTTCACATGTTTTTGAAGGGATTTTTCACAAATCTCTGTCCTTTCTGCAGTAAACAGGTACCTCTGGATCACTGGTATTGCTGATCCCCCATTCCATTTTTTAGTCAAGTTGCTCAGTGCTCTCTGCAATTATTTCATAAAACTCTATAAAATTCATTGGGTAGGGTGAATATCTAAATGAGATTTAACTACACTTTACAAAGTAGAAAATTTTAGTGTTTGAGTCACTAATGCACTAAGAATATAATACTGAGCTCCATTATTTCTAGGCCTGAGCCTAGAAATAACTTTTTTATTATTACCGTCTTATCAGATATAAATCACCCAAACTTCTTCAAAAGGAAGCAGCAATCCCTCTATTTATGGGGAAGTCAAAAATGTGTTTTTCCAAAGCATAAAAGCATGGAAGAGGAGAATTAGAATATGTCACTTCCAGGGGCTGGTGGGTACCAGGAATGTCAGGGTCTGCCTCTGGAGCAGTGGGCAGGCCCTGGAAACCAGAACCAGACCACTGCCCCATCCAGGGAACAGGACAGCCAGGCAGACACCAGGGACATCTCTAGACAACAGACAACTCCATGCAAGAAAGAGGTTCAATATCAATTCAGGGGCAAGATAGGCCAAACATTCATGGATTTCCATTAAATAATCATCCTGACATGCTGAGGCTGCTTTAACAAAACTGTAATATTATTTTTGAGTGAGTTTTTAATTTTTACTTTTGTTTTGAGGTGATTGGGATCTCAAAAGTGGTGATCTCATACAGTGCGACTTGAAAATGAAGAATTGAAAATGGTCAAATGAAGAATTTCCGAAAATTGAACAAAACATTTTATCTTGAGTCAACAAAATATTTTATGTTGACACAAATCAATATTATTTTGTTATTCGTTCAGCTGAAACACTCAAGAAACCCATTATTTTTAGTCCCTAACCTTTCTCCTCTGCTGCCAAACTAAATGCTGATGACATTTTCAAAAGTCTAAATTAAATTCCGTAGCACATTCTGACATACTTAGATTTGCCATTTACTTATGCCTTTCTTTCATTAACGATCATGGCTATATTGGAATTACCAACTGGAAGTACTGTGTTTACCATTTCTTGATTTATCCAAGATTCAAATCAGAAGTTTTGAGCTGTGGAAATATCTGAATTACATAGGAAAACTCAAAAGCAAATGAACTTTACTTATTTTTAGTTTGGGGGATATGGGGACGATCTTAGTGTTTTCGTGGGTTTTACATTTTTAGAAATACTCTAGTTTGCATTATGATAGCTCTTAGGCATCCAAGTAACAAAACAAATAATACCTGGTTCTGGCAGCATAGTCCCTAGAGCTAGTATGTCACACTCAAATCTATGGTCCAGAACTTTTCAAGTAGTTAACAAAAGAACAGTAGATAGTTATTTGGTTATTTGTATGTTTCCTACTATTGGTGCAGAAATTGTACTGAATGGTTTTCCAATTTGCTGGCCAGACTATTGAACTGAAGAATACTTATCCTGAAAGTCATGTTAGGTTTAGATAATATTTAATTTAAAACATGTACATATAAGTGCCAACCAGTTTTAAAGTTTTCTGAGTTAACAAATCGCAGTGTTTAAATATAATGAATTAGTATTAGTGATTATGAATAATATAATATGTGATATGATTAGTGTAGGATCCAGTATGTGAAGAATACCTACAAGCTCTTTTTCAGCTAACCTGGGATCTACTGCACTGCCATTTTCAATCTATTTTTTTACTGTGCTTTACCAAAGTGGAATAAAGTGTTCCAGAAGCCCTGTCCTGAATTAAGTTTCTTCAGTGCTCGTACACGAGGTTAAATCTGAAACCTTTTTGCCTTCTGATTATAGGCAGAAGTCTTGAGACTTTGATCTCAACTTCTAACTTCTAAGAACAGGACAAGAAGGGTGGAAAGCTTTCTGCCATTTTAAATAAAGCATGTAACTTATATGCCTTCTTTGTTTTGGCTATAAACATTTCGCCAATATTCAGAGTTCAGGGAAACTTAAAGTCTGCTCTTTGGCAATCTTTGTTTTCACTTGGCATTTCAAATGAAATATTCTTTCTGTGGTATGAAGAGGTTTAGAAAGAAAGTTTTGCTTCTAACCTGTACTTAAATGCTTGTGAATGATTTTTTAAAAGGTGGGATAATTGTATCTGCAGGTACTCTCACACGCCGCATGAAAATTTTAATGGAACACTCATATTCATATTCGAACATTTTACATTACCATCTCTGTATAATAAGGAGATTGGGGAGTCCCTAAGTGACTGTTTATGACTGTTTTTTTGAGTGTGGTGTATCCTATCCTATCCCTAACAATAAAAAAAAACATCCTGCATGAAGGCGATAGTACAGTTAGTTTGCTGCTGATGGGAAAATTGTATGGTTTATGATTCCAGTTACACAGGAGATCATTCTCAGAGATTCGTAAACAAGTTTAAATCCTGCTTTCAAACTGGCTTAAAAGCCAAGAGAAAACCAATATTGTTTAATATTTCAGTAAAATGCCAAATTTTTCTGCATGGTAAAGTAGATGGACGAGTTGATTAAAGCAGTTTAGGGGCAAGTAACAAGAAGTAATTGCTTAACATTCGAAGTAATTGCTTAACATTCAGTGACAGAAGAATGGTGGATGGACAAAAGAGGAAATGCATAGTTGCAATCAATTAGAAAATATATTTTTGGACAGGGAGGGAGAAACTGGAGCACAGATCATGTTTCATCACGTTCAACACAGTAGCTGAAGCAGTTTTGTGCAGTATAATTCTGTCTGAATTGTAAGAGGAATCAGCCTGACACAATACTTAAGTTTTGGGCTGGTTTCATGTTTTTGAAGTTTGATTTGCATCC
The DNA here is from genome assembly GCF_047830755.1 of Zonotrichia albicollis. NCBI lineage: Eukaryota > Metazoa > Chordata > Aves > Passeriformes > Passerellidae > Zonotrichia > Zonotrichia albicollis. The sequence continues at coordinate 69,122,552 of NC_133860.1, forward strand.
AAGTGTTAGCGTTCAAAAACACATAATCACGGGGGATTATATGCAGTGCTTTTTGTTAAGAGCTCTGGGAATCGGGGTATATTCAACCCAAATCTGACTCCGACCATACATCCAAAATGATTTTGTTTTATACTCTATCGTTACATAACTTTCATGTTAATTATTAAACTTATATTGTTCTATTGTATACATAAATTTAGCCCCTCTCTGAATTTCCAACATAGTTTCTCACTATTCTTCTTATGGTTATATAATAATTACATTTAATTACTAAACACTCATCACATCTAACAATTATATAATTTATCATACTGCTTACGCAGGTGCACTTGATCTGGGAAAGCACAAAGCTTAACATTTTAGATTCTATCTTTAACTTTTTCCAGGGTTCCACTATCACAAGGATCAATGCAAGTTTCAGCAACATTGTCAATCTGTGCACCTGTGGAGATATTTTTCTTCTAAGCGTTCTGTGTTCACATATACATTGTCACCACTACAGACAAGTCTTCAGCGTTGCCCAAACCATAGGTTAGGCAAAGTCCTTAATACTCATTGCTGTTTAGTCTTTCAGAATGAAGTTTTAAAAATAGTATGCCTCCAGAATTCTATAAAAAATTCTGCTTAAATTCCCAAGACTGTCTTGAAAATCTGTTTTTAAATGGAGGAATGCAGTGGCAAGTGGCACTAGAAAACTACAAATCTCGGGGTCACCTCTGTCCTCCACTGTACTTGCACATACCCAAAGCCTACACTTACCTTTTAATGCTCTTTTCTAGTGTGGGTTAGGAAGGTAAACAAATCTCTGAAAAGTTACTTGACACACAGCTTGGTAATATAGGTGCTGGAAAAACAATTGCCAGGTATATCCTTCTACATCAGCAAATATTGACATGCTGTCCTTATCGCTGTAATGCAATTAGCTCATCTTGGCCATTTCATTTTGCAAAAATCTGTAGCAGCTATTTCAGATCTTCAGTCCATATTGTAAAAATTACCTTAACCCATCTGGTTTGTTGACTCTTCTAGAGTCAGGGCTTGGATTTTTATTTTTTTTTTTTGCTTTGTTATCAAATACAGAATTCCTCAGGAATATTTCTGTTCAGCCTGGGACTTGTGAATAAGGCAGATACTTATTTTCATTCTTTGCTATTTTTTTTCAAGTTTCTGGTGTGATCCCCAGAGGATGAGTTACAAAGAGGTTTTGTTTGGTTTTGCTCTGTTGTGTTTTGTTTCTGAAATATTTACAACATTATAGAAACTTGGTTCTGGCCTTGATTATTACCTCTTAACATGCTCAAAAGTGCTGTCTCTATCCAAGGCATTAGAGAAAAGGTACTGTAAATGCTGTAAATGATGCTTTCAAGCATCAAAAGAGGTTCTTAATATCCTTGCTACTCCACTGAACATTCTATACAATCTACATAAAGATTTCCATGATAAGGTTCTGTATTGCCAATATATTCACGGCTTAGCAGATCACTTGAGCAGGTATTCTCTGCTCCCAGTGGTGGGTTCTCTGCAACCATATTTAAACATTTACTTTGTTAACCATCATGAAATCTTACAAAAATAAATCTTAAAATTAATAAAATTTAGTTCTTCACTGTTCTTGAAGTCCTTGCTTGAGATTTTGCTATAGGTGGAAAAAAGGATACCAACATTCTCAGCCTCACAATAATGATCAGTGGCTTTTTTTGTCAAATGCCCCAGATTTCTCTCAAGTCTGCTAATCTCAAATAAGTTGTTAGGCAATTCAGTCCACTGAAGGCAGAATCTGTAATTTTTTGTCACAGATAGGGCCCCAAGGGAAGGCTTCTTACCTGTCCCTTCATTGGACAACATTAAAAATATACTTCTAGCCTTGTGAAATATTTTGTTGATTGATAGTTTTTACAAATCTTCATGTAGTTGCTACTAGAAACCAGCCTTGCTCTGTAAAGAAGGGCAAAAACCTAATTGATGTTAAAATTTAGGAGTATGAATGGAGTTATTTTCTGAATCTTAATATTGAATTTGTTTGCTTCTCAGATGAAGAGCTCTAAGAAAACCTTCTTTTTCTAGTCAAAGTCTAATTGTCCTGTCAACTGTTACAAATCTCTTTAGTTATTTCACCTTGGTGAATATTTGCTACTCTCTCCCGTGTATAAAATTAGTCTCACATTATTCTCCATGGTAATGAGATAATACCTAATGAAAGGTAGAACCCACTTTGACAGATCCCTGGACATGAAACTGACTCACATGTGAGTCAGAGATATATTTTGGTGGAGATTTCCAGAGGTAAGAATGAATACTTCAGGTTGGGAACAATTTACTAAAGAGACGCTTGGAATGTTTTAGCTTTCAACTACTAAGGAAGGCAAACAAAAGGGTTTATGGACACCCTACTTGTCTTTCTGGCAGGAAAATGTATAATCACAGAGGCTGTAATGGGTGTGGGTGTTGAAAATATATTTTGGAGGATTTATTTTATCTTTCTTTGACTTTTGTATGGTACCTTTACTTCATTTCTACTAATATGACCATTGTCACGGTGCTGCAGTAGAGTGAGCCTGATCCCTCTCTGTTATTCTGTTGTTAATTTTCTGCATTATAATTGTCTGGGGAGAGCAAATGAGGGAACAGTGGTGCCTCTGTCTTCTGCAGCTCACAGAGAACTATGCCAGACAATGTCAGCTTCTGTACCAGTATCAAGCATGCAAAGCACATCCTTCCAGAGAGGTGGAAATGCTGACTTCCACTTCTTTCCCTCCTCAGGATCCACCATATTATGGAGACCACCCTTCTGAAGGCAAAGAAATATGAAGGAGAATCACTGCTTCCCTCTCCAGGCTGGGGTTCTGTCATGTGTATGGTGTACTGGCATTCCCAGGGCTTGCCAAGCCAGGGAACAGCATTCCAGTTTCCAGATATTCAAGTGTGGAGGAAAAGGTGGAACAAAAACCCCTCAGTCTTACTTTGTTGATGGAGGTGGTATTTGCCCCTGGGCAAAGGAAATCTTCCTGCCATCCATCTTAATCCGTATACCTTGCCATCTCTAGAAAGTGAGAGTGCTGTAATGCTCGTGGTCATTTCAGGCTCATGGCAGGTACTGCCAAATCCCTCTCAGGCAGAGGAAATGAAGATGCGGAAGCACTACATAAACAAGCCAGGCTAACAAATGCCAGAGCCAGGAAGAAGTGAGAGAGAGACAGCAATTACAGCAGCAACAAAATGTCAAAGGGAACAAGTTTTGAAACAAAAGAAAAATAGGTCAGACTCTATCTTTATGGAGCTCTGCAACAATGTAAGTGACATTTGAAAGAAGTTTTATGTGAATTGCTCCAGGCACGGTATTATTTGGCAATGGATTGCTTCTCCATTCAGATTTTAATTCTGTCCTGTTTTCCAACCCTTCAAATGACATCCCTCTAGGAGTATTTTTAGAAATAGCAACTGTTGGGTTAAAGTCAAGAACAACCACAACATGTCCTGTCTCCAAACGGATGAGGCTGTGTGCCATCCATTTGGATGTCTATCCCTATAATATTTCATGTTGGAGCAAGTACGTTAGTTTCACAGTACCAGTTCTTGAGGACCATTGATAACTCCAATGATGCTCTGTAGATAGTGCTTTCTAGTCTGTCTTACAGCGAATATTCTTCCAATGTATGGATAGGCTCAAAAAGTCAATATCTTCAAAACAATGTTTTTGATTATATTGGTCTTATAATAATGGTCTTATGATATTTTAGGACCTGAAGTAAGAAATCAATCACACAATCACAGCTTCTATTAATAATCCTCAAAAAACCAATCCTAGTTAGTCTTCTGTCGTTTTATATAGCATGACATTCCTTCTACTGCTCAGAATGTTGCCAGGCTTTTCTTCGTGATAGGTTTTGTAGAAGAAAGATTGAATTAAAAAAATGAATAACATAATTTAATACCTTGGATACCAGGTACATTGTTTCCTTTTTTTCTCTCTGACTTGATTTGTTGTTTCTTCTGGTGAGTCTTGAATAAGAACATTACTCAGTACCAGAACATTCCTACCTGCAAGACTCCACCTATGAAAGGTGAAAGACAATATGGTTATACACCTCTCCCTGATCTGACAAATATTGCCAACCTCAGCCCAAACCTCATTTTAGGCCATGAAGGTCTTTATTTTCCTAGAAACTAGGTATGATAGTTTCTTTTTACTGGACATTTTAGGCCTCAAACCTGTGACAAATAATTATTTGCTTTGTCATTACAAAACATATTGGTGTGAGCTCACAAGGAATCCAGGAACTTGAGCTGACTGCCCCACAGGCTTTCCCAGACACCTATTTTCAGATAAATGCTGTCTAGGTGTACATAAATTTTGTCCCGTGGATAATTAACTTTCAATGCATGCAGCTTTTACAGAACTGCCCTGCATAACTGATGAATAACTTTCAAAATGAGAACTCAGTCTTTGGGACTCTTTTCACTATTTATCTTCCTAAGCCACCATTTGAATACTTCTTATTTCTAATAAATTCAAGCCTTTTAGTTTTCTCATTCTTCCACCCTTCCTCTTCCCAAAGCATACTTGAAGGAAGACACTCCTGCAAAGGAAGAAAGCCTGGTACAAAATATTGCAGTCTATTGCTGTGGTAAGTTTAGGCCTGTGCTTGAGATGTTTTCCCCTGGTAACTGGCATCATGTCTGTTCAGTTAGATAGTCAAAATAATGTTTTTATCATCTTTTGCTTTTCAGATTAATCTGAATTTAGGAGAATCAAACTGATTTTATTTGCTTTGTTCAACATCAAGACTATCAAGATGAAAAATACGCTCAATTTCAGGAGTGGTTGTTGAAAATGTGAGCACTGACAGAAGGCAGCTTGACTTTGACTGAGCTAAATTGCTCGTGTCTGGCTTATATGAGCTGCATAAAAACTCCATAGCAGTGGCTTCAGGAAGGCTCTGTGCACAGTACATACACAATATGTACAATTTTCCTATCAAGAGATTAAAGTAAAATATATTTCCTGCAAATATTTTTGTGACTCCAGATTGTTCATATGCTATATAAAATTCAGACTTAACTCATTTGTGAAATAAATATCACTAAAATTTATATTAACTTCCTTTAAAAAAAGAATTTGTAGGAGAAAGCTACATCATTTTCAAGGGCAGACTTTCTTAGTGTTCAAGTGTGCATGCAAAATTGACACTTGGGGCTTCTACTCTGAACATTGATAGAAAGGAGGAGGTAGGTATCCAGCCAGGAAGGAAAATTAAACAGGGAAATATGTTTATGTAGACATCCTTATGAGTAAATTCCTGTGACAAGAATGTTTTCTTGAACAGTCACATCTCCAAATAGAGTTTTGGTTGTTTTTTTGTTGTGTGGTGAGGTTTTTTGTTGTTGTTTTTGTTTGGTGTGGTTTTGGGGTTTTTGTTTTGTTTTTTTACTGGAGAGAGCTGGGGTTTTTAATTTGTTTTTTTGGTTTTTTTTGTTTTTTTTTGTTGTTGTTGTTGCAGGTAGTTTTTTCTGGTTTTTTTTTGTTTTGTTTTGTTTTGTTTTGTTTTGTTGGCTTGTTCAGTTTTTTTACATAAATTGTCCACATTTTGTCATAAATTACAGTGTAGAATGTTTCATATTGTCAATCAGTAATCTACACACAATGCTGCAGTGTTACTGAACTACCTGAAGTAAAAAGACAATCACCTGTGGGATTACAGAGGTTTCAAGGATTTCAATATTTCCCTTTCATCTTGTTTCTGAACGCCATGTTACAGGTACCTACCTTGCTATCTGCAAATTGCATTCAAAAATTTATCCCACTAAAAGACAACTCTTTTCAATGTCATTTTGGTACATCATATTAAGCCCCTTTGATAGTAAATGAAGAGCATACCAACTCTTACTATCTTGAGATTGCTTTTATAAAGAATAAAGGAAACATCTGTGAGTGACCCTATCTGAGATATCAAAGGGAACTGTTCCCAACCAGTAGGGGATCACAGGAAAAAGATGAAATGGGGAGATAGGCAGCTTCTATTTCCTAACTGCAGCAGAAAGTTACTTTCAAAGGATTGCTTAATGTATCCCAGTCATTCACTGAAATACACCAGAGTGAAATGTGCCATAATATGTATGGGTACTCATTTGTTTGTTTGCCTTCTAACTTCCTTTCACTTTCTTAGAGGAATCAAGAGCTGGAATTTTGGAAAACAGACACCTTGAAGTATCATTAAATCAGTAGCTTTCTGAGAGTTAACTCAATATCACAGTTTGCTATTATTTGGCAGCTATGAAAAATGTGACAGTGGAATTGTTCTGAAAAACTCAGTCAGCATCAAGTGTCATTTTCCTTCCCTTTAGATTAGAAAGATGTATGCATTTGGGTTTCTTCCTGCACTATTTGCCAGGTAGACAGCCCTCTTTTCCTAGCTGTCAACAGTGTCACTTTCCTTATTCTTTGTGGTGGGTTTATACTTCTTATTTTGAAACAGAGGTGCTAATTAATCTTCCCACATTCAAGAATTGCAAACATATTTCAATTTCAAATGAGGCAAGACCCACGTTTGAAACACCCACACTTACAGTTTTAGATAGCTTTGTACCACATATTGGAACTGGCCTGAATTTTCTTCGTAACGTTGACATTATCAACAATGAGCTTGTGAAGCTTTGTATCTAACAGGCAGCCTCTACATAAAAGCTCACCAACTCATATTACAGTTAAGAGAGTTGGAAATATACAAGAAAGAGTAAATTAAGAAAACCAATTTCTCCTAGCCTGCGTACTGGGCTCCTGCTTTTCAATATCCACATATATTAGTCTATTCATATTCATGCTGCTCACTTCATTTTCCAAAATCTGCATGATTCTTATGCCTCATTCAATTACTACTTAGTTATTTACTTAGCTCATGTTTAAGGCCAAGAAGCCCAAACTCAATTGCAGGAAATTCCATTTAAACAGAAGAAAACACTTTTCTTATTGTGACCTTGATTGAGCGCTGAAGCTAATTGCCCAGAGAGGTTATGTATTCTCTATCCTTAGAGATATTCAAACCCAATTGAGCATCAGTTTGGGCAGCCTTGATCCTCCTCAGAGCAGGGGCTGGGTGATGGTGATCTCTAGATATATATGTGACTTGTGAATTATTTTATTTAATGAGTGAGCTGTATGTTGATTTCAGAGTCTTCCTGTTGGTTTGCGGTTTTTAAGCTCCTGAAGTTTTCCTTCAAGAAAGAATTAAATGTATGCCCCCATCATATATCAAGTTTTCTTATTCAGTTGACATGAATATTCATAGCAAGAAAACAGCTCAATGCAGGGTCTTAACCAGAGCTACTGAATTTTTGGTGTACTTGCATTTCAATATCTGATTTTCACCTATGCTTAGAAACCCCCTCTTTCTATATTATCATTTAACCTTGTCCTCTGATGACTTATTATTCATAATCATGTGACAGTGAATATCTCATGCAACTTCAAGACTTTGTTGTGCTAGATACTGTGGCAGTCCCTAAGTTCTGCGGCCTGCAAACTGATTGTACCCCTTTTTCCTTAGGCCGTCCTGTTATACCACTTTTTTTTTCTTCTGAATCACTGTTGATGAGGACTGAGTCCCAAAATCTATTACCAGGCATAAGCAGAGTGTCACGATCCGTCCTTACAAACAGGTTTCGTGATGGTTCGTGGATTTGATCTCAGGGTGCAAAAGAACCGACACAGTACAAGGGGGTTTGCAGTGATAATCATAACAAATGCACCTTTATTGAATGACCAAGCAAAATGTGATAGAGGGATTAAGGGAGAGAAAAAGATAGAGAAAGAGAGAGAAGAGAGAGAGGCGGGGGGGTTATAGCTACCAAACATAGTGACGAAGTCCTTTGGTCAGTCCAGTCGAGGGTTCTTCTATTACATTGGGGAGGTCTCAAAGGCTCTAGCTAACTCAGAGGTTTATATTATTGAAAATTTGGGGGGGAGGGGGAAACAGATACAATAAGGAACAGATGTAACAGGTAGTCCATGTTCTCAGCAGTAAATGAGAGCCATTGTTTTCTTGCTCCAGTGGTCACAACCTGCAGGCAAACATCTCGCTTTGGTCAGCTTGCCTCCCCCACACACCTCCCCCGGGCTGGGGATTTCAGTCCCAGTCCTTGGAAGGAGCAGAGGGGCCTTTTCACAGGGGGGTTTCATGTCTCAGTCCTTGGTGGAGAGGCTCCTTACATCTCAGTCAGTCTGTCACAGTGGCTGTAAAACAGGTGAGGGTCTTCTGTGGGAGACCACCCAGAACTCAGGAGAAGTCCAGCCAGGCCAAGAGATGGGACAGCTTCCAAAGCCATTGCTGCAAAAAGGGCATGGTGCCCCCTTCTTAGCATACAGTAAACAACACATGTGAAAACAAGTAACTTAACACTGTGCTTTCAGGTCTCAGTGCCTTTGGCATGGGACTTTCTCCTTCAGAGCCAGAGATTCTAGAAAGGGGGATCTTCTCTTCAGTGGTCCCCCAATGACAATCATGAGGCAGATGAGGGAAAATTCAGACAGACTCTCATAAAGAGAAAGAAGAAGAAACCACTAGTCTTTCAAGACATATGCAGAAATGAGGTAAAGACAGAGAACATATTTCTGCAGAAAGCATGAGGCAGAATCCACTCCAAGGCCATCAGTGGTGACACGCCTTCCTCTTGCTTTTTTTCCTTCACCAGACCTCAGTTCACTGACCGTGTGTTTCCACAGGGCAGGTGAGATATTCTCACTGAACAGATGTACTAAGGTGCCCTGTACTTTGTCATGAATCCTTTGTCATGTTGAGAACTAAGCTCAATTACACTGTGCTCCCAGTTATGCTGGTGTAAATATGAATTAATTAATTAAATCATTGTTATTAAAGTCAGTGTGATTGTGGCAAATTCACATCATGGTCACCCAAAGTAAAGTATATCAGCATGACTTTGCTAGTTTGTTAGACTTCAGTTTCTTTTTGCAGCTGTGAAGAAAGAGAAGCAACTTTACCAAAGGAACAGAAATACTCGCTACACAAAGCATTTTTAAATATAACTCTCTTTAGATTTGGGGGGTTTTTTGTCATTCTGAGATATTTTTTTTGTGCTCTGATTGCCAACTGGCAATGACAGCAATGTGTGGCAGTATAGAAATGCAAAATTGTCGTGTTGTGACGTTCAAATTCAGTAAGAGGCTGTTTTCCTTCACCAGACAGAACACAGTCCAGTCAGAGACAAACTACTGTGATAGCTCTTCAGAATCATACTGTGGTCACTGAGGTTAATTGGGGTGTGTTATTACAAACATTGTGGCCTTTGATTCAAGCACCTTAAGAATGATTTTTAATTACATTATACAGCCAGGTAAGCTGACATGCAGCAGTGACAATTTAGAGGATCATACAAAACTGCAAATAATACATATATCGTAAACAGCTAGAAGGGCTTAGGGCTAGTCAGCAGTGGGAGCACTATTGCCCTCATCTCTCTTTCCCCCATAGGTTACAAAGACAGATTTGCTGCCCCTATTAATTGTCATGCCTCGGTTTGCTTAAATGTTGTCCTGAATAATAATACACCTGAGCTTCTGTCCCAAGAGCTCTTCCTTCAAATCAGTTCCCAGCAGGACAGCCTTAGAAATGGAAATGGCTGAAGGAAAACACTAGAGATCTAAAGGTAAACTGGATTTAGAGGGTCTTTTGTTTGGGTGTCTAATTCAGAATGAAATTTCCTAAAGTTCTGAATCTTAATTTAAAGTGTTTGTTTATCATTCCATAAAAAAACAATGAATGTTCACACACCATCTGCTTACATTTTCCCCAAAGGGTTTTACATATTTTTATGAAGAAATGACTCTAAATATCCTGCAGTTTTCTCTGAAATGTTTCATTATTTCACAGCAACCCTGTTGATGAAGTACAGTATGTGCCCTTGTAAATAAATCAAAATTATTTTAAATTGCTGACAGAATCCTTCTATGTCATGAAAACATACCAAGGCTTCTGAAAAGGAGAGGTCCTTTTTGGCTTTAGTCAAAAGATCGGAGACTGCAAGTTTTACTGGTTTAGAAAGTATGGTGGGTAACACAAACAATATCAGTCTTGTCTCTGGCAAACTGGGGGATAGTATGGAAAAATTAAAAGGGCAGGGTACTTGTGAAGGCCCTGTGAGATGTATCAGCCACACTGGAGCACACCTGCTGTCTTGCAGAGATGTACCAAGGACTCCTGAATAATAGAAGCCAGCAGGAAAACATTGGATAAAGCCCCTGAGTAGCAAAAGAAGGGTAAAGAGGGAATACCTTGACCAAGAACAAGCAACCAAACACATAACCACTAGAGAGGATTATGGGTTGTCCTTTGCACCTCCACAGGGATATTGTCACCATCAAATACCTCTATAAAGTGCCTGTACACCAATGCACAGAATTGTGGGGAACCAACAGGAGGAATTAGAGATCTGTGTGCAGCCTTGGGGCTTTGGTCTCACTGCAATTACATGGTGGGATAGCTCGCAGGATTGGGATGTCATTCTGGGGGGCTATACATTGTTTAGGGAAACAATCCCGGAAGGAGTGGTGGTGGTGTTACACTCTATGTGAGGGAAAATAGAATGTATCAAACTCTGTCTTGGTGAGGAGCAAGTCAAGAACTTATGGATCAGGATAAAAGGGCAGACTTGTAAGGGTGACACCGTTGTGGGTGTGTGCTACAGACTGCTGAAGAGGAGGAAGGGGATGAGGCTTTCTACAGGCAACCAAAAGCAGTCTCGAAATCATGGGCCCTGGTTCCTGGGAGGGACTTTAACCACCCTGACATCTGCTGGAGAATATACACAAGGAAGCACAAACCATCCAGGAGTTCTTGGAAAGCATTGACAATACTCTTCTTGTTGTGGGGGTTGTGGGGGATCCTACAAGGAATCGTGCTGCTTGACCTTCTACAGATACACAGGGAAGGCCTTGTTGGACATGCCAAGGGGGCAGCCTTGGCTGTAGTGATCATGAGATTGTAGAGTCCAGTGTTGAAGAAAGATGTTGCAGGACAAGGAGAAAGATTATAGCCATGGACTTTAGGAGAGCTAACTTTTGCTTGTTAAGGAATCTTCTTGGAAAAATCCCTGGAGGAGAGAGACCCTGAAAGGAAGAAAGGTCCAGATGAGTTTGTTCAAGGCTTACTTCCTCCAGGCTCTACAATAAGATATTCCAATGAAAAAAAAAGTCAAGCCAAGAGCACAAAAAACTTTTGTGGACAGATAAAGATCTCCTGTCGCTGCTCAAGTTTAAGCAAAAAATTCACAGGAGATGGAAGTGAGGTCAGGCCCTTTGGACTGAATATGGACAGGTTATCAGGATAAGCAGAAATGAGACTGGAAAGGCAAAGACTCATCTAGAAGTAAACCTGGCCAACGATGTCAAAGATGGCTTTTTCAAATACATAAAAAACAAAATGAAAACAAAGGATAATGTGGCCTCATTATTAAACGTAGGGGAGAGCTTGGTAACAGAGGACGCAAAGAAGGCAGAGTTGCTGAACACCCCCTTTGCATTGGTCTTCACGAATCCAGCCCTCTGACCCAGGATACCAGGATAAAGGAATGCCGGAAAGGAGACTTTCCCTTGATCAGAGAACACCTAAACAAGCTTGACATCTGCAAGTCCATGCACCCTGACGGGATGCATCCACCAATGTTGAGAGAGCTGGTGGACACCATTTTTGACTGTCCCTTATGCAATCTTCATAGGCACACTCAAGAAGTGTGAGTTGGAGGGGAGAATAGAGTGAACAGTGAGATTGGGAACTGATTGAGAGCTGCCCAAACAGCAGATTTCAGAGGGTCACAATCAGTGGTACAGGATCCAGTTGGAGGCTTGTCACTCGTGGTGACCCCCAACGTCCAGTAGCGGGCCCAGTATTGTTTAATTTACCCATCAATGAGTTGGATGAAGGGCAGAGGCCTCCTCAGCAATTTCACTGACAGCACAAAGCTGGGAGCAGTGGCCGATAGCCCAGAGGGCTGTGCAGCCCTTCAGAGGGACCTCAGCAGCCTGGAGAGATGGGCACAGAGGAACCTGCTGAAATTCAGCCAAGGCAAGCGCAGGGTCCTGCAGCTGGGGAGGAACAGCCCCAGGTACCTCATCAATTTGTGTAAGTATCTGAGGGGAGAGTGTCAAGAGGGTGGACGACGTTTCTTTAAGGGGAGCCAAGCAATAGGACAAGAGATAATGGACAGAAACTGATACACAGGAAATTCCACTTGAACGTGAAGAAGAATTTCCTTACTGTGTGTGTTACCACTCACTGGAGCAGGCTTTCCAGAGAGATGGTGGACTCTCCTTCACTGGAGATACTCAAGAACCATCTGAACACAATCCACTACCATGTGCTCTGGGATGACCCTGCTTGAAGAGGGAAGCTGACTATGGTCCCTTCCAAACAGGCTGATTTTGTGGTCCTGTGAAAGTAAGACATGAGAAAGACACAGGAACACTGATTTAGACTCTGCTGTGAGTAGGAAATTGAGGGAAAGTGCTCTATTGATATTTCAACATTTTAAACAGTTTAACAACCTACAGTGTCAAGTAATTGCAAGCTCCTAAATGCCTTCTCATGGCAGTGTTTAGGTGACTTAAGAAGTCCCTTCTTTTTGTTTGCACCTAATGCTGGTTTGCTATGCAGCTTTTTAATGTTGTTTTTAAGCATCTCATTCTCTTTGTTACAGGCTCAAATCCTTCCTGATGTTTATAGAGCTCTCCACACAACACAAAACAGCTAATCTCAAGGTGTAGTAAAAAGGCCTCACAGATGAGTAACAAAGTGCAAAAAATCATGTTGAATTGCTGTTGGATGAACCAGAAGATAGCAGAACACCCCAGTTAAACTGAGTCGTTTTGAAGATGTGCTTAAGTTTAAGCAGGTCTCTTGTGTGACATTTCTGGAGCTATTTTGGGTGAGTTAGTAAACACTTCACAAAAGCGCATTATTTTCAAAAGGCTTGGCTTGCGGTAATCTCTTGCTTAAGGACTCATTGATGTACTTGTTTATATATAGTACAGTTTAAAGTATAGATACAAGGACAATAGAACCAATTATATAATTTATTTTTATTTGTGAAAAGAAAAACGTGAGGTTTCTTGACACTTGAGGCACCCCAAATCTCTGAAGCACAGTTGCATGCATTTGTTAAAAGGGATGCCAACAGCAGCCCTGGACCTGGAATACCAGGTGCAAAATCAAGGATATATTTAATAATCAATGCCAACCCCTGACAATGGAATATCCTTGACTCTGAGTCCTCCAGCTCCTTTTATGCTCCTTTTAGACATGATGAGGGACCACATGAAGTGCTAGATTTGAGTTATTTTGACCCTTGATACGGGTCCCTGCTAAAATAACAGGATTTGCTATATTTCCCTAATAGTCACTTATTTATTTTATATCTGATACCAAGAATACCATTCTGCCTTATTCATCCATGAGTATGCATATTAAACAGATTCATTTTCCAGGGTGTGTCCTTAATGCCTGCATTAGGAGACCAGCCTCCTTAAGGTCTTTCTGTGGTCTGTGGACAGAGGTTTATTTAAGGAAACTCAGAGCATCTGGAGAACATTTCTGCCCTGGTTCATGTTTATGGGGGAGCATTTTGCTTTGACCGCATAAGGAATCAGAGAGACAACTCTTTGAACACACACACCTACTTACGTGCCTAAAATTAGGTAGTGTGAGCTCAACAGCAGTGAACAGGCAACAGCATTTCATAACTGAATATGTTTCTCTGCATTTCTGGAAGAACAGACTGTGGATTTCCAAAGGTCATGGGACTCTGATTGGAAAGAAAAATTCTCATTGTGTTTTGTTTCTAAAAGTCCATCTTTCTACAAATAGTTGGGGGGGGAGCTGAAATTGACAAAGCTACTATCCACAGTGTGGAGTACACTTGTTCCCTGGGAACAGTGGGTGACTACATTTCTTAAGGACAGAGCTACTGTTCTTTCCTGTGCAGCCTGCTGGAAGGTCATGTCTTCTGGTGTCTTCTTCCTGAGACTTGCAGAAAGTTAATTCTGCTCTAACAGCTTCTAGATACTTGTCTGTACAGGTAGTGTTACAACCTGACCCTTAAGGGGAGGTTAATAGATCCCTTGGTGCAAATTAGAGTGAAACTGAATGACCAGTCTTAATACATATGATATAAATAACAGTCACTCAGCATGAATGTACATGTAGGGTTTATTTTAGAACTCTTTGGTTGCAATGGTAGACATCTGGGTTATTATCTGTAGAAACTGAACAATACAAAATTATATAAAGAAAATAAAGAAAAAAATAATAAAAAAGAAAGGATAAGAGTTTAAAGATGTCACCATCCATAGACCCAATGACAAGACTTGATTTTTGCAATTTCAGTGTCTGGTGGTTGAAGTGATGGTCACAGTCTGGGTCTGTCATGGGTGGGGGAAAAACACAAAACACAGAGTTCATTGGGTTAATGTACCTTCAGGTTTATGGGAACACCCAGGTACCTCCTCTGGGAGTGTGGGAGTTGGATACCCTCTAATACAACACTGTGGGTCATGTGCAGGCCTCTAGTGGAAGGCTCCAGAACTGAGACTGGAAGTATTCTGGGGATCACTGATGTCATGTCTTAGAGAATCAGACACCTTGTATGACATGACACTGCCTCTCACACCAGAGCAGTGGAGCCAGTTATGGCCCATTGGAAGGGCTGGATACCTTCAGGTTCTTATGTGAATATCCTGCTACTTCCCCAGAGGAGAGTTTTCACACCTGATCCAGTTGTACATGGAGGACCTTGGCATGATAAAAAACATTATCCCAGTTAGTAGCATCTGCCTCTTATCTGGCTCAAACTCCAGTTGCTAATATAACAGAGGTCCGTTTGCAGAGTCATCCTGCAGTGATGAGTGCACACTCCCTCTGCACCTAAATGGTTCTTACACAGACCAGAGGCTTCACTGTCACCCACCCAAAACCTCTCCTCATCCCTTTTGGCTGAGAGGTGCAAACCTGGCTTCAGCAAAGCACCCACTACTTTCACACATGGCCAGCTGTTTGAGTCATTAACCAATATTATTTCAGTCCCTCACATATTGTTGTTACCTGAAGGTGGGAACATATAGTCTTTTTTCTTGTCCTTTCAGCCCCCAACAATGTTCATGATCCAGCCCTTAAGATCTAACTGCATTTAATGCTGACATATTCCAGAGGTAACTATTGTTGTTGCAATTGGGAATTGACTAAAAAGCCATTAGGTTGACCGGTACATAATTCCTCTCAAATAATATATGGAAAAGAAAGTTCATTATTGAACTGCTGCTGTCCTCTGACAACAATATCAAGGGTGAGGCTTGAGCTACTTTTCATAATGCACATTTCTATGGCTGTCATTCTGCAAAGGCATTGTAGGGAGAAAAGGAAGTGGCTGATGCCTAGTTTAAATTTTGTTAATCACAGTGAAGTGAAATGTGTTAAGAGCTCTGTAATGCCTATATGCTCCATGTAGTACACCTCCCATCAAGGTGCTAATTTCCTTTCCGGTAGTGACAGCAAATAAAAGAGGCACTTTCTTAAACCCAGCTGTTACGTTATCAAAGGAAGTAAAATGAAAGGGAGAAATTAAGTGAATGCAGTGTATAAAAAGAAAACACATAGAGCGATAATGACATGAAAAATTACCAGAATTTCATACCAGAAAATGGAAATTAGTATATGAATAGAGACAGTAAGGTGAAAATTTTGAGTCACTATTTAAAATTTCTGCAAAATTGCAACTTATGTACGTCAATCCGTGTGAAGTCTTGACTTCCACTCTACCACTGGGAGACAATTACATTATATAGCTATACTACTTTCACATGGTTATAGTGTTTACAGCCTATCTTTAATGAATTTATTTTTTTGTGAGAATATTTTCAAACAATTGATAGTGAAGAAAACTGTCTTTCCATTCTATCCAGCCCATACTTTCAGTTTGCTTCCACCAAATGCACCTGCAAAATCAGGGATTATTTACCTAGTATGTGTGGGGAAACATCACTGGTTTTGTAGTTTTGATTATGATAAGGAATCTTAAAGAAGCAAGAAGAACTGGCACATTTGTTTCCAAAGAACATTTCCAGTAATTCAGATAAATAGGCTCTTGTTCCTTCTCCAGACTTAGAAAAGGCTTATCCCTCTTAGGGACCAATTCAGCGAGAGATTTTTTGTGGTCCTGCAGAAGGGGAAGATACCAGATGCTAAGAGGATGTTACGAGAAGGATGGTGTGGTAAAAGGCATCTAGGAGAATTAAGTTTTGGTTGTGACCAGAGGTTTGGTGTATCTGCTGTGTTCTCCCTTAGCAAGAAGAGAGAATAAAGGAATGCACTTTGCTCCTCTCATCAGCTGTAGGTTCTGGCACGAGCCATTTCATACTCTGTGTTTTGCTGCAATGAATGGGGATAAAAAACATTTCATGAACTCTTCAATTTTTGCCGTTACTGCAGGGTAGATTCCAAATGAACATGATTTTGACTGACCCTGTGGCTGTCAGATGTTCTGTCTTCTTAAGAGAAGCGCTAGACCCATGTGACAGTTCATCTCAAAATTCCCTTCTGCTGCTGCTCTCACCAAGGTTTAGTGGGCAGCCCCTGTTTTGTCCTTCTCAGAAGGCACTGAATCTAGCAGCCAGTCTACTGGCTGCAAGATCCTCAAGGCAGACTGCCAGAATTCACTTCTTAATTGAACAAGAAAGTCCTGAAAATGAGGGGAATCTGGGAGATGTGATCTCTGTTTAAAGGCAGAAGGAAGGCAAGGGATCTTTTGTTTCAATCATAGCTGTCATATTATTCCTTTTCATATATTTTCTATTCATATTTTGTCTTCATATGCCAATATGAAGGTCCAGGGATATTTTTAAAATCTTGGTCCTAGCCTCCAGCAGCCATTGTAATATCAGGTAAAAAACAGTCCATCCAACAATCTGTATTATAATTTGTAACAAATTTTTATTAATTTGTAATTAATTAACTCTTTCTTGACATGCACACTCTCCTTCTCTCACTTCATCTCCATTGGGGAAGTATTTCAGACACTTTCCTAGGAGGCACCCATACTTCTTCCCGGCTGAAACATGTTTTATTCCCTAGACAGAGAAGAGTAGACACCAAGCACATGGACCTTGGAAAGGGATACTTCCTCTTCAAAAAGTAAGCAAAATCAATGCACTTCTGCAAAAAAACTTAGTTGAAGTGTTCCACTTAGTTCCACATGTGGCAACCAAGGGAAATGGGAAAGCTGTGAACAAAATGTGTCAGGACTGAATATCGTACAGATGAACTTTCTTCTCAGCTTTCCCCATTTCCAACATTATCTTTGAAGTGTCAAAATTTGGACCATAGATATCATGTGCAGAAAGCACAATATAAAAGAAAAACCAGAATTTTAACTCCCACAATAGGTTAGAGACCTCAGGCTTCCTCTTAGAGACACGATTGAAACTCAAATGTCATAAGCTACTGGCTTTCCTGCTTATCAAGGATTGGTCCTTAATTAAAATTAGAGTTCTCTTTTACACTGTGATGATTTTTGCTATCTTTTTTTTTGTTTGAGCAGTATTATTTAATGAAGTGAATAGAAATAAAACATTTCTGTATTATAAACCAGAACATCAGTCTCTTGAAACACAAAACAGATAGACACAAATAATCTGATCAGTGATGGGACTAGGAGTATGCAAAAGTAAGAAGATTATTTATCTCATCTTAATATTTCTCATTGCTATTGTTATTGAGGCCAAATCAGAAAGTACTTAATCTAAAATACCATTGAAGATAATTGGATTATACTTGTCAAGATCAAAGCATAAGAAGGTCCCACAATTTTACCCAATATAATTTAATTTCATTTAAATAGCTTCTCAGAACTCCCTAAAACTCATTCTTCCACAAAACAGAAATACATGGTAATGGTTTCAAGGAGCCAACAGTCTGAGACCTGCTAACATACTATATTCTTATACATATTCTTATTTTAAGCATATTAACAGTCCCACAAGTTTTTGTTGGATGGTTTTCTGCACTTTGGAAAATCTTGCTTTTTATATGGAGAGGTGAAAGTAATATTGTGTAGGAATTTATCTCTGAAGGTCATGTCTGAGCAAAAAGATTGGAGTAATTTTTATTGGTTTGGTTGCTACCCTTGAAGAGCTTTCATCTATTACTATATTAGGAAACAAGTAGAAAAATGTCCAAGTTGGAACTGAAGAAAAGGTTAATCTCTTTCTTAAGATGGTGCTTTGTTTCACTTGCTTAAGTTGGAAAAAACATATAGGACACTGAAAATATTTGAATTTTAGCTGTAGCACATGGGAGATGTGATCAAGTCTGTCAAAAAAAGAAGAGAAAGTAAGTTTATGAAGTGATAGTTCAGGAAGAAAAGGTGTGATATCAATATTAGGGCACTCTTGGATGGCTGTAAGAGAAAAAATATCATCATTAACAGGTTTTGCTCTCTTTTTTTTTTTTCTTTTTCTTTTTAAGTACTTGTTACGCCTATGAATAATTTAATGCTTTGGACTGACTTGAGTGCTGTGAATTATGTCTGCATAAATATGGAAGTGGGAGTAAGAGTTTCCATCTCACTCTGTTGCTTAAAGACTCTATCTGTGAAGTACAAAGATTCACAATACAGTATCTATACTGCCCTGTAAGAGCATCCCTACCTAAGCATCCTCAAGGCAGGTTTTCCTTACCACCACCAATGTCTTTACAGTGAATGCCATGGGGAAGCAGCTCGGACCAGGAGGTTGCCTGGGCTTTTCGTGACCCCCTCACCTCCCTCCATGCAGTGTGGATGTCACCCAGGGAGAGCTGTAGCAACATGCCCACACTGTTGGACATGTATTCTGGTGCTTCATGGGATCTACAGAGCTGTGGCCAGGAGGAGCAACTGCCCTGGGATAGTGTCAAGGGACATTCCTCCCTCCTCAGGTGTAAGCTGTGTTTGTCCTGACAGACCTGAATCATCACTGATGTACTCCAGAATTGATCCAGCTTGCTTGTGACCCCCACTTTAAGGAAGCTGGATGAATTTTGGGCTGAGGGCTGTCATGCAACACAACTTTACCTAGAAACTAGTTTCCTGCAGTTTGAGTGAGAAGCACAGAGTTTCTTGCTGCTGGGGTCACATGGAAGTGGACATCTGCTGCTTTTCCACAGCTTTGTAGGTCCTGCATACCTACTCTATTTCCCTTACTTCCCTGTCAGTTCAGTCTGGCTTGCTGCCACATTTCTGGATGACCATTACTTCTGTCCCACAGACACAGAGAAAATCCAAGGGGGAAGGTGTGTTATTTGTTTTGAGGACACATCCCAGGCTGTACATTTCCCACCACTCCTGGCTCACATGTGTCCCTTTTTCCTGCCTTCCCCACATTCCATCCCATGTGCTGCAGAGGAAAGAGCACCCACAGTTCTTCAGGGCAACTGGCTGTTCAAGTCACACAGGGATGCCTACTCTTATCTTCTTTGTGCTTTCAGTTGTCTCTCAGTCCTTTCCAAGTCCCACAAGCAATGCCCATGACTTCTTGTCCACCTTTCATGTGGACATATTTCCAAACCCTCTGGCTTTCCAGGGAGAACAAGACACAAAGTCTAATGCCTCCTTTGTAGGGGACCTTGTGTTTTTCATAACAGGGAACAGTGTGAGGAACTTTCTTTTTGCACTAAACTGGTTTGGCCTCTCCATATCTTGAAATGAGAGTTGATAGGAGTAAGAAGAGACCACCAGGCCTCAGACACTATATGAAGGTAGACTTTCCATGGTCCAGGATGCCGGAAGAGACATGTAACCCTGAAGCTGGAAACAGCAAAGCAAGAAAATATTACAGGGTGGGCATGTGGGAAGTTGGTTTCAAACTATACATTTCTGGACTATCTAATCTAATCTAATCTAATCTAATCTAATCTAATCTAATCTAATCTAATCTAATCTAATCTAGTTTTAGATTATATTAGATTAGTCTATATTTTAGTCATTCCTTTGTCCAAAAATTAGAGATCACTGTTAGAAGTTGTCAGTCTTTGGATTCTAAGAGTAATGATGTTTTGATAATGCTTACTAGAGAAAGCGGGTTCAAACTTTTCACTTATGTGGGGTTCAACTGCACTATACTATATACTTCCTTGCAACAGTAACTATTACTAGCTAAATTTCACTTTGACATGCACTTAAGATAATGAAAACTTTTTTGATGTGTCTTCTGTCTGTCCATTTTTGACTCATGTCTCCATGAAAGCATTGACTGGAAGATCATGATAGTATAAACTGTAATTCATTGGCATTTCTACTCAGATTAATTTGCCAAGTTACCATGCTCTCACAGAATGGGTCACATTGAAAGGAACAACAGTGGATCATCTGGTCCAGCCTCCTTGCTCAAACAGGGTCATCCCAGAGCACATGGCGCAGAATTGAGTCGAGACAGTTCTAGAATATCTCCAGTGAGAGGAACTCCACACCCCCTCTGGGCAATCTTCTCCAGTGTGTGAGCAGCTGCGTGGAAAGTTCTTTAACTGGAACTTCCTGTGGATCAGTGTCTGGCCATCACCTCTTTTCCTATTGCTTGGAAAACAATATGTCTCCAATAAAAACAGCCTGGGCTTCTTGACACCATCCCTTCAGATATTTACAGAAATTGATGAGGTCCCACATCAGCAGTCTCTTTACAAGGCTGAACAGGCCCAACTCAGCCTTTCCTCATAAGATAGAGGCTCCCTTAATCATCTTTGTTGGCTTCCGCTGGACCTGCTGGAAGAGTTCCATGCCTTTCTTGTACTGAGGAGCCCAGAGCCGGACACAGCATTCCAGGTGAGGCCTCTCCAGGGCTGAGTAGAGGGGCAGGGTCACCTGCCTCAGCCTGCTGGCACTGCTCTTCATGATGCAGCCCAGGATGTCACCGGCCTTCCTGGCCACCAGGGCACTGCTGCTTCATGGAGCGCTTGTTGCCCACCGGGACCCCCAGCTCCTTCTCCACAGAGCTGCTTCCCAGCAGGTCACCCCCAGGCTGTGCTGGTGCCTGGGGCTGTTCCTCCCCAGCTGCAGGACCCTGCGCTTGCCTTGGCTGAATTTCAGCAGGTTCCTCTGTGCCCATCTCTCCAGGCTGCTGAGGTCCCTCTGAAGGGCTGCACAGCCCTCTGGGCTATCGGCCACTGCTCCCAGCTTTGTGTTGTCACTGAAATTGCTGAGGAGGCCTCTGCCCTTTATCCAAGTCACTGATGGCTAAATTAAACAAGACTGAGCCCACTATGGACCTTGGGGGTCATCATGAGTGACAAGTCTCCAACTGGATCCTGTACCACTGATTGTGACTCTCTAAGATCTGCTGTTTGGGCAGGTCTCAGTCTCACTGTCCACTCATCCAGTCCACACTTCCCATCTGGTCTATGCTTATAATATTTGTTCCAGGGGCTGCTTATTTAATGAGTTTAAGCTAGTCTGCACGCTTTAACATGTGTTTTTTTCTCTTACATTCTTGGACTTTTTTCCTTGAGTTCTTAAATATAACCACTAATACCTAAGGAACTAATTCAGCTTCCCCTGGTGGCATTATATGGACAACTTAGCTGGGCTCAAATTACTCCCTAATTTAATAGTCTTTTTACTATTTTCTCTCTTTTTCTGGCTCAGCTTCCTACTCCAGATTGTTATCATCAAATAATTATAAAAATATCTGATCATAATTGCCCAGTTTTATATACAAAGGAAAAAGTCACTGAACATTTCAAATTTCTCTGTGTGGTACGTTGTTTATTCACAGTGTTGGCTACCCAATGAACCCCTATTTTTCTTTTAGTGCATTCCATACTACAACATTGCCTCCCCTTTACTCTGCCCTGCCCAGAAACATTCAGCACATCCATATCTCATGTTTTCAGGACTGCAGAGAATATGTACATTTCTTGATAGTGTAAAAATCATGTCCCACTGTTTAAAAGCACTCAAGAGCTAAGCCAATAAAAGCTAAGCCAATAAAATCCCATGACCCTGTGGTGCTTATCATGCCATAGTTTGCACTGTACATTACTTGTAGCTCTTCCAGTTTCTCTCCAGGTCTAGAACTAGGAGTTTTCAAAAAATTTCCTGCTGCTTTTCTTTATCTTACTTTATGACCCTGTTGTTCATTTCTGTTTAGCATGTCCAAAGAAGGGCAATACAGCTGGTGAAGGGTTTGAAAAACAATTTATATGAAAAGCAAATGAGGGAACAGGGACTGTTTAGTCTGGAGAGGAGGCTCACGGAGGGCCTTTCAATCTCTATAAATACGTGGAAGCAGGTAGCAGCCAGGTGGAAGTTGTTCTCTCAAGTAGCAAGGCAAAGGATGACTAAAAAGTCTCTAGATGTGACAGGGAAGGTTGGATTGATTATTAGACAAAATTTCTTCACTGAAAGGTTAGCCAGGTATGGGCACAGCCTGCCTGTGGGAGCAGTTGGGTCACCATCCCTGGAGACATTTAAAAACACATATAGATGTGGTGCTAAGTGTTGAACTTAGCTGTGTTAGGTTAGCTGTGTTAGGTTAATGGTTAGACTCAATGATAACAGATCTTTTTCAACCTAAATAATCCCATGATTTTGAAAGCATTAAACATTTTGCCTGCCTTCATCTCTCTTCACAGGCATGCACACTCACCCTCTCGCTTTTGATTTATTGAACCTTTTACTACACTGTGCATTTTCAGCAGCTAGCTCAAGTTCAACTATCTCACTTTCTAATTAACTGGTTTAACCAAAACACAAGCCAGTAGGACCTCAACAGGCTTATAATTGACATTATGTCTTCAAAGAAGAACATATATTTTTCCCACTTTGCTACTCAGTAGCATGACAGTAGCTTGGTAACTGAAAAATTATAAGGAAGAAAATTTGTTTGACTTAACAGCACCATAACCTTAAAGCTCCTTTCCACACATTTGGAATAAATTTTGCATTTCCATGGAGCATCTGTTTGTTAAATAATTCAGTTCGCTTAATTTCCATCTAAATATCTTTTTTGTTGTTTTTTTGTGTTTTCATTTTGTTTTATTTTATGACATCTAACAAGCAATGAAATGTAGTGTTTGGGCAAGAATCTTGGAAGAAATTATCTTTTGAGGGGATGTGATAGAGAAAGCATGAGGAAGGAAACCTTCAAATGCCAAATGCACTAGTAATTTATTTAGTGTTATGGAAGTGTGTCAGGATAGTACAAACAGTCGTGTGAGGTACATGAATCATACATTTAAGAGCTTGTTTTCATAGCTCTAGGCTGAAATACTGCATGACATTTTTTTTCCTTTCCCTGATAACTTGATTGCTCTCCTCTGACGTTGTTGGCAAAGCTGAAAGAGTTGAAGCAGCTTTTGTTCTAGACAAATAGGCATTTCAGTCAAACTTTGTATACGTTTAAGAAACCACAGACAAGAAAGACAAAATGGTATAAGCTACCTTTGCACTGATTCATTTTTTGTAGAAAAGCTCAGGGCACTATTTAATTTTTTATATGAGAGGAGAACTCAGCAGTGTAAGGTTCAAGCAGTAAATAAAGGCCCTGAAAGCCTCTTTTGAGTGCAATATTCTTCAACAATGGTATCTTATACATTGAGCTGCTCATAGATGAACCTTGTCCTATGTGCATGATCAGTGAATATACTTCTGGTCCAAAAGTATGCTGAATCATAACTTCTCAACATTACACATTTCAGCTCACTCCATCAGGATACGTCTTATTCCATTTATTGAATGCTATTCTGAAGAATTCACAAGGATGAGTGAAATTAGAAATTAAATTTGCTAAATGGAAAACACTACAGACAAAGTCCAAAAAGCAACGTGCTTTTGGACTTTTGGACATATCCAGGTAGCATTCAACACTTGGGGAGTGCTAGGCTGACTTGACATGCAAACTCAGTTCACTGCCCTTATGTGCATTTTAGGGGTAATGAAAAGAAAAATAATTCATTCTAATCTCTAGCAAAATCTACATGCTTCAGTGAAAAAAAGAAAGTTTCTTTATTGAAAGATTTGAAAAAAATTCTGTAAAGTTTCTAGGTAATTTCTTACTCTTTTCTTAAAGAACAACATTCTTGCAGTATTAAGTCACTATTAGCCTCAAATGTAAATTACCATCAATAATTCATGTGCATTTTTCAAAGCTGAAATAGTTTCAGGTATTAGAACCTTTGAGTTTTCAATGACTTGTATCTTTTTGTGGGTGATATTTGTGTATGTCCTTTAGGAATTTCCTCTCACTTAAAACATTTTTCCCCCTGGTTTTTGCTTTGGAGGATAGTATAAAGTAGTTGAGTAAGAGGAAAGGATTCCTGGAGAAAACACCCTAAGGAAAAGAGTCTGTGTACTACCAGCCTTCCTGACTGCTATCCTTTGTTTCCTCCATCCAGGACTGAAAGGGCATTCTTATGTTTACATATTCACAAGGACTGTGAGATGATGCAGAGAGACCTGTTAGCCTTAAAAACCTTGTTAAAGTAGCCAGTACACCAACAAGGACATTTCTATATAATCTTAATCAAACCAGGTACAAAGAGGGCTGCTGGGGCCCTGCACTGGGCAGAAGGCTTCTCATGCACGGGCAGGAAGGTCCATGATCTGTGTGCCCAAAACAAGGGCACACCAAAATGGAGCCAGCAGTGCTGGCAAGGACTGCAACAGGCAGAAGAGGGTCAGTACTTCAAAAAATTTGTTGAGCCACCTGTGTGCTGCAGGAGACAGGCCCAGTAGTGGAAAGGATGTCTAGTGTTACTCAGCAGGAAGCTTCTGGGGACCTAGCATTCCTGAATCCCATGGAAAGTGGGACATGGGGCGTAGGTGCTTGGGGCCAGTGCTATTTTTAGAGGAAGAGGGGGAAAACTTGCTGAGAAGTCAATAAAGCTTCTCTACTACTTTTCCTAATATTCTCCTACTTTGATTTATAAAAACAAACCTGTGAAATGTAACATTTCTGTTCATTGATTAGTGATGATCAAAATTTTCACTGGGTCCGGGAGTATAGCGAGTACCTTACCTTCAAATGGTTTATCCAGAGCTTTTTTCTGCATAGCTCTGGGCTGCTTTTTCATGAGGACTGCCCCTTAAAGACAAGAAAGCAATTCCTCCTCCCCCCCTCTAAAACTTCAAACTGTTTTTATATGATCAAATAAGCACTGATAACAAGAATGACCCATTGCAAAATTTTCTTGTGCTTTCATTAATTAATTCATGCTACTGTGAATGCTTGATTTAGCATGAAGCATTGCCAATTAAGAAAAACTGGCAACTAGGGTGCTAGATGTGATCTTTTTTTAAGAAGAGTAAGGAGACCAAATACACACAGCTACACATTTCTATTAATCTCTCTCTCTCTGTAACAGTGTAGCACAAAAATCAGTTTTAAATAGATTATGACCAACTTCTATTTATTCCAGACCATGCAATAGAAAAGAAATTAAGTTCAAAGACATGTAAATTAACTCAAAAGTGCACAGACTACCTGGAGTGATATCAGTTCAAAGTCATTTGTACCTGGTTCTTTTCTGTGGCCAGGGCTATAATCAGTTGATTTTAGCACAGGTTTGTATCCAAAACAGTGAATACTTTGATCCCACAATATTTGAAAGATCAAAGATTTATATGTATCACTGTACTTAAGCAGGGTCTAGCATAATGCATTTGCTGCAGTTTCTTTTGAAAGCCTATAGCACTTAACTCACTTCAGCTCCTGGGTTCAAATAATGGAAAAACACGCTTTGACTGGGCACTTTTCTTAAAAAGTACTGAAAAGATACTTGTCGAAGAATATGTCTTTCTAGTAGTTTTGTGAGTGCATCAAGCAGTTTCTGATAAAGATTCTTCCCTTTGTGTTGCATTTCTTTGGCTTCAAAGTTTTGTGTGGAAGATGTCAGCCCATTCTTACTTTTCACTCTCTAATTTTATTTCAAATATTAGTCGTCAATGTTGTGCAGAATGCACACTGGTTTTGTATTAATTTTAATATAAGTTTGATCCATGTATAGTCTAGGGCTGAAGACATCCACCATTTCCAGTTTTGCAGCAAGATTTTAATCCCAGCTCAGTTTTCTGCCATGAGAAAGAGTGAAAGAAGTTCTGCAGACTTCTTTGTTAAATGCTGCTTCGAGTTCCTGAAATATTTCTGCAACACTGCTCAGGTGAAAAACATAAAATTTAAATAAAATTTTATTCTGTCTAGCTAATTCACAGAGCATTTTTTAAATGACATTTTTTCATCCACGTGAGACTTAAGCTGGGAGTGTAGGCTGCCAAGAAATTTTGCTAATCTACCTGAGATAGGTGACAGTAGCAGGAAGGAACCTGAACTTCAAAGCTGGGCCATACAAGCCTGGGGCACCTGGGAATGTGCTTTGATTGCCAGTGTAGCAAAGTCAGTCCTCCTGCTCCCTTTTTGCTATTATTTTTAGATAAATGAATACTTTAAGCTTTCCTAGGCTAGCAATACAGTCCCACATATAATGTGAGAAATACCTTGTGTGACCTGACCTATATATCAAAGTGCCTACAGAGAGTTCTCACGACAGGACCAGAGAGACACTGCTTGCAGAAAGATTGCTTTATGGGCTCCAAGTCTTTCCTTATATAAATGACCATGAGCCCAGCTGAACCTTTCCCCTGGAATTGCCTTCTATATGTCAGTCATGTTTTTAACTCTTCTCAAGGCTCACAATAAGCTTTCAACTAAGCAACTAGACCTCCACTGATTTCCAGGATAACTTTGACTGACAAATTCATGTGAAGAATTTAGAGAAGAAGCAAATTCTGCAGTGCAACAGTTGACCTAAATCCTATTGGTGCCAGTGTGGTAAGATGACTTATCCTTAGGGGTTTTACACACTAGACATGCAACTTTTTCTCATTTTTCATATATATATATAAAATATCACTTGCAAAAGTGTTTCATTAAGTAAGTTGGCTCCTAGTCTGTGAATTCAATAGATCTATTGAGGGTTATGATAACCAGGAATTAGAGTTTGTCTACAACCAAAGTAGTAACTCAAGTCTGTAACACATTTATCACAGAAAGAGGAGATACATGCAGTATTTTTCAGATAGTTTAGATTTAATTTCCTTGTAGCTGTAGTGCAGGAGTGAGAAGGCTGGATGTGCCTTCCCAGTCATTCCCCAGCCCAGGAAATTCTGATTAAAGACCACAAAGTCAGTGGTCACCTAGTGGTTTGCTACAGAAAGCCTTTGGGTTAAAGTGTTAGCCATATGAGAAAGGCAAGCATTAATATGAGAAGGAGCTCTCCCTCCCTGGATTAAAAATTTTTAGAAGATGTTAAAAACTTTACATTTCTGTAGAATCTTTATGTTATCTTCTGCAAGAAGTGGTATCAGTTGGATTAACACCTATAATTAAAAGAAATAGGAATGGAGATGGCTGTAAAGGTTTTGTCCACAAGGACTGCTAGGGTTGACTAGCTGGAATGTAGTTTTCCTTTGGGAGGATGGCTGGAGCATGGTGTAGGGGGAAGCCAAGCTCCCTTCCCTCTCAGCTGGTTGCTGTCCCACACTGCTGGCCCCAGAAAGAGAAGATGAGAGAGAAAAGTTAACTTTAGGAAATATAACCATATTCCATATCTACTAGAGGAAAAAAGGTTGTACTCTGATTAAAGCAAGGAATAGTGTTCAATATCAAGAAAGTAGGATTCAACTAACTCCCTCACTCTGCAATATTGGAAAAATACTGTGGGAAATTACAGCTAGACTGGGATAGACAGGAACAAGGACATGAATTGCAGGATGAGAGAGGTTATCTTTAAAGGGAAACTGTATTGCCATACACATCTAATTATAAACTTGTTTTGGTTATTCTATTTTGTTTTTCTCTGTGACATTTAGATATGGATAACATGAGGATAGACATTTTCACTGTCTATCCCCATGTTATCCATCTTCCTTCATACTTGTCAGTATCCACTGAAAGCTTTGACCTGCTACCTACAAATTTCCAGACCTTTCCTTTAAACAGTTCACACACCATTAATCCCAAAGGACTGCTCAGTATATTCAGTCAAAACCAGTATTATATACCTACCAGCAAACTTGAGCCACCCCAGCACCTGCACAGAATTCCAGGGAAATTCAAGCAGAAAATAATTCGGTAGTCTTAGAACTAGTTAAAAACTTCAACCAAAATTGAGTTGCATGTAAAGCCTTTTTTTTAATATAACATTATTCATTACTTGATCTTCTTCTCTTTTTCTCCTCATTTTCATAAACAAAAGGTGGAAACCTGAAGGTACACAGTACAAGATGTATGCATGGCAGCCTCCCAAGTCTGATAAAAATGTGTTTGACAACAAATTATTTTTCGTTAGTCAGCTTTCACTGAAAACAGGAAGTGTCTCTAAAAATATAAACAAAGGAAAATTTTTTACATTGAAGTTTCAGCTTGGAAAAAATAACAGGACAAAAGCAAGATGCATTCCTTTGCCTAGGAAGATTGTACCCCTATAAAGGTTGGGACATTCAGAGTTTCAGAGCAACACAAAGCACCAGACAAGGAACCACTGAGTACTGTCTGGCTTCACCTGACTGCAGCTCCACGATCTTCAGCACTGAAATGACATGGAACTGTTGGAGTGGGTCCAATGAAGGGACATGAAGAACTTTGGAGGGATGAAGCACCTCTCTTATGAGGAAAGGTTGAGAGAGATGGGGCTGTGCAGCCTGGAGAAGCCTCCAGAAAGGCCACAATGCAGCCTTCCTGGGCTTAAACAGCGTTTGTAAGAAAGATGGGGACAGGGTCTGTAGAGATAGGACAAGGGATAACAATTTTAAGCAGAAGAAGAGTCAGTTTACACAAGACACAAGGAACAAGTTTTTACCATGAGAATGCATACACATATTGCCCAGAGAGGTCATGGATGTTCCCCATCCATGGAAACTTTCAGGTCAGATTACAGGAGCTCTGAGCAATCTAGGCTAGTGTATGGTGTCTTTACTCATTGCAGGTGTTTTGGACTGGATGTTCTTTAAAGGTCCATTCCCACACAAACCATTTTGTGACTTTATGATTCTCTATTAAGGCCATAGAAAACCCAACACGCTGTAAAGAGGTGGTGTGCATCCACCACTACTGGCCCCCAGGCATTGCCACCACCTCACCCTATCACACATCGGATGCCTCAAAGCGAAATCCTTATCCTCTCCCTCCAGTTGTTGGATAAAAACCAGGTTTCTGCAACATTCCTTCAGCTCTGTATCAAAAACCTGGTCTCCACTGCACTCATTTGTACACAAGTCAGCTGGGATACAGAGAAAAGCAAATTTCAAGATGAGGTGTTCCTGCAGAGCTGTTTGCTGCCTATGCTGCACACCACACGTTATTGGCTGATCCTTCTGCTGCAATCCAAACCATTCCTGACCATGCTGCACCACAGAGAGCCTCAGCAGATAACAAAGGTATCTCAGCCATACTCATGGTGTACCGTGGGACTCCTGCAAGGTATTTGGGGTGTGGACATCTGCAGGGCCAAGCGGGCTGTGCCTGCCCAAGCTGCCATACCGGGGCTGACTGCCTCGAGGACCATAAAGCAAGGTTTCCCCATCTTCAGGGCACAGGATTTGCTGCCCACTTTTTCTGCAAGCCCCTTGTGTGAACTGTCACTTAAACTGAGTTGGCAAGGCTGTCCGTGTCTGCATGAATATTGAACTAAGTGTTCATCCTCGCAAAACAATAAAGTCTGGCTTGAGAGGTGCTAGCAACTCCATCAATTTAATTTGAATCAATTAAATATTCATTTAAATAAGATCTGAAAAGGCCCTTTTTTGAGACTTTTTCATTTCCAGAGCAAGTCATAGATGGAGGAAACAAGGGGACAACAGGAGCTCTACTTCTGAATCCACCTCAAATATTGTATTTGGAAAATCAAGAAATAGTTATTTTTTGAGATCTTCTAGGTGTGTTTATCTATTTAGCACTGCCTTCCTCACCAGTTGTAATTTTTCTAGGAAACCTGCAATGAATTCTTCTATGAGAAGATGGAAGAGAGTATAATTTAAAATTTTTCCCCGATGTAGTTTTCAAATTGTTAATTTCTCAGACTGATAAATATTATTTAAATTAATTGGTTTTCTAACCACAGACAATGTTTATAAACAGAAAAAAAAAAACAAAGGAATGTTTTTAAAAGTTAAATGAACAGTTTTTAAATAATTTATAAATTCACTTCAGCAAGTCTTTTACTGATTTTTGGTTTTATTGCTTTATTTTATAATCAGAAATACTTCATAATTCTGTATCTTGCTAATAATTTGCATGACAAGAGGAGAATTCAAGTAAAAGTGACCCAGTAGATAAGAACCACAAAGCTGATGATGTTAACAGGACAATAGTGGCATTGAAATATTTTGATTAAAAAAAAAAAAAAAAAAACAGGGAATACTAACTGGGTTTATATATCTGGAGCTTATGGTGAAGCGTAACTGAATTTGGGTGTTTGGTTTGTAAATATACTACAGAAATGTGCCAATACACGTGTGTACATTCATGTACACTCAGGGTTACATACATTACATATTTCAGTGCCCTGTGAAACATTCATTAATCATGTCTCTCAAAGTGCATTCTGCACAATCCACAAAGAGGATTGTGCCCAATGATTTGACTGTCTCCAACTGCTCGAATCATTGGGCAGCTGCATATTTTTAGAAATAAACAACTGTCTGGAAGCAGAGATGGATCCCTATTAAAGAAAAATATAGAGAGAGATCCTAATTTTCTTCCTTCCCTCCTTCCTGTCCCAGCTGCCTGGAAAGCAGTATATGAGCAATCCTCCCTCTTTGATAACTAAAAATTATATGGTGTGATTCCCTAGTGGTTGTCCAAGAAATGATAAAATACTAATTTCATTTTATTTATATATATACATACATATATATATGTGTGTGTGTGTGTGTGTATATATGTATATGTATATATATATATGTGTGTGTGTGTGTGTGTGTGTGTATGAATGTCTGTATGTATGTATGTAACTTAATACTATGTACTTGAAATTACTTTGCAAACTTTGAAATCTCTGACTGTCCTTTTTCTTTTTCTCTCTTTATAGCTGACTGAGAATAATTAGGTAGGGTACCTTAAAAGGGGAAGGGAAAAATAGATAACACATAAGAACAGCATTTTCATGTTCTTACCCAAAATACTATCACAGGTATTTTCTATGTGTGGTGGATACAGAGGAAAAAAGGGCACTATAATGTTGTTATGCATTGCTCCTCTTCTGAAAGCATTTTGCATTGCTTCTCCTCAGCAAAACTCTAAAGCACATTTATCTCCTCCATATTCTGGTGTTCACAGACCCTACAACTTTTAATGCACTTACCTGCAGCACATGTCCTGTGAGAAAGAGAAAAGTTATTGTCCCTCTTTAGAGGTGGGAATCTTGAACACAGAGAGTAACCTGGGCTGCCTGAAGCCACACAGGAAAATTGCAGTGTAATCCAGTAATGAATCCAGGGCCCCCAGTCCAAATTTTTATCTTGAGGCATCTTTCATGAACATCTTTTGATATGACTTACACACAGCTGCTCTTGCTCAGCCATAGAGTTCCAGGTAATAAATTCCAGTTAGAGTAATTTTTTGATAATTTTTTTCAAATTTGTGAACTCAAACTACAGCTCCATTTGCCAAAAATGGAATGCAATTAATGTCAAGTGCAATTCTGAACAATAGTAAGTGTGAAAACATCATAGTTATTCCTGAGCAGAATGGCCCAGATCGTTCAATGCTTGATGCAGCAGTAGCATACATTTCCCACACAGCCCTGGCTGTATTTACATGCATGACATCTCTGTTGAGCTACAGAAACAGATGTAAAAGATGTAAACTTTTCAAAAGCTTTGCGATGCCTAAGTGCTTGAAAACTCAGGCACCTGGTGCTCTTTAAGAAAGTCAGGGAACATAAAAATACAGAATCTCAGGCAGAACAGAAGATAAACACCTAGTGTCTAGAACCTTGCAGTATTTGCAATTAGCTTTTAGTTTTGAAGAGGGGATCTAAATCCCTCAACCAGGAGGGACCAGCAAACACCAGCATGCAATCAAGAATTGGTGACAGTCCCTGCTGTGGCTTTTCTTATCTGTGCCACTGGTGCCTGAAGGTATTCCTCATTATTGATTTTCCTCTCTGAAAATAGGCTAATTACTAGAGAAATAATAATATGATCTCAGCTTTTGCAGACTGAGAATGGTGCTGGATGAGGGACAGGCTGAATGTTAAATGCTTTTAACTTGATAAAGGTTTGTAAATCCCATTTCCAGCATTGCATGCTGGGACCATGAATTCAACCTTTCTTCATGGATGATAAGAAAAATTCTGCCCATTTTGTCCATGACTCCAGACCAGGTATAGCTCTCAAAATTGAAGACAAACAACAGCATGTTAGAAAGAAGAATTCAAAAGTTTGATAAAGCATTCCTGCCTATGCAACTTCTTTCTTTCCTAACAACAACAAAAAAATCATTTGACCTTCTTTTCTCCTAACTTTTTAAGATGGATGCTAAGAAAATCTTTGAAAGTTTCTGTGGAATTCACTGCTTCAGAGTCCAGATAACAGTGAAGGACCACTGGTGAAAACATCAATTCCAAAGGAGCCACTTCCATGACCAGGAATGTGTCTGGAAAGACTCCATTTTATTCCAGCCAGTGCAATCCCCATCAAGGATTCCTAGGGCAGATTTATATAAACTCCAGTTCTATATGTATTACGAAAATTAGAGAATTCCTCCTAATCTAAAGGTTTCTGTGCAGTTGCATCAGTGAAGGAACCAGCCCTGGGGAAGCAGGGAGGGATAGGGAGGGGCTGGAATATAATAAGTTTCAAGATCTCACAAGTATTTAGCAGATAAATTCAAAAAAGGCTAAGAAATAATAATGGTTTCTCTGGAAAGATGTTCCTATATATATTCATAAATTAAATATGGCAATTGGTGATATTTTTGTGGAAGAAGAACGGGAGTGTTAGAAAAACATGTGCCTGTCAGAAGAAAAAAGGAGAGCAAATTTACAGCTTCTATTCACATTTGGAGCAATTGTTCCTGAAGCAGTGCTCTCAGCTGGCATTTCCTGAGTAGCTTGGTTAGTTTTGCTCTTCCTCCTCATACAGCCATGTAGAATGCACGTGCGCTCCTGGGAGTAACAAGTAAGAAAGATGAGTGTGCTGTAGACCAGGAAAAAACTATCACCTGTTGGAATGTGATACTAAACCAAATGTAAGGTGTAAGAAGAAAAGATGTATGAAGAACAGTGTGAAAGAAATAATTGCAGCATGAACTCACTTCTGCAGGCATGAAGCAAATGTCTTCTTTTATCCTGCAACCACAGACAATCTGTATTAAAATACTTTGAGACACATCCAGGGCTTCAATGTCACCCTGATTATTAGCAAGACTCTTCTGTTTCGACCTGACTTACGAATGTATTGCTCTCTGTGTCTCTTTTCCTCTCTCTCTGTTTCCTGAACTTAGATTGTTATCTCTCTGAAATGATGCCTCACATACATGTGGAATAAAGATTAAAGAGCAAGGCGACAGGGAGTTGAGACGTGTTACAGAGCAGCAGTGGTTAAACAAGTAACCATTAGAACAAAAACAAAAGGAAGCCAAGAGAATGTAATTTACCAAAATGAGTCCTACTGAAAAAGTCATGCAGGAAAGGCCAAGACATCAGCTACATCTCTGCAAAGCTTTGTATTCAGAAGAATGTCAGCCTTCACAACAGGCTCTCATGGTGGGAAGTCAGTCAGGCTCTTCTCTCTGAAGCGCTAAAACACACCCGTGCTAGTCCTCAGTGTTTTGCAAAGGGACCAAGGGACTGCTCTAGTGCCACTTTCATTTCAAGCACCTTTGATATTTACCGCCATATCTTGAAAGTGCAATTTATTGATTCAGGATCTATTTGCAAAAATACTCACCTGTGTCTTTATTTTTACTCACACACTAATCAGTTTGGCAGGCAAAGCTCATGTCTATACATCTATTTGCTATGTGCACGCAGGTTTTAATGGCAGTATTGCCTGCTTGCTTTTCCAAATAAACCTCTTTGTATTTTTAGAACATGCCCTGAGCTGTCAGTGTTTGATAACTTCTCTTCAAAATCACAAATATATTTTACTCTCCTTAAAAGACCAAACTGGTGTACACACATACTTTTTTTCTCAGCAACAGCACAGGGAAAGCTTGCAGCTGTCCTGTCAGTGTTGCTGTAGTCATGCAAATCACACAATTGTTTGTCAATGAGAGAGATGTGAAAACAACTAAGGAAAAAGTGCCTGTATCTCCTGTTGTGATTCCAAATTTTTTTACTGGTCTCCAAAATGTCTTAACATACTCTGCAAAATCATTGGCAAGATTGATTAAAAGCTAGAAAAATAAATAGGGCATACTTTAGTTGATATAAATTGTCCATGTCAGGTGTTGCTTCGCTCTTTTCATTTGATACTAGGAAGAAAGTCTGCAACACCAGAACTGGAAAAAAAAAAAAAAAAAGTTGGAGTATAACCACATGAAAACTGGATCTGTGCTAGATATAATGATCATAATGTTTAGTCTCATTTTATATAAATACTGAAATATCCTAGATACCTATCTATCATATCAATAATCTTTGGCATTTTTGGCCTATAAACACAAGATTTTCTTTCTACTTGCTTGCCTTTTCTTTCAGCTTGAACTGGGGGAGGTACTGCCTGAACCTCCCTGTATACAGTGTGGGCATTTTGGGGACGTGGGACACCACGACCACTGGACATATCCAGAGGATGACCTGAATTTCCACCAGAAAACCAGACCTTCTATAGGACCACCACTTTCAACTGCAACCACCATTTTAATAGGACTGCAATCACTACTTGATAGGCCTGTGACTGCCACCCTGACCAACAGGGTGCCAGGTTGTACTCTAACTTTGTGGGTTTAAGCCAATTTTTCTGTATCTTTGCATTTATTGTAATCTTCCTATTAAATTGTAACTCCTGAAAACTCTCTCAAGGTATTTGTGTATTGTAATCTCTCTCCCACTTTTGTGCTGGTTTACATTTGAACCAGCACAGTCTGCTCACTTTGTAGTGAGATTGTAGAAGGATTCTGTCTTGATGGGGAATTCCATTTACAAATTTGACAGGCAGTATTACAGCCTAGCAAATTCTGCACTGTAACAGCTCCTGAGTGGAGGTGGACTCTCAAAAGAAGGAAAGGACAATAAAGAAGATCTAGGCTTTATTCCGAGTAGAAGCAGACATGGTTTTATTCTGATTATTTGGGAAGTGTTAGATTGCCTCTTGTTGCTGCTGTCTAGCGCAGCTTTTTAAAATGGAAACGGTTCCTATTGCTTCCTTCAGTTTTCATGTTTTAAGTAGGACAGCAGCTTGGCAGCTGTGGATGTTAGGCATAATTTTTGTCTTTTATCACAGCAGATGAGCAATTATCTGCTGAATCTATATGTGGGGTAGAGCTGACCTAAGCAAGGGTCTTAAACCACCATGAAGTCCAAGATCAGGGAAGCTGGTGACCAGTAGAGCAGAGAATAAAAAACATACATAAAGCAATTTGATGAGGACTCTCTTAGTCCTATCTTGAAGAAAGAAACACTCAGAATCAAAGCAGAAACCTGCTTCACAGGCATGCAAGTCACAGAAAACTCATGAGGACCAGGATAAGGACACTGTGTTTAAGTCTAGCTAAACAAAGCCTACTCATATATAATAAATAAATTTTTACCATGAAATAAGAAGATTTTTAACCTGTAAAATGCAGTTCTGACACTGCCTTTTCAGAAGGACTGTGCAGGAAGGGAAGGAAGAGAAGAAGGGAACTGCTTCTAAAATGTCTGACCACATTATGTAAAGGATTGAAACAGTTTCTTCCAGTATCTTGGAGAAGGACTCCACTAAGAGCTGCTGCTGCTGTGGTTTTAATATTTCCTAGATTAAACAATGCCTAAATTATGTTTCTGTACCAAGGAGGAGACCCTACTAGCTGCAGCTGGTATGGGTATCTTCCACACCAAGCCTTAATGTTCCTGGAATATTTTTGCTTTCTCCCACGAGTGTGAAGAACTGAAGTCTTTATAATGCTTTCCCCATAAAAGAGAGGCAAATTCTTAACTTTCTACTTGGTGCATTTTTCACAATGTTTCTTCACAGCCACCTCTGGTATCAGACAGCTCAATGTAGACCATGTGGACTGTGCCATGATCTCGGCTTTCATTACAAAAAAGCATTCATTGCAGCTTCAATCTGAGCTTCTGTTTGTACATTTTCAAAGAGCAGCCCTATTGTACTGAATAACAGCACACCCAGTGTCCTGGATTGCCAAGCAAGTTGTATTCCATTTGCCATCTGTATGGCAGTTGTCTTCTGTTAAGTGGGCAGTTTTCCTTATCTTTTCCTCACCCAATCCCCACTCTAGCGGGACATCTGCTGATAACAGGCTATTGAATATCACTGCATGACTTATAAGAACTACAGCATCCCGTTGTGAGATGCTCTGCCCAGAGGGAGGAGCCAAACATTCCTACCCAGATATAATCTTGAGATTCTGGAACACCTGCACGGCTTCTCCACTGGATTTCCCAGAGAAACAGCTGCCTTTTCTTCCACTGGACCTTCAGAGGAAAACTACACGCTTTCCACAGGAAAATTGCTACAACAGAACCACACCTGACACTCCAGGAGGACTGCAGCCACAATTCCAATTGGACTGCCACCAACACCCTGACCAACAGGGTGTCAGGTTGCATTCTGACTATCAGTGTTGTTTTAGTTTACTGCACTGTTTATTTTATCTTTTTATTTTCTTCCCTAATAAAGAACTATTATTCCTGCTCCCATATTTTTGCCTGAGAACCCCCTTAATTTCAAATTTATAACAGTTCAGAGGGAGGGGGTTTACATTCTTTCCATTTCAGGGGAGTCTCCTGCCTTCCTTTGCAGACACCTGTCTTTCCAAACCAAGGCACCCAGGGTTCATGCTGCTGTGTTTGCACCTCATCTTTGAGGGGTCTGATCCCAACCACTGCTGTGCTTTCGCACTACGCCAAGGGCCAAGCCTGGTTTTGTACATCCCCTGGGATGGAACACAGTGCTTGATCTTAAAAATCACCCTATGCACAGTGCTGACACTCATGGATTGCCATCTTCATCCTCTCAGAAGGCAGTTTCTCAGTACCATTTAAAGAACTCTTGTGTCTCACCAAACGGAGTGCTCCTATAATTAAGAGGCATTGTGACTGAAGTCTATAAATTTGGAGGGTTGCTCACACTCCTCAGCAATTAACAGAAGGAAAATAATACTTCCAGGGGGTCTTACCCTAGTTCTCATTGCAGAACTATTAAAAAAGGCATATGAATTAAAGCTTTTTTTGTTGCATTTTAGAGTGACTACAAATCAGAACATGCATTGCCTTGCATTCAATTCACAAAGGAATTTTTTCATCTCTGTTAGACTGTAATTTGAATGTCTACCAATAGCAGATGTCATGAGGATCATAACAATAGGAGAAAACTAATGAACATTGAAAGAATGTGCTTTTTAAACTTATTAAAATCATCATAATACTGATGATGAATAACTACTGCCGTAATTGTAATGAAATAAGGGTTGATGATTGCAGTACAGCAATAACAACCTCTTCTCTGTTTTACATGGGCTCACCTGTAAAGGAATAATGGAGAATTGCACGAACACATTAAAATGCATACACCATCAAATATTCTTATTAGGGCCTAAGTTGGTAACACATTTTTTAAATATTTGATTATGTGACAATAAATTCATGTGGCAGGTTTTAATTGTTTGTAGCTGGTGGTTTTCCAAAACTGGAAAATTTAAATATGGAAAGGAAGAAATTATTTAGAAAGCTTAGAACAAAGAAAAGCTTCTGTTGAATCTTCACTAAAATTGAGTAAACAGATCATTTAGCCACATATGATTTTCCTATATAATTCACATGAGAATGTGAATACTTGACCCACTTTGGACACATGACAAGTTGGACAATCATAGTTTATTTATGTTCTGTCATCTATTACCAGAACTTTAAAATTAAATTCTTTCCTGGTTTCATTCTACTGTTTTTGCAGTGTTAAAAGGCAATCTGAGCAGTTTAAGTAAACTTCATTTCCATTTAAGTAAACTTCATTTACAACATGACAGAGAAAAGCTGCAAAGCAGCCAGGTGCATTTGAAAGTGGGTGGGTAATATAAAGAGTGAAGAAGAATAAAAAGAGAAGCTGATAAAACTGAGATGCTTCTGATGGGTGGGAGAAACTGCCCCAGGATAGGGGAGAACTGTCCTTTGTCAGCCAAGAAGACTGCTTGTGTGGAGGAGAGCTGGTAGATGCTTGGTAAAAATTTGAACTCAAATTACCAAACGAGCAACTTAAAGTTGGCCTTGTGAGAAGAGAAAAAAATGGTATGTGGATGTCCACATTATAACTAGGAAAAGAGTCCTTCTCAAACCTAGAAAAGAATATTTGATTCACCAAATTACTCAAATGTTACACTGTCATGAAATACTGAAATAATGCTAAAACCACAGTCTCTGCTTGTGATTATTTTGTCCTATCAGTAGAGAACTCTTTGCATTTTATTATGTATATAGGAGTCAATTATTAAAGCAACAAAATAAAATCTGCACAACAATAATTAATTAAAACTATGGATTCTTGATGTGGAGGGTACTTTTGCACTTTGATAGTCTACTACTAATCAACTACTATTTCTTCATATGATCCTGCCTCTTCCACTGCATTCAGTCAAGGAAAGGGAAATTCATTCAAATATTAAGCTGTTGTACACCAATTACCACACTCACATTTCTTTGGAATCTTCCATTTGCAGCGACACTTTATTAGTCATCATATAGCCAGGCTCATCAAGGTCAGGATGTCAAAAAAAAAAAATAATCACACAGGTAAATTACATCTTTGGGCTCTGCACATAAAATTCAAATTCCTGAGGATACTACTTTCCCTCCACTTTACTCAAACTAAATGCCTGGGGGTTTTTTAGAGAGTAGTTCAGAAAAGAAATGGGGCAGAGAGGAAGGCAGAAATCTGATTCCCAAAGCATTTATACTCCAGGCTCAGATCTTCAGTTTGGGGTTTTCACTTTTTAAATTTCTAACATAAGAAAAATTTAATAATTCATACATTATATTAATGGCTAAGTTATAACTTCAACAAGTTGGCATTACAAAACTGTCAAAAATGTAACAGCTCCTGCCTTCTTTAATTTCAACTGCTTCTGATGAATTGTAGGGAAATGCCTTATTGGTGTGCTGTGCTACCAATTATCTGACAGAGCCAGAGTGTATTTCCAGCTAATCAGAAATAAGAGCACAGAATTAAATCTCCCATGTGAAAATCATCATTTACATATTTATTATTCAAAAATTATAATAAGGCTAATGAGAACCTCACATGGTGCCTTTAAAAGTCAAGCCAATCTCATTGCATATTTTCAGCAGATAAAGCTTCCCTGGTACACAGTAGTCAAAAGATAAATTCTGCTGATTACGGTTTAGTTTAATTAAACATTACAAGTTATTTGTATGGATCCATACACACTTTGCAGGAAGCGATTAGTTACATAAGCTGGAACAGTCTCAAGAGAAGTGCATGGACCAGGGCAGACAGCTAAAGGGAAGGCTATTTTTGTATCTGCATGGGTATAAGAACAATAAGACACAGAAGGAAAAAAAAAGAAAATATGGAAGCCTCCTTCAGAGGGGTGAATTTAAAATCCCAGTGCAGCAGCAGCCACAGGATGCTCATGCAAGCTGCAGGGCAGATGGCATGTTGTGACTTCATAGGTATGGTCTTCAGGCAGATAGTTCCCACCTCCATGAACATGACCACAAACCCACCTGTCTCATCCTCACTGTACAAAAAAGAGAGCTCCCCAGAGGCTGCTGAGGTTGCTGATGCTGGCACCTGGCCCTTTCCATGCATTTATAACACCAGCTTCAGTTCTTTGAGGGCATTTAGACTTCAAATCAGTGGCTACAATTTTCAGACACTGTATGATCAACTGTCATCACTGACCTTGTTTTCCAGGCACACCTTGATTATCATACTTCACAAAAACAGTCACAAAACCACAAAGTCACAAAAACACAAAGAGCAGACTTGACTATCTACCCCTTCTCCCAGAAGAGATGTTTGCATTTATATGTGTGACTCTCCATGAGCAGGAATATGACTGTGCTTCCCTGGCTTCCTTTCCAAATCAAATGCTGTATCTTGATTTTGGAAAAAAGTGTTCTGACAGTGCTTGGTATATTAGTAATTAAAAAGGAAAAAAAAATTAAAGAAAAAAGGAAAAAAACTCGTGTTTGCAGCCACAGAGTCACTTGGGCTTGCCTTGTGCTCTGTTCCAGTAAGAGATTTCCTTTGTCTGTGATATGCTCGCAGCCAGCACTTTATTCCCACTTCTATGTATGTCATAACAACACATCACAAGAAAGGATTACTCCAGTGCCCGCAGACTACAGCAAAGTGATAAAGGCACTATTAGGTGTGACCTTTTAGTACCTTTTCTTTCCAGTATTCTCTATTCCTAATGTCTTCTGCAATAGATAAGGAAGCAAAGTCAAATCAAATAACTCCTTGCAACTGAGATCCTCTTCAGCCAGAAAATGAAACTACTTTCAAAATGTGTTTCCAAATAATTTTGATTTGGCGACTGGTAGCAATTTTGTTACAAGATATTCAGCTTAAAAATTGGACAGATTTTACCAAGGGCAACAATTAACTTAATAATGGCAGAGAAAACTAACTTGCTCATCACTTTCTTTGCTTACACTGGTTCAGATAAGTAGCTGAAGATCTACAGCAGAATACATTAATCCATCTAAAAGCTGTCCATTTCCACTTGTAATAACAAAGGGCTCTGATCTGATTGAAGAAAAGCCTGGGTTTTGCAATTTTCTCACCTTCTTTGCACATGCAATTCGTGTTCCTTGGGTTGGCCCTAGCAGCAGGAAGAGGGGTCTCCTGCTTGGCGCACAGGCCAGAGAATCCTATACGGTGTAAATAAAGAACAGCGCCCTAGGGCAGTGAGGCCAGTGAAATGCAGCACTAGCCCTGTCCCTGTGGCATGCATACCACAGTGAGATCCCATGGGCTGCTGGGATGTGGGGACCCTGAGAGGCATTCTCAGGGTTAGGGAGACACAAGAAGCTTCCCTCAGAAGCTATTGGAGCCTGTTGGCTCCTTCCCCTTGGTCCTGTGTCCCTCAGCCACTCCCTCCCCGTTCCCCCATTGGCCCTCATCTTCGTACTGCCCCTATGCCACTGTTCAGCCCCTACCCTGCAAGACACAGAATCCTGGACTCTCCCCATGAGTCCTGCCTTGGACCCTGAACATCTCACCACACAGCTGAATTAAACATACATGGATATTATGTAAAGGCCCTTTTTGCTTCCTTTTCCTGGACTCTAATAGCAGCTATTCCAGCTGCAACACTGGGAGCCCCTGCAAGATGATGGGCTGCAATCAGCCAAGCACAGACCTCAGCCAACAGCTTGGCTTCACCAAGGGAAAATCCTGTCTGGCCAACCAAGTGCTTCTGTGATGGGGTGATTGCATCAGTGGATAAGAGAAGGACTCCAGACATCATATATCTGGGCTTGTGTAAAGTCTTTGACATGTCTTCCCCTAAATGTCATGTGCTGGGTGAAGCACTGTGTGCTGCTGTTCGTGTGCCCACCAGAACTACACCAGAGACTCCTCTGGCATCACCCCACCAGCCAGTGCAGCTACACCTACAGAGAATTTTGCCTTGCAGCCTCAGTGGTAATGGATGGTTTTCATTACTTTTTTTCATTTTTCACATCCTCAGGAGTGTTGTTCTCCTTGCAAATCGCATCCTTGGTTTTCATAAGTGTCTGCATTTAATTAGCCTCAAATTAGAAACCTGCAGCACAGCTGTAAAGCAAATACTTAGATAGGAGTGAAGGACCAGAATAAAAACGGATTTTTTTCCCCTGAAGGAAATCATTCACAGCTGCAGTAGTAGGGAAAGACATTTTAAAGGGATTATACTGTATACAGTAACAATCTTTATTAGTGGTGTCTGAAAAATTGCCACACTCTGATATCAAAAATACCCCTCAAGGCTACACAGCAATGGAACTTTTTTCACTTTTCATATGTAAAACAAAAAAATCAGCCACATAAAAAGTAACCTGAGTAAAAGATTGACTAGTAAATATATTTTTTCATATTCCAGAGAGCATGAATTAAAGAACGTTTATTTTGTGGCTGGAAAAAAAAATTTATCTTCTAAGTTTTGGGAAATAGCTTCACTTGTTTTAAAAAATTAATAATTGTTAAGAATAAGAAAATGTCTATGTCATTAAAAATTTTCCTGCAGCTGTCTGTGTTCCCCAAATTCTATATTTAAGAGAAAAAAATGCATTATTTTTCTGAGGAAAGAACTACCCACCTAGCTGGTGGTATGAAGTCCCTTATGCTTTTGAAGTGCAACCTGAAACAGGCACAAAGAAGCAAGTTGATTTTCAGAGGTGAAATTCTTGGAGCATCTTTAGACATTTGTGTAGCCATGAGGAGAACTAGGCAAGGGATCTGACAACCCCATGGCAATTACAAGGTAAAAGTAATTTTCCACTCTGGCCTTGCTCTGGGCAGAGAATCTCATCCACAGTCTTGCAGAGATTTCCTCTGTGGAGGAACAACTTCAGCAGTCCTCAGTCCTCGGAGCTTGCCTACCTCTGCAATGTGTCAGCACAGGATTTTGTGAAGCTGAATGGTGAACCAGGTGGAGGAGCTGATTTGCAAAACAAGAGCTCAGCGGCCATTGGATCCAGACCTTATTAGGACAGCTGGTTTGTTCAGCCAGGAGAAGATACTGGGACCTGTCTCAGCCCAGGAGCACCTTGCACTTGGTCTTGTTAAACCTGATGAGATTCCCATGGGCCCACTTCTCCATCTTGTCCAGGTCCCTCTGGATGGCATGCCTTCAGGTTGGTCAACAGCACCACTCAGCTGGGATCATCTGCAAATTTGCTGAGGGTGCACTTGATCCCTTCATCTGTGTCATTGATGAAGCTATTAAATAACACTGCTCCAGATACAGACCCCTGAAGGACATCAATTTTCACTGATGTCCGCTGGGACTCTGAGATGTTGACCACTACCCTCTGGATGTGACAGTTCACTCACTTTTCTATCCATCTAACAATCAACTCATCAAATCCATCACACTCCTATTTGGAGAAAAAGACATTTAGGGGAAGACATGTCAAAGACTTTACATAAGCCCAGATATATGACATCTGTAGTCCTTCTCTTACCCACTGATGCAATCACCCCATCATGGAAGGCACTCGGTTGGCCAGTCAGGATTTTCCCTAGGTGAAGCCAAGCTGTCTGTCTCAAATCACCTCCCTGTGCTCCCTGTGCCCATTATCACAGATTCTAGGAGGATCTGTTCTATGCTTTTCCCAGGTACTAAGGTGAGCTGACCAGTCAGTAGTTCCCAGGGCCCTCCTTTCTGCCCTTGTTAAATTTGGGTACAATATTTTCCCTTTTCCAGTCACACGGAGGTTCACCTGACTACCATGATTTTTCAAATATGATGGAGAGTGATTTAGCAACTACATCAGCCAATGCCTTCAGGACACTCTGATACATCTCAGCAGGTCCAATGGACTTATGTATATTCAGATTCCTCAGGAGGTCACTTTCTCCTATGTGCTGTCACCAATTTAGCAGCATAGGTTACTGCCTGCTTTTTCCAGTAAACACACTTGTAGAAGGTCTTTCTGTTATTCTTTATATCCATTGCCAGGTTCAGTTCCATTTTAAAGAGAATGCTGAGAACAAGACTGGAGGAATTGAATCAGATGCCAAAAACATTTATGGAAATCATGGGGTGTCTGGAGTTTTACTGCTGGATGAATTTCTTGATGCTGGTCATGGCATAGCTGCTGAACAGCTGTGCTGCCAGGAAATCCCAGGAAATGCAAGTGTAAGAGGTAGGCTGCTTTTTAACATTTTAAAGACTGAAACATGTTTAAATCTGTTTACACACATTAACATATCTAAAACATATTAAATGTGTGATTTTAATACTGTGCCAGATTGGGAAACCCCAGCAGTTGAAGTTCATCCTTTCTTAGCCAAAGCAACATTCCCTCAGGGACTTGTTTGTGACTAGAATTTCATAAGCAAGCTTCGTAAATTGCAACATAAATCAAAATTATTCCACTCATATCAATGTGGTTCATCTGAGTTGCTTCAGCTGAGAATCCAGGCCAGCATAAGATAAGATGAAACAGCAGCATCCAATCACTACCTTCAGTTCTTCTCCACAGGAAGAGGTC
Organism: Zonotrichia albicollis; assembly: GCF_047830755.1. Lineage (NCBI taxonomy): Eukaryota > Metazoa > Chordata > Aves > Passeriformes > Passerellidae > Zonotrichia > Zonotrichia albicollis. Next base: position 69,166,957 of record NC_133860.1, read on the forward strand.
CTCAGAGAGTTGTTCTCCTGTCCTTCTCATTTCCCTTCACTCTTGCACCATTGCCCTCAGCATCTCCTACTAGGCAGAGGAATGACTGACTAATTTACTGACATCATTTTTACCTCTGCATACCTCTGCAGCAATACTCTCCTTCCTTTCTCTACACAGACTTATCAAATCATTGAATGGTTTGTTTTGGAAAAGGCCTTAAAGATCAACCACCACTACATGGACAAGGATACCTCCCCTTAGAACAGGTTTCTCAATGTCCCTGTCAATCTGGCCTTGAACACTCCCAGAGATGGGGCATCCACAGATTCTCACGGCAACCTGTTCCAGTTTTCACCACCCTCACAGTAAAAAAGTTCTTCTTATATCTGATCTAAACCTACTCATTCAGTTGGAGTCCATTCCTTCTTGTCCTACATGCCTTTGTAAATAATCCCTTTCCAGACTTGTAGATCTCTTCAGATACTGGAAGGCTGCAGTGTTCCCTCAGGTCCCTCTCCTTCTTCAGGCTGAACAGTCCCAACTCTTTCAACCTGTCTTTGCAGGAGAGGTGCTCCAGGCCCCTAATAATATTAATAATAATGACCCTCTTTCTTCTGTAAGAATAATATTATCTATATGGCACTAAATAGATGTATTCTCCTGAAGATCCTTTCTTTTCTGTTCACTTCAGGTAATAGCTTCCCTTTAAGCCAGTACTCTTCTCTATTTGTTTTGGTTGGCTCATAGTAAACCTTGCAGATCATTTTTTTAAATTGTATTCTGTATTGCATGAGAGCCAAAATGTAGAAGTGGCTACATCCTCTAATTCTGTAGTCCTAGATTCTATGCAAATAGCATTGAAGTTGTTATTTTTCATTCTCTGTCTTCCTTTTCTTCTTTGACTGATACAGAAAATATCAAAAAGCATCAGGCGCAGCAGCTTTCAGACAAACATAATTAAAAAGAATTTATTTTACATATAAATTAACAACTTGAGGTTTCCATTCCTGTTTCATCTTAACAAGAATTCCCTGTTGTAACAGCAAATGTTAATTTTAGTGATTTTAACTTGTTTTTTAGTCAGAAATGGACAAAGTACGTGTATATTTTTTCTGTTCATCTGGCTCTTTCCATCATTCCTATCAGAGTGCTTCATTGCTGCTTGAATGTCTTCTCCAGAGGACAAGTGTTTTCACCTGGTATCAGCCTAATTTCCATATCTGATTCCCAGCCTCAGGCACTTCTCTCCCATTACCATCTCTGTACTCCTTGTCCTACCAGAGATTAAGGATGTCACTTCAGTGGCTTTACACAAGGACCACAAAGGCTTGTTTTGCCTCCCTGGTTTTTTTCCCACTGTCCCTTTTACTGGTTTTCCTAGTATGAGCTGCACACTGTACACCAGTGAAAATTCTTCCTTTTAGCATAGAGAGTTTTAGTGATAGAAGTTTTGTGAAAAGGTTGCAACTCCCAATAATAATTAAAGACAATTGAAATAATAATTAAACAACCTGATTACAGTGGTGGATCAGAGTGACCCTGGGAGCAGGTGGCTTGTGAGCAGCCCAAGTCAGTGAAGCACAGTTGGTGTTTTATGTCCAGCACAGCTGCAGCAAAGCCAACAGTAATGGACCTGAAGCTCTGTACCTTTCAAGTAGCTACAAGATTAGATTCCTTAGAACTGTAAAAAAATCCTCTGTCAAACAGCTTTTCCTTAAACTCATGAAACTAGAACTGTTTGGAAGATTAAAGGCAATTTCAGTACTTAAAGAGAATAATTGAAATATCAAGGAAACTTCCAAAGAAATTGTTGGTAAAGTGAAGATCCTAACACTGGGCCCCAGATGACTCTACATCTATGTCTGTTTTTTCATTCAGGCATACTGCATACCAAAGTAACAGCTATTGAACATATTGCTACTTTCCTCTTCACTTCTTTTTCTGGGAAGATCTAAAACCATATTTGCAGCTTGATACAAATGAGAGAGGGGCTGCTGTAGTTCTGTCTATCCTGTAAATAATACTAATACTAATCCTTAATAAAAAGAGTGGGGGTTGGATTTTTTGTCTTGTTTTTTTCTGGGTTCATTTTTCTTTTTTATTTGCATCACACTGAGAAGGATAAAATGCCAGATATGAAAGGTCTTAAGTAAAAGTAGTTATTTCCAGTTGAAGCCAGACATCATGTATCTCTTATATCTTACTCAAAGGGCTGCCCATGGAAAAAAAAAATAACATCATTTCTACCCATGCAAAAGAATGAGCCTAAATGGAGAAAGTAGTCACTATTCTTGGAATTTTTTCAACAGACTCCTCCACTGAAAATATTTTTGAAATATACAAGAAAGCTAGAATATAGGAGGAGGTATATTAATCTCTAAAATATATGCAGCATTTATAACAAATTTTCATGAAGAAGTATGTGAATGACTTGTGTTCTTCAATTGCTTTCTTCCTTCCTTCCTCTTCTAGCTGAAAGTTCCCTCTGTTGTTACTAATGGATTGACATGGATTTCCAATTAAGAATCATTTTATCATGGCTTGGTATTCAGACAATTATATTTTCAAAAATTGCCTTTTGTGCCCATAGAAGGTGCCCAATTTCTGCCAGAGAGGCTTGGGACACCTTGCTAGCAACAGGAAATCAGAGCCTGGGACCCAGGAGCTCTGGATGTTATTCATGTCCACGCCAATCGCATCAACTGAAGTCATAGTTATAATAAAGCCAAGTGGCACAATTCATTTCAGCTATGGACATGTATAAAGTGGTTTCTTAATGATGACCTCTCTAAAGACTAGGTTTACATACACTCATCATCTGTCCACATCTGTTGTTTGCTACTGCGTTTTATTTCTGCCATAGCATGTTGTGAGAAAAGCATAAAGTAAAAGAACCAAGTTCCATAATCCTCATATTGAGGTTTTTCATAGCTAGGTTCAAAAATAAGGATTTGACTGATTTATGTTATTTAAAGTGAAGTGATGAATAGCTTTGTAGAAAGCTGAAAAAAAATTTAATTATGGCAAGCTTCTTGCATGTGTAATCACACCCTCTGTACATCAGTGGGGAATTCTACAAATATTTTTATTATTTCTAAACCCATTTTTTTCCAGCTTGATAAAACCTGAATGAATTGAGTAAGGAAAAGTACTACTTAATGAAATTTCATTCCATAGATTGCTCTTGAATGACTCACTGTACTGATGCTGAAACTAACACCACTGTGCTACTCTGTTTTTGCACTCCACTTATGATTTCTAAATCGCATGCTAATTTTTGAATGTCTCCCAAACTGAGAGAGTTGTCCAGATGGCCATGTAAATGCTTCCAGTGCCAATACTTACGCAAACATGCATTCACACCCTTATCTCTGATATTTTACTTAGCATTGAACATTCTTCTGAATAAAAACTTGCTTTCAGAAACATTTGGAGAACGTAAATGAAAAGAATTCTGAACATCATGGAAGCTGATTCATGGTTTCTATTCAAAAAACTGCTAGTGAAACCTTCTAAAATCATGAGCATATTCTTCTTCCCCATGACCCAGATTAGAAGTAGTACATGGGTAACTTGAAACATGCAAATAGTGTCAGTTTCTCACAGATTTATATATGCAATTGCCTTTCTTTTTTACTCAGGAGCTTTATGATTTTTATTCATGTTCACCTTTTCCTGAAATTTTATGGGAAATCTTTAGGAATGGCGTAAAAGCAGTTAACTTACTGCAAATGTTAATCAGTCAGAAACTTTAATGCCACAATGCAAGGGAGAAAGAACGACACTGGAACAAAAAGCAAAGATGAACAAAAGGAGAGATACGAATGAACAACACATAAAGCCAGCATGACTTTCAGTCTGGAAGAATATAAATGTAAAGTCAATTATTAGAAGGTTTAAAAGGCCAATCAATACTGAAATTTCTTGAAGTAATTCCAGGGTTAAAACTGGTCGATGATAATAAACAAGATGAGGATCCTTCAACAGGATGGACTGTTGCTAGGAAAAGAAAGTCTGTACATAAACTGAGGAAATAAGAAAAAAAACTTAGTGACTGAGGAGTCACCGTAACAACAATCAGAAGAGATTATTTGATTAATTCTCCAATAACCTCATTGCATTACATATTACTGAATTAATTCTTTTATTTTCTTTATAGTATATCCACTCAGAGCTTCTTCCTTTAGGAGAAAAATAAGGATTAATTTATAATAAAAGCCATAAAGAAACTTAACATCAAGTGAATTGTTTACCTTTTGTAACAAGATATCCAGAAAAACATTCAACAAATTTTTGAAATAGCTGTTTAAAAAAAAAAAAACAAACAGATATTTTGCCAATGAAGTTTACAATGGATTTCAAATAATTTTAAATGCAGTCATTCAACACAAATACTTCAATCAATTAGTCACAATGTTGTTCTTCTGCAAATCCCACAGATACAACTGCTCAGCCCTCCGCTCCTTAAGTATCTCGGACAGGTGGCACAGCAGTAGTAGGCAGATTACTCAGAAAGCAAACATCTATTAAAAATAGTGATATTGGCTCCAGCTTGTTTTGCTGTCAATGACACAGTGCTCTAGGAAGCTGGGGATCCATTATTTAGCAGCTATGAAAACAAACCAAAGAAAGGCCTTAGATGAGGAAGTAAAAGAAAGAAGAAATGAACAGGAGAGCACAAGGTTGAAGCTACAGTTTTAAGGGAAGACAGCTCAAAGATACAAGGTATAGGGTACAAAAAAAGGTAAAGGAACTAGAGATGAAATAGGCTGCTTTGGGATTATCATCAAACCATGCTACCTTTTTGTAAATAATTGTAATGCCCATCTCTCAGTCTCTCTAGAGCCCTCTTGTACAGCAAAACCCAAGAACTGGACTTCATCAGTAGAGTGGTTGCAAAAACATGAGTTGAAAACATTTTTTCCTACTTTGGTATCAGAAACTTTTATACTTCTGCTCTTGGTGTAAAACCAATGGGCACAGTAACACACCTACTCTGTCTTCCTAAATCAAGAATCAGGATCCATAATGTGAGGTGAAGATGCCAGTAGCAACCTTGTTACATTAAGGGGAGGATGATGTTTATGCAGCAACTGGATAGATAATATTCACCTTCTTACTTTTCCATGAGACTTCTTAGATGCCCAGTAATAAGCTTCCAAGGCTGTCTCCTGAAAGACCATGAGCACTGTCTTCCACGAGGTAATATTTTAATAGTGTTCAATGCATCCTTTTTTCCAGTAAACCATGAGTAAAGAAGCTTATTCTGAAGGCATGAAGATTTAAATCATACAGTCACTTGTGTTTTCATCTTTCTCCAGTAATAGTCAGCAGCCAAGGGAAAAGAAGCTGGAACCTCAATACAAAGAGAGAATGAATAACAATAACACTAGCAATAATAGTAGCATAATAAAGGCAAAAATAGAATTAGAGTTCAGTTGACATCTATGACCCAGAAGGAGAACTTAGATAAGGTAGTTAAGTGGACATGTTTTGCTCTGTTGAGGTTCATTTTCATTAGGTTTAAACAAAAAGGATATTGAGGCTGTCATATTCTCTTAAAACAAAATAAAAAAAATTTCAAGCTACTAAAATAGGTAGAATACTATATACTCACTTAAATCCACTTTAGCCATTGGCAGTTATTGTTGAGTGAATAGCAACATGCTTCACATTCAAAAATATATTTATGGCAAAAAGCCCTTATGTTTGTGAGAACAGTATTAGTAACCTGCTTGTCCTCTGGAAACATTATTTCTTGATAGCAACAAATGAATACACTACACACATTTGTAGTAATGAATTATAATCTACACTAGAACAAGATGTTGCCTGATTACTTTGCTACCTCAAGTCAAGGGCTGGACCCCAAATTAACTTATCTGTTCAACTTACCTTTTGGGCACTGAAGTTTGAAGACATAAAAACCTTTCTCACTAGAAGGTAACAATTCTTCTTTTTAAAAATTAAACCTTTTGGAACAAGAATCTGGAGTAAGAGGAGCAATGATTTGGACACAGGCTCCCTTAGGAAATAGTCTGAGGAGGCTCAGCTAAAGTTGCATCCTCCCTAGTGTCTCCAACAACAATTCCTACAGAAAGTCAGATAATATAGGTAGACACAATCTGACTGTTAAAATCATGGAAAAGTGAAAAGGAATGAAAAGTGAAATTTCTTGCAGAGAATGGTCTCCTTTTGTCTGTCATTCTCGACAATGGGATTGTATTGAACAATAGCGCTACTGGTGAGGAAAATCTGTAACCTGTACAGGCTTTCACTGAGATTTGGGGAGCTTTAATTCTGAATAGCTCCTCTTCATCCTTAAAGGTGTTTCTCCAGCTCCCGAATAACTCATCCTTCAGTTTTAGCAGAGATTTTTGTCTTTCAATCAAATGCACACAGTTCCCATTTATTGATTGTGGTATAATTGCTCAGAAGGAACCTGGAATACATATGTCAATGCCATTAGTGCTGCTTCTCACTAATGGATTCTTGAGCTTTTTTTTTTTTTTTTCAAAAAGCATGTGAACAGTATAAACAGAAATTGGAACAGCTTTTCTGTCCTGTAAATATGTGACATATGCCAGTGTGGTGATTTTATTTTGCCTGGGTTCTTATTCTTATTCTTATTCTAATTCTTATTCATACTCTTATTCTTGTTTATGTTGTTGTTGTTGTTTAGTTTCAAATCCTAAGGAACCCAATAATTTAATTTTTACCATAAGACAGAATTACTACTCTATGCCTTTACAGTGGCGGGAACAATCTAAGTAATAAAACTAACAGATACACATTTCTTTCTATCAACAAGTTATAATCCAATAAATTTTAAAACCTTGAAACCCTTTGCAAACATTGTAGCCAGAGTCACTGTGTTGGCCAGCACACTTAGAATAGAGTCAACCAACAGCACCATATTCTGTCAGACACTTCCATCTTGAAAACAAACCCCATGGCCCTGCATATGTGGGACCTCAAGCACTCATATGGGATGCTTCACATTTCTTTCTGTCTATCCATTTTTTCAAAGGTTTGTTAACAAACATGACTACACTTCACAGCTATAAAAACTGGGTACCAGGAAACAATTCATTGCTTCCTCACAAAGACATCCTTGCAAAATAACCCACGAGCTATTCTGAATAACCTTTGGTGCTCCAAGCCTAAATTCTTGCTGGTTAGACTTGCAATGTACTCTTAGCTGTACAATCCACAGAGCAAGCAAATATCAGACTGCCAAACTGCAGGGCACTGTGCTGACAAATACCATGTTACTGTATACCCTGCTGCCATTTTTCTAAGGTAAACCAGGTCACCCTCTTCTGCACCCGCCAGTGTCCTCAGTAAATGATGTTTCAGAGTCCTGCCTGTCCCAAGGCTGCTGTATTTTAGCCCCTGCTAGTCCCAAGAAGTTAAACAGGAACCTGACATGAAAACAAGATTTCAAAAGTTGAAAGCTGAGCCACTGTTTGCAGGACAGAAATGATGAAACAGATTTCTTGTATTCAAGAGTTTCTATTTTTGCTTTGCTTCTATTTATGAGGAATGAGGTACTAATAGACCACAATTTAGAGTCCTGGAGATAAAAAAATAGAGAAGAAAAACCAGAAAAAAGACAAAGATATAGATAAGCATGAAACTTTTTTTGACTGAATAGGTGTGTAAAGCGTTTACAGGAAACTCTTTTGTGCACTTAAAAATAGCTACAAAGGAGGTGGATGATGTTAAAAGTCAGCTGGTAGGGACATCAAGCTCAGTGTGGATTGGGGTGGGGATGCAGGTTGGACTTGGTGGGTTTTCTTCTGTTCCTAACTCAGCCAAATCCATGTGATCAATTAGCAGAGGGTGAGATGCGCAGAAGAAAGATGTATAGGGAGAGAATAGAAAAAAGTGGAGAAGAAGGCAGGAAAGAGGAAGGGGAAACAAATCAGAAGCAGACAAACGAGTGCAAATGAAAGCTTTCTTTGCATTCTGGATGTAGTCAGGGTTGTACAATTCTGTGTGAGCAAAAAATATTGAAGATAAAGCCCAGATATTGTGCTATAGATTTTTCATTTAAAAATTCACTCTACAGATCCCCAAATTTTGATCATTACACAGCTGAAGGGAAAGAACCACATATTTCAATACAATGATCTGCTAAGGGCACGTCAATTTTGCTGGAAATATTATGCAATATAAGCAAAATTATCAGTCAATTTTGCTTGACTGATTATGTATGAACAGAGACACTATTTGCTGCAGCTTGAGCAGACCTCAAAGATACAGACTTTCGTATTCATAAACAACAAACCTGTGAGACTTGCCTGATTTAAAAAAGGCCAATGATGAAACTCAGTGTAGCTTACAAGGACTAGAGATGGCTCTGGGACTCTGGTGCAAGAGGGTGTAGAAAGTAAGAGGAGGTTCTACTAACACAAGTCTGGTGAATTATATGGAGTCTAGGGAGGAGGTGCACAAAAGGCAGAGACAAGATCAATATATCTCCCCCTGAGTCTCAGTAACCAGTTGGTTTTCATAAGGGAATTAAGGGCCATGTTTTAACAGAGGAAAAAAATGGCTAAAAAAAAGATCTAAACACTCAAAAATACCAATTTCTCAAATTAAATGGAATAATAACATCAACAGTTAGAGACAGTGACTAGAACTGAAAGCCCTTATGGGAGAATCATGTAGAATTGTAATTAAAAATTTTGAAAATAACAGGAAAATGATTAAAAGGAGTGTGAAAATAATTTAATTTTGAAGAAGATTTAGGAATTTCTGAACTTCATTATAACTTTGAAGTTATGAATTTTAGTAAAACAAAAAGCTAAACGTAATACAACAAAACATCAACTAAAACGACAAACAAAAATGTGCAACCCCTAGGAAGTGCCAAAATGTTGTTTTTAAAGGATTCTAGTTAAGCTTTGTGGTGTGGGGGAAAACTGAGTCTTTATTAATAGCTGGAGCCTGGAAATCCAGAAGTGCTAGTTCCCAAGCTCTAAGCCTGCAAATTACAGGCCTTGACTCCCAGCTCATTTTTATGACTGGCAGCTAGAATCCTAATTGAAACCTCAAAACCCAGAAAACCTCCAATTCCCTCTTAGACAAGAAACTGAAGAGTCTGGGAAGTATTTAATCTCCAGCAGGCAGGATACAGAGATGTTAGAGAGTTGCTGGCAAAATTCAAAACCCTGTCTCACCTATCATACCTTCACAGAAATAAAAACGTCTCTGCAAACATTTGAAATTTGACAAAAAATTATTCTCTGATGGAAAAATTGTTCCCTTTGAGAATTTCTCAACTGTCTGTTTAGAAGAGTTGAAACACTTCACATTCCAGAGATAAGACACAAAAAATGAATAAAAAAGACTTTCTGATGTTCTTTTAATGGCTTCTGAGCTAGTGTCTTGTAAGTCTGTTCTGCTCCTTTAGCTCCACCTGAGATCTTAACAGCTTTAGCACAACTGCCTAGCTTCATCAGTTTGGTAACAACCAAGAAATTGTTTTGACACTCAATACTTTCTGTCAGAAACAAAACTTGTTACTTGCTGCTACAGTGATATGTCATAAAAAAAAAAAAACCACTATTTCCAAAGATAAATAAACACAGTTCATGCATCTGCAAGACTGAATCACCTGGTTTGGGAATACTGAAATATTACCTTCACTTTATAAAAATATCTCTAAGATGCTAAGGTACACAGGATTTGCAGTTCAACAATTAGCACATCTGACTGCACTGCCAAGTGAAAAAAAATGTTGCTTTCTAAAGCATGCAGTGTTTTGGGGGGAGATATTGTCCGTCCAGTTATGGTTTTATGGTCTTTTTAAATTCTAATTATGTAAAAAACTCAGAACTAAGACGAGTCTTAAAATCTGGAAGAATTTCCTTCCTAGGATTATTTTTCAGTTCTTTTCAAGTACAGTATTAGAAAAAGTTCAAAAGGGCTTGATTGTTATAATGAGAAAATAAGACGAGATGTCCAGGCAGCTTCTGTCACTGAACTTTTGCCTGTCATAAAACTGATGCATTTAGCAAAAAGAGCCAGCAGGTGTATACTGGAAACTGCCAGAGTTCACTCTGGATATGTGGGCACATGCTCATGGTGAGAAATACCAATGCGGATCACCAGCTGGGTAAATCACAGTCATTTATCTGATTTCAAGTTCCTCCTGTATTTGTTAGTGTTAAAATCAGAAAAGCAATTATGGTTCCAATTTCAAAAAGATTTTTTTTTCTACATTTATTTGTGTAGTAAAGGAGCCATGGTGTAGACCTTCTTTGTATTTATATAAGGGAGAAAATAATTAGTATTGCAATATGAAGAACACTGGCACAAAATCATTTCGGGCATCATACTTATCTAAAGTATCATTTTTTATTAATTATCAAGATCTGTTAAATTTTAGTACTTAGTAAATTTAGCACTTAGTAAATTTTTAGTGCTACTCCCAGCAGGGATTTTGTATGTAAACTCTTGGTTGGTAGGTCCCAGCTAGACTATTTCCTGGGTACCCCAGGGTTTGCCAGGGAACCAGTGCTCTGACCATTAGGAATAGAGAAGAACAGCAACACAGGAATTCATTTTTCAGAACAAAACTAATGCTTAGGCTTCACACCTAAGATATGCAAAACAGAACAAGTTTCTTTCAGCTCTTTGAATGCTTCAATATTTCTGTTCACAGTTTTTTATTCAGGGATTTGACATCCACTGAAATCTCACTTCAGCTGCTTTTTTGGAATCCAGTATGAGGAATCTAATAAAATATCAACATGAACTTGTCCAGTGTAAGTCTTGCAGAGTACCAAAGCTGAAGGGGTTAATATTTTAGTGTGAAGGGAAGGGCTGGAGCACTTGTGTTTAGAACTATGCCATAGAAATACCCATTCTGAAAAGTGGTGAAGGGCAGCAAATGGAAGAAACACTCAAGAATGTTGTTTAGAGGCTGCTGCTGTGGCCAGTCTATCACTGCATGGGGAAAGCACAAGGAAAATTTTCAGAATTCCTGGGGAACACTCAAAAAGCAAATCTGCAGAAAGAAGATTCAGGACACCAGCTGTGAAGGCAAGCAATGCAGCAGCTGGTGAGCCCATCAAAAATCAGGGAACAGCAGAGACCCTGTGAATTATCACACAAATACCCAGTGTGATTTTTTCAGAGTGGGAGAAAGAGGTAAGCCTGGACTACAAAACACAGCTGCACTCACCAATATTGGCAGCAAGCCAGTAAAAAACATCTTGTACTCATAGAAAGAAAGTAAAAACTGGACCTCTCAGGTTTTGCTATCAGACCAAGGGATTTCTGCCCTTTGTACAACCATCTGTGTAGGTGGCTGGTGCAAAGGAACACGGGCAAAAAATAGGCAGCATGACGCCTCAGTCAGGGACGCTCAGGTGGACATGACTCAAGGAATGTACAGGGGGTAAGACAAAGTTGCTCAGACATTTCCTGAGTTCAGGCACCCATTTGGCAGCCCTGAGCCTCATCACAGCCTGGAAGCTCTCAGCCGCCAAGCAGACAAGGAGCTGTAGTGCCAGGAGAAACCAAGATGGATTTCAAAGGTTTCAGGAAGAACAAGCCTCCTGGGGGGTGGTGAACAGGGACAGAGACAAGGCAGGGATATTTAATGCATGCTTGCCCCAACTTCAACACAGATGAAGGAGGTGTCAGTCCCCTGAGCTGGAGGATCATGACTGAGAATGACCAACTCCCAGTCGACCCTGAAGCTGTGCAGGATCTGCTGATCCAACAGATCCCTAAAATCTTTGGGGCCAATAGTAACATGGGTCTTATAGCAATCTGGGAAAAGGTTTCATTGCATTAACCTGTGTTGGGGAAAAATATGCTTAGTTGAGAAAGAAGATTTATGAATGATACATCATATGTTGACTGATTACAGTGGCCTACAGTTTCTTTTGCTCTAGAAACAGACCAAGGCCTGGATTGTAAGAAAAACCACCTCTCATTCATCACCATGAACCAAAATCCTAGCATGAATTTATAAAATTTAAGGAGAAGTGTCTCTCACAAGGAGAAAAATCAATTTTATTAAGAATATTTGGGATGAGAATGCTCTCTTTGAAGATGCAGAAAATGTGATTTTTCTCAGAAGGCAATTGACATGAATTATGCACCATCAGAGCATTGCTGGTGGCACCTGCATGGAACGTATGTTTGTGATGATACTCTAGTCCAGTCTAGCAATCTAGCCGGACACTTCAGTGTGAGTGCTGAACACTGCTGTGTCAATCTAGTGATCCTCCAACCACTGTAGGGCTGACCTGCATGCAGCCACAGTAGTCACATCTTTGCCAGTCTTTGCACTCCTGGCTCCAGTATCAGAAGTGTTGAGCTTTTCATGGGTCTCGGGTCTTCAAAGAGATAAGAGCAGTTGTTGGTTGTAGTAAAGTTGTTTATTGCATGAATACATCATTCTCGAAGGCAAGCACAGAGTATTAAAGTCTGTGCTAAAAGTTTTCTAACAAAGAGTCCTGAGCAGCAACAGCAGCAGCAGCAGCACCCCCACCTTTTCTTCTTCATCCCAATACAGGGATTTTTCTTCATAAATCATCATAAATCAGCTATAAACATGATTCTAAAACATCCTTTCTAAACCAATCTGAACTTGAGTCTAATGTACCAAAGTAGTATGAAAGTAGTGTCAGTTCTTACCCAAAAACTACATATATAATATTATCTATTTATGTCAATGGTACTGTCTATTTCCTTACTTCACATTTACATATATAAGTTTATCTATTTATGTGAATAGTTCTATCTATTTACACATATAATTCTATCTGTTCTATCTAGAAACACAAGCAAAGTTCTGCTATATTTTTCTATGTCTAGACCTAAGTTAAACTTGTGAAAAATAACACTACAAAACTTTAAACTAGGCTTTGGGGCCCCATACTAACTAACTAAGAGACTAACATAGTCTCTTAAAGCACTTAAGATATATTTCTACTTACTTAAAGCTAAAACTTAAAATTTTATTTCATGTCTGTGTGGCTTAATGTATTTCAGCTTCTCTAGAGGTTCTAATTCGAACCCTGTATTCTTTTCTCTCTCCGAAGGACTCAGAGAGGCTTCTGTTCCATGCATTCCAACATGAAGCATAGACCTGTCCAAACCCAGAAAGTGGTGAAACTGCTTCCTATCCCAGTGCCAATGGGCTGCTGTATTCCTCTTTTTGACCCTTGTCTGACTGGACATACACAAACCAATCTATTTCCTAATTGTGCCTTGGTTTTGTAGTTACAAAATGTGACAGCTATTCCAATCTTCTTGAACTATGAACTCTCTTATGCAAGCAGACATTTCTTAGCATAATCCCAGGAAGTGAGACTTGCTGATTTTTTTCTCACACTTGTCACAGATAAAGGAGTGTAAACCAGCAGAACAGCATGCATAAACTACTGCTTCTCCCACAGCATTCAGTTCCACCCTCAAACGCTTCTGTTTCTACTCATCAGCCCATTAAGCAAGTCTTTTTCACTTCATTTTCTTTCTATGTTCACCCCATGAGTGATGGACGTTATTTTCATACAGTAATTAAGATTTGCACTTTGTTCCTCTTAGAGATAAGATTTTCAGCACAAATGGGAGTTTTGATGTCTTGTCTCACACAGATTAATCTTCTATTTAAGTGACAAAATGCTTTTGCTATTTTTTTTATTTATCAGTGACTGGTTTTTAGCTTCTAGGGAACAGTGCATAAAGAGTTTAGCTTTAATTTATCTTCTTGATCTTCTGTCTTCTCTATGGCCAACACAGTTTGCTGATTCAATACTTGGAATGCTCCTGAATATACTCCATGAGTTGGTATCAAAGTGTCTGGTCATTGACGGTTGAGACTTCAATTACATTTGGAAAAGGATGAATCTGGAATAATCTCATCTTTTCTATTTCACAGACACTCTGTCCCTCTTTGCTAGGGCATGCTTGTAGCCAAGATGGAGCAGGTTTGGGGAGAGCTTTGGGGAGAGTCTGGTGGCACCATTTTTTGAGCCCTCCATCTGGAACCAGAGCAAGTGCTTCTCAGAACCACGGAGCAAGTCTTCAATCAAATAGGAGTCAGACTAGGACATTGTGTGCACCACAATGGGTGATGCATACTGCAGGGTAAGGAGACAAAGCTTTGCTTTGTTTGTAAGAACACACTCTCCATCGATGCTGCCTCCTCCCAGAATGGACATCCTCCTCAGCATGGCTTCCCGCCACTCACAGAAGAAGCTGCGAGGAAGCAAAACATACTAAAGAATTTGTTGGACTCTATGCCCTGTTCATTTGTCATTCTAACAACCAAGCACAATTAGGAGCTTTAATTAGAAACAACTGACCCATCAAAATCCTAGAAACATGTTCTCAGGAATATTCACTTTGAAGGGACGAAAAAATGTAATTACATGTTGCCAGACTCATTCCTTTCAATGCATCATTGTACCTGAATGGACTGTGTGTGCAGAACTGTTACAAAATTCATCTTATAAACCATAACGGGTACAGAATTTTACTAGCAAGCAAAGCAACCCTCTTACAGGGAAAAAAATATATTTTGGTAGACAAGTAACATGTAGCCTAAATTTTTTGTCAGCTAGTTATAAATCTCTGAGTTTTATTGAAATGGGAAAGAAAGATTAAAAGCAAGCAAAGAAAGCAGTGGTAATAGAAAAGTTTAAATGCAAGTGCTCACATTCCTGTGGAAATGGCTTAATTTAAGATGACATTTAACAGTCCCCTCCACCCACACTGCTGGAAACTAAAATCAAAACAGAACAGCATTATGTTTTTTGCAAGTGAAATTTCACACTGATCAAGAAAAGAAAGATAGGTTCTACTTTCAGTAAGAGAAATGTATCACAAAAGGGTAAACAGAAAATAAAATTACTTAAATGTATAAATTGCATACTGTGATAACACAAGAGCCATTAGTTAACGCATGGAAGAGATTGTGAAGGAATGTAAGTTAGCCCTGAAAAGAATATTAGACAGTATATATTTCATCAAGGAAAAAAAAGATAAAAAACTCCTCTTCTAGAAAGACTCGTGCGCTACTTCCTCATGTAAATAATAACAAACACATCCACTTCTCAATCAAATCCCAAAAAATAAGTGTCCTGGTTTAGGACAAATTAGGGGAAATCTCCAAAAGGGAGCCCCCCAAAACAAAACAAACCTCCAACCACCCCTCCCCCAACACCGGGTTCGGGAAGGAATTTCTCAGAGGAGCAAAGCAGAAAACAAAACCTATTTATTTACAAGTAACAAAAGAACTCTCCCCAACACAAGAAAAGAAAAGAGACCAGACTGTGTTGTGAAGGGCGCTGAGCTTCACTTGTAAGCTCCGGGTGTCCTGGAGCTCTCAGGTCAGGTCCGGAGCCGGTTCAGTATCTCCAGGGGAGGGTAAGAAAGAGGGGAACAAAAGAAAAGGGAAAAAAACAGCACAAAAAGCAGAAAGCAAGCAAGCAAGCGGCTAGCCAAGCCAAGCAGCCAAAAGCCAAAAGAGAAAGTGCCTGGTCACACACTCCCTCCTCTCTTCCCTACCCCACCGCAGCAAGACAGCTGGGGGAGGAAGAGAGAAAATGCACAGCTGCCAGACACAACACACGATATTGGGATAAAGGCTGTCACCCCACGACACTCCACGCCTTATCCCATATCTTGAACATACAATAAAAAACTTTCATTTCACTTACTCACACCTTTGACACTTACGCATTCCTCTCATCTTACTTGCTCAGACCTTTGACATTTACAGTTTCCTTCTGTCTCACATTCAACAAACAATGACATTCATATATGAGTCTCATCCCACAATCAGGTCTCCCTGAGGTACACACCGTGTTGTTCCATCTTTCTGCATTATCCACCATGTATAACCTGGTCCTTGAGCAAAGACAATCCCACGGATGGGCTTGTCTGTACTCGAGGCAGGGTTGATCCATACTGTCTTTCTCAACAAACCTCTGACATGGGCCACTGGGGCTTTATCCCCATCTACTATATTAAGGAGCTCAGACTGAGCAGGACCCCCTCAGTTGGTGGAACCTCAAGTGTTAACTAACCAGGTAGCCTTTGCCAAATGCTGCTCCCAGTTTCTTAAAGACCCCCCACCCAATGCTTTTAAGGTGGTTTTTAACAATCCATTGTACCTTTCCACCTTCCCTGCAGCTGGTGCATGATAGGGGATATGGTATACCCACTCGATGCCATGTTCCTTAGCCCAAGTATTAATAAGATTGTTTTTAAAATGAGTTCCATTATCCGACTCAATTCTCTCGGGAGTACCGTGCCTCCAAAGGACCTGCTTCTCAAGGCCCAAGATAGTGTTACGGGCTGTAGCATGGGACACAGGGTAGGTTTCCAACCGTCCTGTGGTGGCTTCTACCATGGTTAGTACATAGCGCTTGCCCTGGCGGGTTTGAGGCAGTGTGATGTAATCAATCTGCCAGGCCTCCCCGTATTTGTACTTAGACCACCGCCCCCCATACCAGAGGGGCTTCACTCGCTTGGCCTGCTTAATGGCAGCACACGTCTCACAGTCACGAATAACCTGAGAGATACTGTCCATGGTTAGATCCACCCCTCGGTTTCGTGCCCACTTATAGGTGGCATCTCTACCCTGGTGGCCTGAGGCATCATGGGCCCATCGAGCTAGGAATAACTCTCCCTTATGCTCCCAGGCGAGATCTATCTTCAACTCCCCTATCTTTGCAGCCTGATGTATTTGCTGGTTGTTTTGCTGCTCTTCATTAGCTCTACTTCTGGGGACATGGGCATCTACATGGCGAACCTTCACAGGTAACTTCTTTAACCGAGTAGCGATATCTTTCCACTCTTCCGCAGCCCAAATTGGTTTTCCTCTGCGCTGCCAGTTGGCCTCTTTCCATCACTTCAGCCATCCCCATAAAGTGTTGGCTGCCATCCAAGAATCGGTATACAAATAGAGCCTTGGCCACTTCTCTCTCTCTGCAATACCAAGGGCCAGTTGAATAGCTTTGATTTCAGCAAATTGACTGGATTCACCCTCTCCTTCAGAAACCTCTGCAACCCGTCGAGTGGGACTCCATACAGCTGCTTTCCACCTCCGTTTCATCCCTATGACGCGACAAGAACCATTAGTGAATAGGGAGTAACGTGTTTCTTCTACTGGCAACTGATTGTATGGCGGAGCTTCCTCAACCCGGGTCACCGGCTCTTGTTCCTCATCTGTGACACTAAAGCTTTCACCTTCGGGCCAATTTGTAATTATTTCCAGAATCCCAGGGCGATTTAACTTCCCATTTCGAGCGCGCTGCGTAATGAGGGAAATCCACTTACTCCAAGTAGCACTGGTGGCATGGTGGATAGAGGGAAACCTTTCCTCTGAACATCCATCCCAGCACCGGTAGTCAGGGTGCGAGAAGGAGTTGTGCCTCTGTACCAATCACCTCTGAGGCAGCTTGTACTCCTTCATATGCGGCCAAGATTTCCTTTTCTGTTGGAGTATAGTTATCTTCAGACCCCCTGTAGCTCTGACTCCAAAATCCCAATGGTCGGCCTCGGGTCTCGCCAGGTAGCTTTAGCCAAAGGCTCCAGGACAGACCATGGCTCCCGGCTGCAGAGTAGAGCACGTTCTTCACATCTGGTCCCATCCTGACTGGACCAAGGGCTACATCATGAGTGATCTCCTGCTTGATCTGGACGAAAGCTTGCTGCTGCTCAGGGCCCCAATGGAAGTCGTTCTTCTTGCGGGTAACCAGATAAAGGGGTCTCAAGATCTGACTATACTCAGGCATGTGCATACTCCAGAAACCTATAGCACCTAAGAAAGCTTGTGTTTCCTTCTTATCAGTTGGTGGGGACATAGCAGTGATTTTGTTAATAACATCCGCAGGAATCTGACAATGTCCATCTTGCCACTTCATCCCCAAGAACTGAATTTCTCAGGCAGGTCCCTTGACTTTGCTCTTCTTAATGGCAAATCTGGCTTCCAGGAGAATATGAATTATCTTCTCTCCTTTCTCGAACACTTCTATTGCCGTGTTCCTCCAAACAATGATATCATCAATATATTGTAAATGTTCTGGAGCCTCACCCTCTTCTAGTGCAGCCTGGATCAGTCCATGACAGATGGTAGGACTGTGTTTCCACGCCTGGGGCAGTCGGTTCCAGGTATACTGCACTCCCCTCCATGTAAAAGCAAACTAAGGCCTGCATTCTGCTGCCAGAGGGATGGAGAAAAACACGTTAGCTATATCAATGGTCGCGTACCACTTTGCTGCCTTGGACTCCAGCTTGTACTGCAGTTCCAGTATGTCCGGTACAGCCGCACTCAGTGGTGGAGTCACTTCATTCAAGGCACGATAGTCTACAGTCAATCTCCATTCTCCGTCAGATTTTCGCACGGGCCAGATAGGGCTGTTAAAGGGTGAGTGGGTTTTACTGACCACCCCTTGGCTCTCCAGCTCTCAGATCATCTTGTGGATGGGGATCACGGCATCTCGATTCATCCGGTACTGCCTGTGGTGCACTGTTGAGGTGGCAATTGGTACTCGCTGCTCCTCTACCTTCAAGAGTCCTGCTGCAGATGGGTTCTCTGATAGTCCAGACAAGGTATTCAATTGTTTAATACCCTCTATCTCCACTGCAGCTATTCCAAAAGCCCACCTGAATCCCTTAGGATCTTTGTAATAGCCATTCCGGAGGAAGTCTATGCCCAAAATACACGGAGCCTCTGGACCAGTCACAATCGGATGTTCCTGCCACTCCTTCCCAGTCAAGCTCACCTCAGCTTCCAACAAAGTCAACTGTTGTGATCCCCCCATCACTCCAGCAATGGAAACAGGTTCTGTCCCCACGTGTTCCAATGGCATTAAGGTACACTGTGATCCAGTGTCAACCAATGCTTCATAGTCTTGTGGCTCTGATGTGCCAGGCCATCTGATCCACACCTTCCAAAAAACCTGGTTCTCCCGTGCCTCTTCCTGGCTGGAGGCAGGGCCCCTCTAAGCCAGATTGTCCTTCTTTCCTTGGGCATATGGCTTAGAAGTTCCTTCAAGGGGATTGGACATGTCATTGTCATCATCATACTTAACATCTCGGCTACGAGCGACCGGAGCTGCTATCTTTTTGGTGATACTTTCTCTTTTCTTCAAATCACGCACCCGTTGTGCCAAAGCAGCGGTGGGTTTTCCATCCCATCTCCTCATGTCTTCTCCAGACTCACGCAGGAAAAACCATAACTCAGCCTGTGGGATGTACCTTCTCTCCCCATCAAAGGAGTGCCAGTGTTGGACACCAGGGCCTCTAATTTGTACAGCTGAGATTTGAATAAGGTCCTCCTTAATCTCTTCCCGGAGTTTCTTATGATTCTCCTCTATTTTGTCCTCTAGTTCCTGCAGTCGGGTTTCCACTGCTGCAATTCTGGCATGAGTTGGGCCATGCACAGCATCTGCATACGCTCGAAGCTTCTTTGCCATATCGAGCACAGTCTCATATGTATCATCCCGCTTCATTATTGCTAGGGCAGAAGCGTATTCAGGTGGCCCAAGTCGCACAAGTTTCCTTCACATTACAGGAGTGCATGGTACCAGGTCCGGATTCCTAGTTGTTGTGTCATCTGAGAAAATGAGCTCTGCGACCGCCATCTCTCTCAGGCGTTGGATCCCCTGTTCTATGGTCTTCCACCGTGTCTGCTGCATATAGAGATCATCTGTACACAGGTATCGTTCTGCTACGCTTCTTAGGACCCGTTCCCAGAGGCTGTGAGGGTTAGCCCCCCTCATCACACCTTGATCGATGGCAGGATCATGTGACAGGGATCCCAAATGCCTCACTTCAGTACCATCCAAAATTGTAACCTCCCCTGCAGCATCCCAAAGGCGGACTAACCAACTAATTATAGATTCGTCAGGTTGTCGGCTGTAATCCTTTCTTAGGCCTCTGAGGTCCTTCAGAGAAAAGGAGTCAATATTAGCTCCAGATTCTGTGCCCCTTGATGTGGCCTCTGATTTTGGTGAGGGTCCTTCTCCTGCATCATCGTCATCCTCCTCCACCTTCCGATCGGTCTTGCCTTTACACTTTCCACCTCTTGTATTAGCTGCAACAGCCATGGTTTGGGGCCTATTGTCTGATTCAGCTGCTAGCCTGGAGCCTGGGATGTTAGCTGCAGCCTGGGTCACTGGGATAGTAACTAACTTATCTCCCTGTTCCCTTTCTGCTATCTGCTGCTCCACAGTATCTAGCAGAGTACGGTAAACAAACGCCAAGGCCCAGCTCACTGCAGTAATCCTTTCTTCCTTAGTATTACCATGGCACTTCTCCCTCAAATACTTCGCCACCTCGACTGGATTTTGAATTTGATCAGATGGAAAGTCCCAGTCTATAGGATCAGAAAATTCCTTTAAGGTCTGGCCCATATCCTCCCATTTCCCACTCCAGTCAAGATTTTTCCTGCTTTGTTTTACTCCTGAATCAGGAGTCTCTCTAACCCCTCTAGAAATCTCAGCTTTCATTTTATATACACTCCAGACAGTATAGAAAAGGCTTAATAAATTAAATGCCAGAAAGATGGTTTCTTTCAAACTCAGGGGAAATTCAGTATTTTCTAATAGAGATGTCAACAATTTGGAGGAGAAGAAGGAAGACAAAGGCTGAAAAGCCCCTTCCCCTTCTTCTCCCCAAACAAACTGAGTACACAGCCATAACAACAATTGATACATTCCTGAAATAAAGTCCAGCATTTTTATCCGACACATCATCACACATAAGACCAGCACAATGACTACTCTGGTTAGTGCCCCCCGCTTACAAAAGCTACTTATTAGGGACAACACCAGAGCTATTTTTGGGTAAGGAAATAACCCCAGGGACCACAAAGGTATTAAAACTTCAAAAACCCCTAGGGACCAGAAAAACCGGCAAGCTTCCACTCCAAATGACATTATAAATCACCAATATGACCACAAAACAACAAAAACCAAAATATTATTGTTACAGGTTTTTTTTCCACTGTTTTTGGCCTCCGTTTCCCGGGTCAACTGCTTGGAAGGCAGCTATGCTCACCACTTCCCGGCCAACGCACCAAAAAATATACTGTCCTGGTTTAGGACAAATTAGGGGAAATCTCCAAAAGGGAGCCCCCCAAAACAAAACAAACCTCCAACCACCCCTCCCCCAACACCGGGTTCGGGAAGGAATTTCTCGGAGGAGCAAAGCGGAAAACAAAACCTATTTATTTACAAGTAACAAAAGAACTCTCCCCAACACAAGAAAAGAAAAGAGACCAGACTGTGTTGTGAAGGGCGCTGAGCTTCACTCGCAAGCTCCGGGTGTCCTGGAGCTCTCAGGTCAGGTCCGGAGCCGGTCCAGTATCTTCAGGGGAGGGTAAGAAAGAGGGGAACAAAAGAAAAGGGAAAAAAAACAGCGCAAAAAGCAGAAAGCAAGCAAGCAAGCGGCTAGCCAAGCCAAGCAGCCAAAAGCCAAAAGAGAAAGTGCCTGGTCACAAACTCCCTCCTCTCTTCCCCGCCCCGACGCAGCAAGACAGCCGGGGGTGGGGGGGGGAAGAGAGAAAAGGCACAGCCGCCAGACACAACACACGATATTGGGATAAAGGCTGTCACCCCACAACAATAAGCAACATGAAATGCTTTCCTACTTGGCATCACCCTGTTGTCACCCTGTCTTCTGCTTAGTGGACTGTACTGGTAGAAATAATGACCCTTTGAAATGACAGTAGATATCTGGGCTGCACTGATTGACTTCAGAATGATGCATAAATGAGTGGCCCTCAGCACAGCACTGTTCATTTGCTCTGATATGCTACTTCTAAGATGTCAGGGTTAGAGAGAGCAGTGTAGAAATTACTTCTGGGGAACTTAGGTCAGTATAAGTGACTTTTTTCTGAGACAGTATCTTAGTTTCCAGGGTTGCTTTTAGTCAGATCCTGTTGCAGAGAAAACTTACTGCTGTTTTGTGCAAATAACCAAAACCATGGGAGTGATTCTGCACAAAATTTTCATAAAAACATAATAACATGGGATATTCTTCACAGCTTTAAACTTTACTCACATTCAAACCTAAGCTCTAGCAGATAATTGCATTTTGTTGACTGTAGAGAATTAAAAGAGAGCAGCAGAGAGGAAATGGAACAGAGGCCCTTTTCTAATACACTGTGCAAATCATACAGTAAAACCCACAGCAATCATTACTTCTCTTCTCTGGTAGTGCTGTATTCCCAGCTGCTGCACACTCTGCTCTAACATCACCAGAACTGCAGCTCAGAAGTTATGCTGGTGATTCTGATACCCCATCCCCATCACAACTTCACTCATGCTTTGAGGTAAGGGCACAGTGGAATGATTTCTGGGAGTGTTTACACCTAATAACTAATGTCTGGCAGATCAGCATGTGTCCTATTTAACACTGTCAGCTTCAGTGGAACTGCTCACACACTGCTGGTCTTTCCTATACACAAAGAATTCTTATCCTAATTCTTAGTCTTTTTTCTTTTTTTTTTTTTTTTGGAGGGGGGGGTGGGTTAAAATTAACTGCCATTAAAATAATACCCCCAAACTGATGTATTTTCAAAACTGTAATTTTCCTGATACCCCTGTTGTCTTTGATACCTGTTCAACCTCCATGACTATGGGTTCTGAAGGATAACTTTCAACTGTATTCTCAGAACCCTGGGCTGAAGAAATGCTACCCATCTGCATTTTGCAGGGAAAGAGTCAATATTACACACAAGCTGATGGAAGGGTTTGTTTTCTGAGAATGGATTCCGTACTTTGTGCGCTGAATACCGTGTGAAACTTGCATTTATGCACAGTTTCCTCTCGTCTAAAATATGTTGCAATTCTTGATATATTTATACTTACTTTCTTTCTCATTCCTGTATTTGTTTGAAATGATTCAGCTCATGAATTGTGTGACTTATGCACCATAACTGAATTTCAAACAGCCTTCCACCAGAGTGGGAGATATGCTTGCTTGGTTTTGTTAGCATACCCAACTTGTATTGGTTTTGCTCTCTGACTACAAAGGCACAATCTCTAGAATCAAAATTTTCATTCTATGAATACTACCATAATATCATCTGTTTTAATAAGATCACTTCAAACATATTTCATAAACAGGCATTTCTATGCATGAATGAATTCTGTGCATTCTATATACGAATTTAAAAGTGGTACAAACAATAACAAGGTGACATGAAACAAACTGTTCTGTACATGCGGATCTTCACCTTTTCAAAATTTCTGTACATATTCTTATGCTTGCCTGTACTTTGCAGTGTATGCCTTAACGCTTTCCAAAAGACACTATTGATAAATATTTCTAGGTATCTGCCTAGCTTCTCTCAGCCCTTCTGGTCAACGAATAATATGCAGATGAATCATTACACTTTGGTTTTTAGTAAAAAAATAAGCTTCGGCATGTTTCACATGGAAGCCACAACCAATTGTAGGGATGGGAAGCCTTTGTGGAGATGCATCTCAAAGATCCAATTCCACACCCATCCCACAGTCTCCTCTCTACTCACTACCCTGGAAAGCATGGGAAAAGCTGTTCACCAGCTCCCACTGTTGAGCACATAGGTTGGCTTAATTTCATATTGAAAGGTTTCTGTCAGTCCCTCATGCCATGGGTACCTGGGTCATATGCGCTACATACCTGGTATTTCGGTTAATGCTTATTTGGGCTATACTGTTTAAAGAGAGAAACTACCTGCTTTCAATAGGACCATTAATTTAGCTGATCAAGGTCAGCGTTCAAATTCTGAAGCCTGTTTAATTCTGTAAGAAGACTGCAAGGTTATTTATGAACTGTCTTCCTTTTTTAGCTCCGGAAAGTGAACACTATTTTGACAGTAAAGTCACAGCATCAAGGAAATTACTGCTCTCTTCTCAGATTGGAGTCTGGTAGCAGGTGAAAAGTAAATAAGCAGGGCTGCCTAACAGCAGAAACAATCTTGCTGAATGAATGAGAAATAGTACAGCCCAAGTTTCAGCAAGAATCCAAAGCACAAAATGTGTGGGGAGAGTAAATTTCTTTTTTTTTTTCTTAGATGTCTGATGGATACCTGCTGTTGTTTCAGTGTGCCTCGTAACATTTGCTATGAATGAGTGCTTTAGGCTCCTCAAAGAATGTACTCTAGATAGTATTTCAAAGAATATCCTGAGACCACAGTGTGGCCCTACTGGGGGGTGAGGAGTGGGAGAGGGATGAACCCACAGCATCACCACGACCATACCATTAAGCTTCTCAAAAACTTAATTATTTCATATATGCATGTATATATGCATGTTTCATTCAGACAGACTTTGAAAAGTTCTTGCCTTACTGATACCCAGAAACTATCAGAAACATATTTGAACTTAAGGGAAAGCCTGCAAATGTGGTTTTCTCAAAGTCTTGGCTAGGCTGCACCTGGCTTTTCAAAATATCAAATTTAAAACAAAACCACAAGCAATGGCAGGTTTGGAAAGAAGAGTGGAAAGGGTTTTATAATGAAGAGAATGAAAGGAAAAAGAGGTACAGGTGTAGGGAAAAGACTGATAAGTATATAATATTTCTGTTAATAGAAATCTACTAGTGAAGTGAGTTGCTATGAGGTTTAAAAGCCTCAGAAGAGTAGAAGAAAATTCACTCTTGGTATTGCACAGTATCAGAAGAGCAGAAATGGTAAACTAGCTGGTGAGAAGCTTGGAAAATCTGTTCTATGAAGACTATCCCGCCAATAAGTAAATAAATAAATAAATAAATAACCCATTTACTGTGAAAAAATTGTAGATTTTTGTGGCTTCTTTGTCACTTTCTGATTACGTGTAGCTTTTTTACTTTTTTCTTAAGAGTCAGCAATAAAGGATTCAATCTGTTTCCTCATGGATGCTCCTGCAAATGCACAAAAATGTTTTTTGAGAAATACGTTTTGTTCTGAAATGTATCAGGGAAGAAAAATTCAGCATCTGTTGTATACATACTATGAATAAATGCATAAAAAAGATGCAAATATGAATCTAAATAAACAGCTATAGAGATTTGAAGAAGTGTCTTCCTCCATGCCTGAGAAGTGCTAGTCTAGTACACTAGTTTTAGGAATTTTGTTTCTAAATAATCAAGTTGTACTTGAGGATAAATTACTTAGCCTGTCTTTGTATTGAGAGAAATGGTATGCAATTAATTTAAATGATTTGGCATAGACTTTCTGGAAGGGTCTTTACTGAGGTGAGTTCTTTAAGCAGCATGCTAAAGACCAGCCTGCATGGTCAGTCATTCACTAACACCTCAAGCATGGAGCAGAGCTACAGGAGGAATCACACTGCTCGAGGATGTGTCTGAGTAATCACCACGAGCTACCAGTGGGCTCCTGTTAGGGAGCTGATGGGTCAGAAATGGGGTGCTCCCTACCCTGACATGCCCTGACAGCTGTTTTTTCCATCTGATGGTGCTCAGCCCATGTGAGTTGCTCCTCCAAGCTGCTGTCTGTCCAAGCAAGCACCAGGTGACAGCGATGGCCCAGCATGAGGGGTGTGCCCGGCCACCACTGCCTCAGCAATGGCCACAGAGCTGGGCTGGGAAAGACAGAGAGGCTCACACAGCACTCAGACCTCCTCCGAAGGCAGCCATGTGGAGATATCCAGTGGCGATGAAGTCTTGCATTGCCTCACTCCGTAAAGGGTAAATTTCACACAGACTTTGCAGCCAAATGGATTTCATTTCCGCAGTCATGAATGTGGTGCCTTCCACCAGCTCTGCAATCACTTTCAACTTAAATAAATTGAAGCAGGCAGCAGGGCAGGGGAAATTAAACTAGCAAAGGAAAAAAATTATTTAAACAGACTGGAACAGTCATTGCTGCCTGCTAGCAAATGTTTTTCTAGTCTTTTATCACCACATACAATCCCTAGTCCCATGTGATTAGCAAATTCATCTTGAAACACTGGTGTTGCTTGACTGCAGTTGAAAAATTAAGTGGTATCTTTAAATTCTTGTTCCTCAACTCAGTGAAAAGGGATGTTTTGCAGCACTTGGATTTTGGCATATATTATCAGGCTGCACATTTCCTATCACATTCAATACCTTGCAATCTCCTGTGTGCTGACTGTGCACAGTGCAGTGATGTGTCTGGAGGTAATTATTTCTGTCACCTACATAAGGGCGACAGATATGAGAGTCATCTCATGCTTACCTTTTTGTATACTTTTAAATGCCTGGCTGGTTTATTTTATACACAGGAACACATTTTATTCTATTAATTTGTTCCTGAAAACAAATGCTAAGGGAGACAGATATGAAAGAAATGGGCCAGATATACTGTATTTATTCAGAAGTCTCTGAAAATTATTGGGAATGCTACAATAGATGGAAAAAGAAAAGATGAAGCAAATGCATTCTTTTAATGACATAAGGGAGGAGCCCAGGAAAAGAATCCTAGAAATATTAGTGAATGAAAATGGAAACCCAAATCCGTGCCCCTTACTGCAGCTTGAGAGAAGGAAAAGGGAGCAGTTCTGGTCATGTTGTGAGTCCCACCCGCCAAGTCCTGCAAAGAAAGCAGTAAGATACCCTCTCCCTAGAAAAAGCCAGTCTGCATAGTAATCGCTTATGCCATGGAGGTGACACCGGTACCTGGGGACACGAGGATAACATGGCATGTGCAGAGAGGAAGATGCTGTGAGGCAGCCACCATCCCTGCGAGCATGCAAGGGGCAGTGTCAAGGTGGAACAAATCACCTCTGCTTGCTAGTGGGTAAGCCTGCAGGATGCAGGGCAGGGGCTTCATCTTAGCAGAGTCAGCATGATGATAGCTGAGTGAACAACACTGATGGTTCTGATCACTGGAGGGCTAGTGAAAGAAGGGACACTGGTACCAGAAGGACCTAAATCCATTAAATCCTACCTTAGGTTGTAGAGGAACCCCCACTGGCAAGGTGTCATTTTTCTTTGTTTTGTGCTGTGGATTCTGCAAGTTGGTTTCTTTGCTTTTTGATATGTTATCTAGATTTTAGATCTTGTTTCACAGCTGTATGAAAACCAACAATATCTTTTGTTCCACTTCAAGCATGTAATGTCTCCTATGAGCTTTGTTATCACTAAGATCTTATCTCAGGCCCTGTACCTGCTCTCTGCACAGAGGTGAGCTTGGGAGCAAAGGGCAGTGAGAGAGGACAGTAACAAGGAGAAGCCCACATCTGGGTGGTGTTCATTTTACAGACTGAAAACTGCTGCCTAGGGCTTTCCACTGTGATTACTAGAAAGGGCCAACCTGAGGGATCTGAAGTACGCAGAGCAGTGGGTGATACTACATTTGTAGCTCCATTCTGGCCCAGGTGACTTCCATTTGGCCTTGAAAACTTTGCAAGCACTGGCTGTGATCAAAAGTCCTCCACAAACAGGACAAGTAGCGTGGCTCATGAAGCTGTACTTCTGCCAAGGTGGTCTGGCAGACTCTAGTAGCAGAAAATAATGTAAAAGGTACAATTTATTGTGCTTTGAAAATGAGGCAAAATCCTTAAAGTCACAGCCTGAGGTAGAATCATGCTCTACTCCTTGTACATCAGAAATGGAGAACATGGTACCACAGGGCAGGCGAGGTTCTTAGAGGCAGGACCTGTGACCAGGTGCTAGTCATTAATTTTCTCAGCCCTTTAGAGCTCTCCATTCTCTCTCCTAGTGTTACATTTGATCACTAACAGCTCCACAGCTGAGACAGAAACATAAAACTATACATGAGGCACAAACACATCTTTCAAAATCTATTTCAGGCATGACCAAGGATGGTCATTTATATTAACTGCAAAATTCTGCAAGATTATTATTAGGTAGGGCATTAATATTTCAGCCATGAGCTTGGAAAAAAATAACATTTGGAAAATCCTTTGGTTGCTTTTCATAATCAGTAGTTTCCCAAAACAAGAGAAAAAGGTACGATCAGCCGTTTCACTTCGCTAGTAGAATCTCTTCAGGTATAATATATCGAAAAATTTTAATAAGTCTACATTCAGACCACTCCTAGAGATAAACAAAAGGTTATTAAAATCACTGCAAATAATCCTTTATCAGCATAGTAAGACTTTGTCCAAATATTAAAAAGGTAAATAACATTTGGATTCTACCTTGTGTGACAAGCTAAAAACTCCATCTGCAGAGATGGCAGGATGCTGTCAGCCCAGGATGTTTCACACAAAACTAGGCCCAAGTAGAGCATCTGTAGGCTCTATATTGTCTTGGATGAAGCGAGTTGAGTTGTCTGTGTTCAGTGAGCAGCTATGCACATTCAAAAATAAAAGTAAGAATAATAAAAATGCTACATGTGATTGGTTTTAATAGGTGAAGAGGAGTATTCTGAGTTCACCAGGGACACCAAGAACAACCTAAGAAATAAGATTAGCCACCATTTACAATGGTGTTCCCAGAAAACCAAGGAGGTAAGGAAATTTGTTGTGTTGTCCTTGTAGACTGCTCTGCAAGCAGAGGATGCAGATATTTGACTGGCACCTTTGCCTGGTGAGCACACTCAGCTAACTCCAAAAATCCACGTGCTTCTCTTTTCATCTGGAGTCTCCTTGCATTTTACAGATCTGTAATTGCGTCTGACCTGCAAAGACTTCACAAATTTCCAGGTAACTGTATCAGACTTGGGGAATGCACCATGAAGTAAAAAATTATGAGAACACAAGGATTACTTTGCTCTCAAGGAGTGCCACCGTATTAAAATCAATCATATGAATGAAAGGCTTTTGACAAATGAATAATTCATATGCGCTTAATTAATGAATGCATTTTCAAGACAGGCTTAGTACATTTTCCTGTGTTAGCCATCAGCACACGAGCAGAGCTGTAACAGCTCTGCCATCTTTGCATCCTATAGTCATGATTCAGATTTGGAAAGAGGATACAATTTGCATAGCACTTGTGCTTCAGTGAAAGGATTACTTTTTTTATTTAGTAATCAAAATAATGCAGCATACATATTACTGTTTTCCTCCCTCCCCTCCTCCCCTTTGCAAGACACTAGGAGCAAAACAACTGTTTCTTCATAAACACTCCAACTACTGTGGTGAACAGAGATGACATTTACATAAATGGATTGCAGTGCAGTTGTTGAACACACACAGGGATGATTCTCTAATCCCATTTTAATTAGATGGATGTTGCAAGCATACAAAAAATTACAAGCCTCGATCCCTGTGGTGATGCCATACTGGCAAGGAATCAATCACCACGGCCTCGGTTGCCATGGAAACTGATAGGTCCTGTGCCACCATCTAAGTGCTAAATGATTGGTGGTGTACTCCGAACACAGGGAGAGCAATGAGTTTTTATATCCCGTCCAGCAGCTGTGCCAGAGAGTTAATTAAAAGCAGAGAACATGAAATAAATCTAAATCTGTGAAGAAATGAAATGTACAGTACAAATTGAATTCCTGTGTTGGACAGAAATTAATATGCAGCACAAACCACATAGCAGCCTGAATAAGGAGCAGCTGTGAATCCTGGGAACTGGTACCTCCGTGGCAGCTAAATCCCAAATGTGGAGGGAGCCTCCTTATCTTGTTACCTAAACAAGATTTTCCTTCAGTGCTTGTGTGGACTGAAGCATGCAAATGCATCCTCTAATGTTTGCTGAAAAAGCAGGAAGGACAAAGCTTAACCAGGAGCTAATTAGCAACTGCAGTTTATCAGTTGTGGACACGATGTAAGTAAATGTTTGCACTGCTGTACTCAAATTCACCAGACAACCTCTCTGAAAGTCAATGTGGCTTTTTTGATAAGTTGTGAATTTCAAATTCATATTTCAAGTATCACAATTCCAGTAGCAAACCCCAAAAAAGCTTTTATCACAAAAATATTAGCTCTGCATAAAATATTTTTGGTGGGATGGGATGCAGCTGAGGCACAGATTCCCACAGCCTCCTCTGAGGGCTTTCCTCTTCCTCAGCCCTACTGTTTAGGAGGCAGATTCCTGGGACTGGAACAGCACAATTCCATTCTGGAAAGATGTTTAACCACTTACACATGACACACATGCCAAGTGGGCAAAGGCACCAAAGTTGAACTCACTCCTCTGTGCACAAATGAAATTAAGGAGGGAATGAGGAAGTCTCCTTCCAGCCCCAGAAGCAAGTCTGTACTGGACAGCCATCTTTGAAACAACAAAAATTACTGTAACACTGTCTGAGATTTTTAGGTGATTTACATCTTTATCAAACCTTTTATGTTCAGTGATTTCCTGTTAGCCTCTTGGGTCAGCCTGGTTAGTTGGGATGATGGATGGGTGTTGGTAATTTTTTTCCCTGATTTCTATCCTTTCTTTTTTCTGCTGTCAGCTCTTCCAGCTGATGTCAGCCACACCAAAGTCTGAGGATTTTTCTCACACCTCTGGAATGACACACTGCAGATGCTGACAGACCATTAACATTCAAACCAGTTGTGCTAGATTCTTAGAAAGAAATCTCTTAAATGATTGTATTGATATTCAAGCCATAAGATTTATCCTAAAGGAAGCAGGGACCATGCAATGGAAGTGCATCCTGCTTGTACTCCTCTTTCAGTCTGAGCTAGAAAGGCACCATTTGCTCCTGCAACCTGTCAGAGTCCAGGCCTTGGCTGAGAACTGGTCTAACTCAAGAAAAGTTCTTCCATTCTTGTCTAAGTGTAACAAATCTTATTGATTTACCATCTTTTCCTAGAGCCCATAGGAAAAAAAATTATGTTTTTAAAGGTTTGCAAGCTTTTCTAACAAGAAAATATGTCTAATACTGCAGATTTGCAGTGAGATAAATATATTTCTTTTGTAACCTTCCTTCCTTCCTTCCTTCTGCCACTTCCGCCACTTCCACCACTTCCTTCCCCAGTGCACAGCTGGCATACTGGAAACATTTCAAAGGGCATTTTCAGGTTCTTCCAGGTTCTAGTTACTGCTAAAATATTTAAAACAAACCAAAAGACACCCAAACACACACTTTTACCCCCAAATCAGGAGCAGTTTGATGTCCCCAGTAGGAGCTGGAACCTGAGAAAGGCCTCCGCCAGCTGTAAGAGGCCCCTGAGTGCAGCAGCTGTGCTCCCGGGATGAGACAGCACTCACTGCCTCCTTCATGGCCTGAGCACACACAGGGATGCTGCACCACATGGGGGTGTGCATCATTTCCATATTTCCTCTCCATTGGAACCGTTCAGTTGGATACATGAGAAACCCTCCCGTTTTCCTTTCCTGAGATGGCAATCACTGAAGTGGCTTCCACAGAACTCAAAGAACTGGAAAAGCAGGGTCAGATACTTCACAGGTGAAAATTCTGCTGCTTTTCAGCTCAGCTACAGAAAAGGAGTGGTGAAAGTACATTTGTGTGGTAGGTAAACTGCAAAAAAGGGAAGAAAAACAGGGATGCAGCAACAGCATGAATGCATAATAAAAGGGAATGAGAACACCAGCAACATAGCCATGCAATGGAATCTCTTCTCACTCCACTTTTACTCCAGTTTCGATGAGATTGTGGGTGATTGCTGGGAATTGAATTAGCATGAGAGAAGCCTTCAGCTTGAAACCAGTCATGGGAAATTTCACAGCAAAATTAACATTCAGTAAGGGAATCACATGGAACTGGTCAAGGTGAGGACACCACAACTGTGTCTTCCAGACACACTCCACATTCACAGTTCTGCAGAAACACTAAACTAAGCCAAACTATGTACATCTTTCATAATTCATGAGTCATAGATATCAAAGCAGCTGAAAACTACTTTATAGTGACAGATTATTCTCATTTAACCCATCCCTGTACAATCAGCTTTTTGTATGCCAAGTATGACTTCCCACGTGGAAATCCCTCCTTAAAACATCTACTGAGTGCTTTTCTCCATTGGCCTATCCAAAGAAGGACTCCAAACTATTCCCAAAGAGAATTATTCAAATGGAAAAACTAAACAGTGAACAAAACTAACAGAAATTAATTTCCAGGGTTTTGAATGGACATGCTCTCTGTGCTTCTTCAGTATAAATCTTTAAAACATTAACAGGCAATGTAATAGATCTTCCACATTTTTAGACAATCAACATACCTGAAAAAGACCAGAGAATGTTGTGCTAATAACAGGACATGCCAATATCATATGTAAAATATTATGAAGTCTATTTAATTTTACATGTTCAAAAACTAATTTCTTCATAAGTGTTTTGGTGAAGGCTCCCTAAGTTATGTAGCACTTTCCATAAGTACCTCTAAGAGCATTTTAAGAGCACACCTTTCAAGACAGCTATTTTTCTTGATCCCTTTTCAGACTGTTAGTCACTCTGACCTATCTTAAAAAAAATCTAGAAAGATGGAACTTTCTGTCACTCCTATTAAAAATCAATTTCTTTTTATTTAACTTCAGAAGATTTTTTTTTCAGTTTAAAGGCTGTAGTAAAGAGATCATACGCCAAATCATAGTTTTTTTCATTAATTTAAATATTTAAAATCAAGAAGATCTCACCCTTTCCGCATCCATATGGAGAGGAAACCTTTTAGTGCTGAAGAAAAGAAGCTGAGAAGTTGAAAAATGATTAAGCTATGTCCAGATGCCCTCTTTCATACACTGAAAAAATTTTATGCAAGGATTCAAAACATGAATAGCAGAACAATATAATAGGATGGATATATCAAGAAAAAAAAATACAAAGGGAACATGTCTAAATATGAAGAACTGCAGTACTAGTATCTGAAGTCAAACAGCAGTCCTCAGGGGAGAAAGAAGGACTATGATTTTCAAGATTTTTTAAAATGATTCCTGTTATTCGGCTTTGAAGATAAATCCAGAGTCCTTAAGCTGATAGGTTAAACTGCAAAGCAGTAGGGTCTAAATTAATAACCTTGTTTTAACAGCCCAAAGTCATAAGATGGTGTCAAAGTCTGCTCCCTGTTACACCTGTTGAGCCACCAGAAAATTGCAGAAAAATCATCACTTTTATCAACTACTCTTCCTGTTAGTTCACAGTTGCAAGCTAATAGTTCACAGCTAACAAAGCTAAATTGATTTTTGGAGATTAGGCTACCTTTTGTTGACCTCCAGCAGCTCTACATGGTATGAGCTTTGTTCTGATTTCAGCTGATTGAATATAGACTTTGTCAGAGATTTCTGACTTGCCGTAGTGAAGATGTAAATGAAGTAATATTCCCTCCAATTCAACTCTGGAAAAGAATATGGAGAAAGAGAAAGAAATGGTATTTTTCACTGCTCTGTCATGGACAACTCAACTCTTCTACCATGTTAGCTTTATATGGTATCTGCCTCCTCATGTGCAGTCCTTACTAGCAATAGTTTAAGATTCTCTTTGCAAAAAAGCCACAAAAATTTGAGATTTTTTAAGAGCAAATAGTAATTTCCTTTGACACAAAAAAATGTGGCATTATATTCTGAAAAATCCCAAATAATAAACCATGAAATTAAAAAATACAAGGAACACAAGTATTGAATAAATTCCATCAGAATTCTCCACAGCAAAAGGTTAATCTTTTGTTTATTAAAAGTACGATTAAGCACCTTTTTCTTTCATATAATTAGTAACAAACTGTGGGATCCCAAGTGACCACGAGCAGGAAAATATGTGATAATGAATTTATACATTTTTTCTATTTATTTTGTTAATTATTTTCATTAGTTTCTATTGCGTTATTAAAGCTCATAGTCAGAGCATCTGGCAGCATGTCAGATGTAAACATATCTTCATGTTCTTTATGTGACAAAAATCAAATATAGCTTGAATTGAATGAATATGAAACTTTGTTGCCACGGGCCTGCCAGGAATGAACCCAACCCACATTTTTGTTGTTGCTGTTGGAACTGATGCCAGCTGGCAATGCACTCAGCGATGAGGTGCTCTGTTATTAGCTTTTTTAGAAGTATCCACCAGCGTCCAACACTTCAGGGAAACTGAATGGCAGCATGGTAGACTCTGTCAAGGTATCCTATCATAACAAAGACAAATCAGCCAGCATGCAGAAACTGACTGTGTGTGGCAAGTGGTATGGAAAGCACTTTGGCTTTCATTTCTTTCTGCTGAGATTTCTCCTAAATTTTTTTGCATTTTTAAAAGAATTAGAAACTCATCTGCATTTTAAAATCTCCAGCTGCAAGAACATCCAACAACATTTTGGAACCCTGACCTCTTATCCCTGAGTTCACAAAATCTGTTCTGCTATCATTTATTTTGCTGGGTATTTCAAATGGCTAAGGTCTTCCACATGTCCAATCCTTTATATTTTGCGTAAAGATAACAAATACAGAGCAGTCTAGTTCTAAAAGACCCAGCAGTCTGACAGTGATAGTCTTAAACAACCCTGTGGAAGCCTATGACACTGCCATAAAAAGGTCTTCAGCTTCTCCAGCTGAATCAGGAATGTGCATTTCTTAAAATATGCATAGAATAAAGTTTCAGAGTATTGTGTGGGCACTGCAGTTATGAGGTGATCATTGAATTAAATTTAAGTTTTCCAAGGTTAAATGGAAGTTTAGCTAGAAATTTGCATCAAATGGAAAACTGGATTTGTAATAGGAAGGTCTTTTAAAAGCTTTTGTAACTTTTGGCAGTGATATACTATATACTGCAGGCTCACTGTGTCTCCTCAGCAGGTCATATATTTTCCTTTGTGCTCAGCTGAGTGGAGCTAAGATCAATTTTTAAATCACATTGCTATATTATCCATCTTTACTGTTGCAGACAAGGTAGATAATTGTTTGCTGTTTTAGAGATCCTTGTGTTACAAAGCTAAATCCTTTTCCCAGAATTTTATTTTAAGTCTCAAAATTGCCACTGTTTGCTACTTACAGGATGTTTGTGTATATAATTTCCACAAAGAGGGTCATAAGCGCCAACATCAACATATATTCATACATACTCAAACACAAATAATAAAGTATTTATCTTGTATTTCTTATTTTAATAATAGAGGTTTAGGCAAGAGGTTTTCTTCAAAGCAATAGGGAATTTGGTCACTCATACAAACAACTAAGAAAGGAAAATAACCATGAAAGGAAGATCTGTGTCCTAACTAAACAAAATTTATAGGAAAATATAACGAAGATCTTTTACAGGAATATAAAGCACATTATTAATTCAGAAAAAAAAAAGTCATTCCTGTGTTTTACTACATAAAAAAGGTGAAATACTGCTGTTTTACTACATACAAAAGGTGAATTCTTATTGATACATCTTCTGCAGGAATATGTTTCATGTCTGTGAAAACAGATTTGTTCCTGTGCTTTCTCTTCTATGAAATTATTCAATTTTATATCAACATATTGCTGCTCAGCAAGTCACTGCTCTTTCTGTGTGTGAGTATGGGACTGAATACACACTGTCACACACAAACCTTTCATGGCAAAATTTTTGCTGTTCCTCCACAAACTGATATTGTCAGCTTCTGGAAAGTTTTCCAGGTTGGAGATATGTCTCTGGTACAATGATCCTCAGGAGGAGCCGTGGCTATTTACATCTGGTCAGCAGCAGGAGTTATGACCTCTGTACGCCACCTCAGGTCCTCTGCCAAATATCTATGCCAGATAGCAAGAGGTCCAAGCTAGTCTCTGCTCATCTTATTGGTTTCTTTGTTGACTTGTTCTGGAAGAAACACATGAACATCATCTGCTTTTCAGTCTCCCCCTATCTCAGAGTCTGAAGAGGCATTTCAGTCCTACAAGTGGCTTTTGATTGCCTAGCTAAGCATTCAGTACAAACCTCAAACCCACCACTCCGGTAATGCCACACAATGTTCAATTTGATTTGTCTCTCTCCTGTTTTATGTTTATTTTGTAGTATATCCAGCACATTGCTTTTGCTGATACTTAACCAGCTGCAAGCTATTTATAGAAATTACTTGATGAATTTGGACATTTTCATCAAACAAGTCCATCTGTGATTCTGCATTTCATTTTCTTTGTAAGGTGCCATGGTTAAATATTCTTCAGCCTAATACCAGGGAGAACTTAAACAATCTGACTGGAAATCATGCAACTAAATTTTCTCAGATTATGCATATGTCCAATGTGGTGTTATTTCAGAGGCAGCAGCCACTGTCGATCCATTATGCCACATGCAAAGAAAAAGCAAATAACAAGTACTGCTGGAACAGAAAGAAAATCACTCAAGAGTATAAGGATTTAGCAAGACCTTCTGTCTGGAAGTCTGCTACAAAAGACCCAGATATTTCAGTAGCATCATTGATATCCTATAATAATATTGTGCAGATGAGGAAAAAACGGCACAAAACAGGAGCTCCAGCTACAATGTGGTACTCAAATGAGAAAGAGGCATATTAGATACTAGAGTCATTATTTGCCAAAATTTTCCTTTTCTGTAATAGGAGGAACATGCTAAGTGAAATTCCCAAATCATGCAGATGGCTACTCTAACATAGAGCTGGGTTCCTTTCTGACTTAAAAATCTGGTTTGGCTTTATTTTTTTCCTAAGCATAATCTTATCAATATACCAGATAAGACTGAGGTTTTTAATGTCATTTAGCTAATTTAGCAACTGAAATTGTCTGTTCTTAAGCTTTGGAGATATGATAGGAAAAGGAAAAAATATTGCCTGTATTTTTCTTCCTCTAAAGGAAAGATATCTTCTTATATTACAGTGGAAAAAAATCCTAAAAGGCCTTTACAAGTGACCTAGGAGAGCCCCAAATCAGTACCTTCATATGAAGCATATGAAAATATGGCAAAAAATGTAGCCATTTACAATATTTTCTAATGCTTTTGCAGATGCTGCTTAATTTCAAGTTTAAGGACAGATGTCACTGACATAACTGACACTATGGGAATTTCCTTATCAATGGAAAAATATATTAATGATATTTTTTGCATAAGGCACAAAAAAAGTAACAGAACAGCATCAAATCTTTTTGAGTTTCTAGTGATGTCAGTGGAGGAATAGAGAAGATTAAAAAAAATTAATACTAAACTATTATTATTATTATTATTATTATTATTATTATTATTATTATTATTATTATTATTATTATTATTATTATTATTATTATTATTATTATTATTATTATGTTGCTATACAGAATAACCATATCTATAACGAAGTGTAATTTCACCACATAAGGATCATATTTGAAAACATTTGTGGCCACTTTTTGACAGAAAGTAACATTTTGCAAGTCATTACATGTTGCCAGAACAGCTCACATTATGCCCTGCATTTTGTTCTCCAGGTTAAGAATAGAAATTTCTCCTCATTTCCTTCACTTGTGATGCCTGTTTTATACCTTGAGTTCCTACCTCCCATTCAATATTCCCAGTTTTGGCTGTATGTGAAGGTGTTTGACCTGAGTAAGAAGCACCAGGTTTAAGTGGAAATAATTCAGGCTGTGTCAAGTTTATTTTAATTCCTCCCTAAAGATCCCAGATAAATCTGACCACTACTCAAGTTTAAGTAGCAAGCAGAGTAGCCAAGGAAAATGAAAAATAAAGAGGCCTAGAGAAGCACAGTAACATATTGATGTTATGCCAAATACTCTGAGCCAAATTCTTCATGTAAGTACTCAACTGTGGAGTTACACTAGAGAAAACTTTACTCAGCATTCTCTGATTACGGGAAAATTCAGTTCTAGAGCCAGGGATAAAATCGCTGACTCAAGTATAATAAAGAGGCATGGAATGGCAAGGACTGAATAAATGAAGATTGAAACTCATTGACTTGTACTACCCTGAAAGTCAACCTGCCCTTGCAAAACTTTATTCAAATATTGCAGGAGTTTAATGTACATATTTGGAGATCTCAAATCATCTGTACAAGAATATAAACTGTAAATTTACTGAGGGTGCAAATAACATTATTGAAAAGAAATTGTGACAGAGGAAGAAAATGGGTTTTTTTCAGGCACAGTGCTGCAGGATCTGCAGAGTAGCTATTGCAGACTTTAGAGTTAAGACACAATGCAAAGGCACAAAGAAATGCAAAGGCACAAAGGAAAATCACTGGACCAGCTTCCTCTATAGGGAAACAAATGCACTGGGTTTTGAGGACATAGGTAGAATGTCTCCCCAGAAATTATTGATTTAGGAATGGATTTATAAAGTAAGGTATCTTTCTCTTTCTTTCTTTCTTTCTTTCTTTCTTTCTTTCTTTCTTTCTTTCTTTCTTTCTTTCTTTCTTTCTTTCTTTCTTTCTTTCTTTCTTTCTTTCTTTCTTTCTTTCTTTCTTTCTTTCTTTCTTTCTTTCTTTCTTTCTTTCTTTCTTTCTTTCTTTCTTTCTTTCTTTCTTTCTTTCTTTCTTTCTTTCTTTCTTTCTTTCTTTCTTTCTTTCTTTCTTTCTTTCTTTCTTTCTTTCTTTCTTTCTTTCTTTCTTTCTTTCTTTCTTTCTTTCTTTCTTTCTTTCTTTTCTTTCTTTCTTTTCTTTCTTTCTTTCTTTCTCTCTCTCTCTCTCTTTCTCTCTGTCTTTCTCTCTTTCTCTCTTTCTCTCCTTCTCTCTTCCTCTGTTTCTCTCTTTCTCTCTTTCTCTCTTTCTCTCTTTCTCTCTTTCTCTCTCTCTTTCTCACCTTCTCTCCTTCTCTCCTTCTCTCCTTCTCTCCTTCTCTCCTTCTTTCTTTCTCTCCTTCTTTCTTTCTCTCCTTCTCTCCTTCTCTCCTTCTCTCCTTCTCTCCTTCTCCCTTTCTCCCTTCCTTCCACCACTTCATTCCACCATTTCCTTCCTCTGTTTCTCTCTCTCCCTTCTGTCCGTCCATCCATACTTCTGTCCTTCTATCCTTCAGTCCTTTTAAATTCTTCCTGTCTGTTGCAAAACCATGGAAAACCATCAAGGCAAGAGGATTAATGTTCCAGCTCCTGTGGGTGGAATCAGTTGCACTTTGTAAAATGCAACAAGAAGCAATAAAACTGGAAAAGCATAAGGCTTGGTCTGAAAAAACGAAAGACAACTCTTCTTGCCAAGAATAATTGAACAGAGTACATATATCTTCCCATGGCTTGACATATTACATTTCAGGTTCTAAAACTGCTTTTCTCTATTCACACTTTAACAATCCTCTATGATTTCTATGATCTCTATGACCCCCACCTTTTGCCTTACTGTCCCAAAGGTGTGCAATAAACAATAGATAAGTTGTTGCAAATAGGACTGGTTGTAGCTGTATGGACCAAGGGGAAAAAGCCTTATTTTCTTTGATGGACATTCTCTAATTGCATGAATTATGTTGCCTGCTAACTGTAATCACATATTAAATTTCTATTTTTAAGGTAAATTAAACCACATTATTAGATTTATTTGTATTTTATTCTCAAGACTGATTTGAAAGGATAGTCAGAGACCTTGCCTGGCATCAAAAGTTTTCTACTTCAATAGGATGTGTGTGACAACAGCAATATTTGTCCTCAGTGTGCTTCAGCAAGCCCTAGTTTTGGATAAATGTTTCTTTTTGTTTAGCTTCCTTAGACCGAACATGCAATAAAATTCCAGGCAGTTACAGCAATTTTAGGATAAAAATATTACAGACAAAATGAATATTTCTTCACCACCTGAAGATTTTAAATTCTTTCTTATTCAGTGTTAGAACTTTTAAATGTAAGATCCAGCTGTAGCACCAAGGTGGTCTATGAATTTGGAAACACAATTTGCATTAAAATAAATACAATTCTTTCAAGTCTTGCTATAGTTTATCTCAGTTAAGTGGCTTTTATTTCCTTTTAATACTTGTTTCACATTTTTATAGAAACAGATCAGCTCGCTTACTTTTACATTTTATTACAGATAAAACTTATTTAATAGCTTGCTGAAATGCCAGCTCTGTTTTCTCTCTCAACTTCTGGTACCTCTGAATTTATAAAGTTCTATTTCCACTTCTGTTGGCTAGGTGGTAACTTTTATATTGAGAGAAACATACCACTAGTGACAAAAAGGTAAAAAACTGTTCTTTAGGAATTGACATTTTTATTTCAAAGTCAAGCTTGAAGAAAAAATTTCTACAATATACAGAATATTCTGATGGCATTTACTTGTCCTTAAAAATACTGTTTTAGATGTCAATTGAAGGAGCCAATATTGTGCTAGGAAGCATTAATAATGTTACTTGGCAGCAATAGTATATCCATAAAAAGAACTTAAGCAGAGCTATCATAATTAATAACACAAAATGTACAGTCTCATAAGCTAATCATTTTAGGACTTTAGTCAATCTTGTCAGTGCCATTGCACAGTGGCATCATTTTATCATGGACACAGATCACTAATTCAAACTCTTTCAGGTGTATACCATTTGCCAGAAACTTTGGGTAGTAAGTAAAAAAAGTAGAGATTATAAATGTCTTCCTATCCAAGAATATCAGAGAAACAGAGTCATCACATTTATACATTTACAAGGTAAATGCAATTTTGTTGTCTAGTGAAAGACAACACTTCTGATTCTGATCTTCATTATTTTTGAAGATCAGAATTTGAAATAAAAGCACTGACTTAAAATACCATTTAATATTAATTTGTAACCTTTTTATGTTTCTATTTACAATTTAAGATTGTAGTAACTGAAAGCATCACAATAACTTTTTTTTTCCCTACTGCTTACTTTATATATTTTTTACCATTTCATAGAACAGGTTTCAACGTTTTCTTTTTGCTAGTGAACTCCGCTATTCTTATTAATCTCAAATGTCTTTAGCAGATCCAAAGGGGAAAAAGTAACCATATAGAAAAAGTAACCATATAGAACTATAAAAAAGTATTATGTGGTTTTGAAATAACCAAATTCATGAGGAGGTTTGGAAACTCAAAATCATTATAAAACTACGAAGTAAAAAGAGTGGTTTGTTTCTTTTATTTTTCAAAGTGTGTACATTACTTGAACACAGAAAGATTCTTGATCTTTACTTCAAAGATATAGGAAGAGAATAAGTTATTCAGCCTGAATCTAAAATATTAATTTCTTTCCTCATTTCAATGCTACTCATGTATATTAAATTGTTCCAATCAGTGATTTCAGGATCTGTCAAACACTTCATAGTTGCTATCCCACAAGAAATGTTTTTCTTTTTTCCATATATATATAGGGACTAATAAGAATCAGAGAGGTTCTTAGGTCTTTTTTTTTATGCTGCAGAATTGTATAACAACCTTAAAAATGCATCAGTCTGCCAAGAGAAAACCTGGTGCATAATAAGTTTGGTTACAACTGTGTCTGAGTCAAATTTCAACACATTATAAAAAAAGTTGAAACTTAATTAAATGTTCAGTAATGCTGTCTCTATCAGGACTTGCTCCCTAAAGTTGAAATGGATTTAATGACAAAACTATTCAAACAGATCTTTCCAGAAATTTCGGAAAGCATAGAGGTGGAGACATAAACATCAAAGCAGGAACAAATGGAAGTAATTGGAAACTTCTAGTGAGATAGGATATAAACAAAGATGTAGATGGTGGCTGACCACACTTTGTCTTTTCTAGACAATTATACCAACTGAAGAGTACATTAATTTCTGAGAAGATTTCTGAGAATCTTCCTGTGTAAATTGCTGGGACAAACTGCTGAATAATCAGCCCTCTCAGTCATGAGTGCTCGTTCCCAGTTCACCCTTGCTTGCAAGAAATCACTTCTGCAGATCTCCCAGAAGAACAAAGCACAGAGCCATGTTCTGCAACTTTTATATCTCACTGGAAAATGCTAGGGTGTGCCAGTAGCATAGACTTCACTCCGAATAAGGTTCATTTATTAATCTACAATTAACTGACTGACAGAAAGCCACAGAAAACAGACAGGCAGAAACAGTGAATCATAGAAAAGTTTGAGGTGGAAAGACCTTAAACACCATCTAGTTCCAGCCCTCCTGCCATCAGCAGGGACACGTTCCACTAGACCTGGTTGCTGTAAGCCCCATCCAACCCCTAGCCTTAAATATGTCCATGAATGACGTATGCACAACTTCTCTAGCCTGTTTCAGTGCCTCACCACCCTCACACAAGAAAATTTCTTCCTATCATCTCATTTAAACCTATTCTCTTTCTACTTCAAGCCATTATCCTGCTCCTGTTACCACAGACCCTTATCAAAAGTCCCTGTAGTTTACTTGTGGCCTTCTCAAGCTACTGAAAGGCCACAATGATAAAGGTTACAGTGAGAATTTCCACAAAGCCTTTTCCTCTACAGGCTGAACAACTCCATCTCTCTCAGCCTGTCTTCATCGTGCTCTTCATAGAGGTGGTCCAGCCCCCTGGTCTTCTTTGTGGCTTTCCTCTGGACTCACTCCAACAGGCCCACATCTTTCTTGTGCTGATGACCCCAGAGCTGGTTGCAGCACCCCAGATGTGATCTTATGAGACCAGGCAGGGACAGAACTCCATCCCTCACCCTCTTTATGCTGCTTTGGATGCAGCCCAGAACACATTTGGTTAGCTGGTCTGTGAGGGCGCATTGCCAGGCTGGCGCAACTTCCTGAGGCCTTCTCCTTGTGGCCGCTCTCAATCTTTTCTCTGCCTGGCCTATATTTGTGTCAAGGGTTCCTCTGGCCCAGGTGCAGGACCTTGCACTTGGCCTTGCTAAACTTCTGAGGTTTGAATGGGCCTTAAACTTGCCAAGGTGCATCTGGATGGCATCCTTTCCCTCCCATGTGTTGACTGCATCACAGAGCTCAGTGCTGTTAGCCACCTTGCTGAGGGTGCCCTCCATCCCACTGCCCATGTCATTGACAGAGATGTTGAACAGCTCTGGTAACAATACTGATCTCTGTGGGACACCCCTCACACTTGTCTCCACTTGGACATGGAGCCATTGACACTCTTTGAGTGTGGCCATCAGACAATTCCCTATCTCCTGAGTGATCCACCCATCAAATCCTTGTATCTCCAGCTTACAGGCAAGAATGTTGCGTGGAACAGTGTCAAATGCTTTGCACAACCCCAGGTAGCTTCCCTCATCTACCCACACTGTAAGCCTGCCACAGAAGGCCACCAAATTTGTCAGGCAAGGTTAGACCTCAGTGAAGCCATGTTGTCTTTCTTCAGTCACCTCCCTGTTTTTCATGTGCCTTAATTTACAGTGTATATTTTCACATTTATCTTCTAGCTAATTTTAAAATAATCAAATCAAGTGCACTTGTTGCATATATGGTTTATTTAATTTTTCTTATGTATGATATTGTTGGATAGTATCCAAAGCACCATATCACTGAGCATTTTCACTACGTCAAATGCTCAACAGGAGTGTGACCAGGAATACATCTACAGTGTGTAGTCACCAAGCGTAGATGTGGAATTGGCAGTGATAGCTCACCAGTTGGACTTGATGTTCATAAGGATCTTTTTGAACCTAAATGATTCTTTGACTCTATGATATCTTCAAATTTCCCCTAATACTCAAAAGTAAAGAATGTCATATGCCAAAAAGAGATTCAGGTTTGATCTTTGAGACCAATACCCTGTTCTCAGTGAAATACTCCAGCAATGAAGAATTTCCTGGCAGGCATTGGACTGGAAAAGATGCTGTAATGCACAATGGAGGCTGGTCACTGCAGCAGAGTAACCAGCTGACGTGATGACTCCTTCTTGGAAGTGCTCATCAGCTATGAGCAGCTGTTATGATTAAAGTCTGCCAACATGTAACTCTTACTGGAACAGGACCATCCTGACTGTGAGCTTTGACAGAGATATTTAAAAGTTGCAGAAATTTTTAGCTCAGAAGAGAGGCAATTTAATTAGCAATTTAAGACATGTTGGAGAAAGAGTTTTTATAAATCAAATTCCCTATGCTGGACATCCAGACTAGAATTGAAATTTAATTTATTCCTCCTTTGAAGAAAACCAGCATGATTTCAAAGATGATCTAGTTATATTAAATTGTCTCAGTATTAAAAATCAGTTTTTCCAGTGCAGAGATGAATTTTCAGGGTTCTGAAACTAAATAGCACTTAGTTAAGAAATGTTTTGGTTAATAAATAACATTTAGTTTAGAAACTAAATTTGCCACTCTCATAAAGCATGTGTTCCACGTAACTTAAATGTTCAATGTTAATTAGAATTTACTAGTGGCCAAGAACTGGTTGAATCATATTTCCTGGAGGAAACTCGTTTGTGCTGCATTAACAGAAAGATGATTCATTTCAACAAGTCGGTAAAACCTTCAATGGAAAACAAATATCTTTAAACATTATCCTTACTGAAATTCAAAGGTATAAGCAAAGTTTTCTGGAGGAAACCCCTAATTTAAGGAGGATAACTTAATTCATTCTTGAGTACCTAGGACATCTATTTTGCTGATCTCCTGTTCATTTCAACTGAACTGTAGGTTTAGAGATAAAGTTTGGAATTATCTGAATGAGAAATTTCCAGTACTAAAGGACTGGAAGGTGTAGATTACTACTACTTTTTTGTTTTGTTTTGTTTTAACATTTATTATTTGTTCTATAGAGAACAACTAATAGAACTCCAAAGAGTTCTTCTCTATAGAGAACATGGGAACTGCAGGCCAGGGCATCCTTACTCATTGGAGAAAAGAAATAGAATTTTTCTAAAAAAGTAATTAGCGAGGAGGTGGGAACTGTATTGATGCTGATGATGTGTGTTTGTATATAGATATATATTTATGGTTTAATGATATTAAAAATACAGCTTGCTGAAGTTACCTACAATGTGGACAAAGAAATCTGGCACAAGTATTCTGCCTAGGTTTAGGTCGAAGAACAGTCAGCACTCTCATAAGAGGCCCTGTCAGAGTGCCAGAAGGAACAGGAAAGAAGGGGGAAATGGAAATAAAGGAAATGGAAATAAAGGAAATGGAAATGGAAATGGAAATGGAAATGGAAATGGAAATGGAAATGGAAATGGAAATGGAAATGGAAATGGAAATGGAAATGGAAATGGAAATGGAAATTAGGTGGATACGATGTTGAAATGATCCTTGTGCCACAGTACAGATTTATAATGTTTCTGACTCTTGGACAACGGGTAAGAAAGACAGGAAATACATAGTAGAAAAGCTGTAAAAAAAGTGACCAAGATAATAAAA
This sequence comes from Zonotrichia albicollis, assembly GCF_047830755.1. Taxonomy (NCBI): domain Eukaryota; kingdom Metazoa; phylum Chordata; class Aves; order Passeriformes; family Passerellidae; genus Zonotrichia; species Zonotrichia albicollis. The sequence goes on from NC_133860.1 coordinate 69,211,893, forward strand.
TCTTGTATATTACAGGGCCAAGAAGTAAAATGCAATGAGGAAGCTAATTATCAGATGGAAGATAGGCATGGAAGATGTCCAGAGAATTAAAACTAGTCTCAAATATCTTAATTTGCAAATCAGGGGCCACTATATTTTAGAAAGATGTCAGCATGTCAGCATCTAACACAAGTATTTTCATTCCCCACAATGAGACCTCAACCAAACAATAATAACACCTACTGATTTGGGAACTTTGTCCAGTTCTAACTTTGGATTAGAACTGATCACCTCATTGTCTGAATCATTTTAATCTAATAACTGTGCCCAAAAAGAAAATATTTAAAATAAAAGTAATTTCTTTTAAATTTTGTATTTATTTTACTCACAAAAGCTTATGATATGTTTGTAGTTTTATTGGCTTTTTACAAATTATTTTACTATAATTTCTGTAATTGTTTAAAAAATAAGAAAAACCCTTTCAAAATCTCTGTTGTTTTCGATGGTGGGCTCAAATCACGTCTTCTTCTGTATAAGTGTAACTCTTCTGATGAGGTTTCCATAGCAAACTCCCTGAGAAAAGTTTTCAAAGCTGTCATGCACATGAATGGATTCACATCAGCCGACAAAAGTACTTACACAAATGCCTGAAAAAATCAAATCCAAACAAAAGTGCAAATAAAGTGATATTTGCAATGTATGGCTTGGGGAAAGCATTGACACTTAGTTATCTTTGTGAGATATTTTTCAAAATCTGTTCAAAACTGGAGCTTTGTCAGGTTGCATAAATGTGGTCCACAAAACCCTGAGAGGTGTGACAATCATTAAGTTTAAGACAGAGAGAAAGCTGCACCATCTTTGTTCTGACCCTTTCCTGATGGCTACAAAGAAAATTTTGTCTTCTTCTCTTTCAAGCACATTCTACCTCCTCCCCTATTCCCTGTCCTTTCTCTCCACCCTTAGCATTTCCTTTGATAAACTGATTTTCTGAAAGTTCCTCAGAGGGAAAAATTGTGAAGATAGGAGAGGTTTAGCTCTACCCAACATTCTTCCTTCAAGATAAGTGGGTTTGCATCTTGCCAGCTGAAAGTCCCTGATAGGCTGTAAAGGGATTTGTTCTTTTGCAATTAAAAAGTGACAAGCAGCAGAGAAGCTTCATAAATGGATTCAGGCTGTCTTCTTTCTGAGTTGAGAATCAGTGAACATTTTTAACACAGTGGGGAAAAAAATCAGAAGTTATAAATAACGCAATCCTAAAGTTTAAGCTTTTTAATCAAATCAGAAACTGTAAGATGAAAGAGACAGCAGTAGAGAGAGTGGAAGGGTTAATGAGGACAAACATAAGAACAGTTCATTCATAAAGCCAGTCAAGACTGCAGCACCTAGAAGACATGGTATGAGGCACCATTCACAAGTGCTATTGATCACTGAACCGCCCCAGAAATAAAATAGAGTAATAAGAACAGCCTTACCAAGTGATAACAACTCTCACTGACACAGGATATTTTTCTGACCGATGTGAGACATGCTTTTTTCCAGGTAATTTCTTCACTGACAGTTTGATCTTGTGCTGGAGCAGATTGTCCCTGGCCTGCACGTTCTAAAGCATTTCAGCATTGGAGACTTAAAGGTAGCCAACTCAATTGCACCCTAATTTAGAAGCTCAAGAGGCTGAAGAAAATGTGTCTTCTGCTCTCTAAGCTTTAGATAGGTTTCAACAACTGCTCCCTGGTGATACTGAGTCAGGTAACTTTAGGGTTGATGGCACGGGTGTTTTTTGGAAGCAGAAGTTTACCTGATCTGAAGCAGTAAGAAATTACTGATTTGAACGTTTTCACATGGCCAATATTGTAACTGTTGAGACTACTGACTGAGCTAAATCCTTCTTTAAATTCCACTTCTTTTTAATCTTTCACTAATATGTGGCAGAACACTGAAAAGATTCACCACTGGAACTTTCTTTTGACCAGTGTAGGAGATTCACCATTGGAACTTTCTATTGGCCCAGTTGAAATGTGTACCCTTTGCCATGCAGTAGACTTCAAAAATCACAGATCACAGATTCATAGAATGTTTTTTCCTGAAAGGAACCTTAAAGACAATCTGGTTCCAACCCTCCTGTCATGGGTCTGGACACGTTTCACTAGACCAGGTAGCTCAGAGTTCCATCCAACTAGTACTTAACTGGAGTTTTCCAGCATTCAGCCTAGGAATAAAGTCATTGATCACAGTCCAAGGTTTGATTGTTGTATGCACAGGTGTATTCCTCTTCATGTATTTTCTAGCTCAATTAACACATTATTTTCCTAGCTTTAAATTTGGATCCATTCCTTTGTAAGAGTTCTTGCAGGGTAGTAAGTATGTTCTTTGAAACTGCTACCTGAAATATTTGTGCTATACCTTCGTGTATGTTTATAGTCTCTCAAGTAAGTGCAGCTATAACAGCCAGATGTATTATATTTCAAAGAAATGAGTTTTCAGCCTCACCAGACATATTCTTGAAGATAAAGCAAATAGCTGTAGGAAACAGAAAAACACGAAAAGGACAGGGGGAAAAAAAGATAATTAAAAAAATGAAATAACAAAAAATAAAGAAAAACTACTAGGGGAAAAAAATTAGCATGATTGGAGGGTAAGGGGAAAAAGAGGGAAAAGGGTAAAAAGGGAAAAAGAAAAAAAAAAAGGGAAAAAAGGAGCATTTTTTTAATATTTCCAAACAGAAATATTCTGATTTCCACTAAAAAAAGAAAAAATGTCTTTGCTTTGGAATGTTCTGAAATACACTTCCTGTGTTTTAGAAAGTAAATAATCTTCCAACTAAAAATGTTTGCCTTTGAGTCAAATCAATTTCTTGGTGGATCACAAAAAATACTCTTTTATTTCATTTAGCCAAGGAAAATGTAACTTCAAGAGGAATAAAAAATAATTCTTTGGGCAGGGCAGAAGAGGGAACAGTTATTTTTATTTGTCTGCCTTTTGTCTGCCTTTTAGAAACAGTCTTCTGTATTCAGTCTTACATATTTATGCCTCAGACAGCATGTTTACAAAGAAGTCTGAATTTTTTCCTCCTTTTTATTAACCCCTTTGCCACTGACATTTCCAGTAATTTTTTCACATTCTCATTTAATCTTCATCTCAGTCCCTACAGATCTGATCTTTTTCCTTTGTCGTTACAAGCTCCTTCTGCAGCAAGTCTTCTTTTGGTGAGCAGGAATCCGCAAAAGGGGCATCTCTCACTTTTCTGGCCAGTGTTTTGTAGTAGCCTCCTTTCCTTCCCGTTCGACTTCTTTGGGATGAAAGGTCTCTTTCTTCCAAAGTGCTGGGGGCTGAGGTGGTCAGACAGCTTTTCTCCAGCTGGACATGGATCCTTTCTAAAACCCTTTTTATCTCCTGAGGGAGAGGAGATATCACCAGAGATATCTGCCAGTTTATGCTGGTCCCTGAATGGGTGTCCTCCTCCTGCCCGTGGGCGAGCAGGGGGCTCTGCTCCTGTCACAAGGAGAGCCTGTCAGATGTGGGGGCAGCAGCATGGGAGGCACACAGGGGGCTAATTAGAGAATTAGGGCTTTATTAATTGAGTTCTAGACCGATACAGAGTCATGAGTTAAAACAACACATCTAAGCACACACAGTATGGTTTGAAATGCACGCTACCGAGATTTTTGCAACAATCTGCTGCTATAGAGACAATCAACAATCTACTTCATCAAGAGGTCAAGTACCAGCTTTTCCAGACTACACCATATACTAAATCTTGGGCAAAATCAAAGTTTAGTTAATATAACAATTCTTTGCTATTTACAAGGAGGTGGTGCAGCACAGGATGAAAATTTCATTAAGAAGAAACCATGTAAGGAGGTCTAGGTATCACAGTGGTGATCAATACTTGACTTGTGAAGGCGGGCCACAGAATGTGTCCCAGCTGTCAGGATGAACTGCATTATGAATTAACTGCACAAACATGGAACAATGCCGGATGGGCTAACATACTCCATTTCAAAAAAAGGATGCAAGAAATGATCTTATGGAAGCAAAACACAACTCCAATATTGTCTTTTAAATAACATTAATAGCCCCAGAAAAATATTGAAGTAAAGCAGTGTGAAGTTAAAAATTCCAGTGGTTCCTACAGTGAAAAACAGAGCTGCCGATCTTAGTTACTGATTAAGGAAACTACGTTGTAAATGTTTTTGTGATCAAAAGTCTGGCAAATTGTATCTGACAACACTGGCTTTTCCCTTCTATTTTTATTCCTAAGCTCTTCTTCAGTTGTGCAAGGCGCTCTGCAGAATGCTGGGCTTCTAAAAGTACATCCCATGCAACATTTTAATTTCTGATACTGGATTTGGCATTGTAATTTTGCTTTAAAGAAGCTAAAAAAAACCAAGTTCAGTGGTAATAAAGAGTCACATAACATAGTGAAAATTGCCAAATTTTTTACATTAACAAATCCAAGCAGCATTCTTTGCTTCATATTTATTTTAATTCGAGAATACATGTTTTAATGAGGAACACTTCTATTTTACCAATTCCAGTATCTCACCACACTGTGCAGATTTAGATCACTAGTAAGATGAAGGCACGATGGATGAAATAAGAGAAGGGAATAGAGGAGTTGGGAATAGGAAAATCAAGGCTTAGATCCAGTCTGAGTTATTTGTGAATTATTTTCATAGGCATTTCAACATAAAACTCTTACTGACTTAAGGAATATCAGCACTTCTTTAGTTGGTGCAGTACTTTAATTTCATATCTCTTTGATTACCTCACAGCACTAGGATACGTGTGTGATAAAAGTAAAATCTTTAATATCCTTATCCACCTCCAAGAGCAATATAATTTCCTACTGCCTTCACAGTGCTCAAAAATAAAGCAGTGTCTTTTTCCTGCTCGTTAAAGCAGCCTTAATAAAGAGTGGGTGCTATTTATCAATGTCTCCTGCTGGCTCCTACGCACAAGTGATATTATTTCTCTGCAAGATGTCTGCCATGCTGGCAGGAATGCTACTTGTGTGCAAAATGGTCGACAAGGGAAGTGGGCTCAGAAGTGGCATTTGCTGCCTTAGAGCACATTTTGCCAAATACACGTGCTGAGAAAGGCCTCCTACATTTCCAGCTTCCACAATTCTGGGCTGAGCAGGAGGTTTATCTCTCTTTAAAATGAGAAATGTGTCGCTGACTGAGACTTTTGCCGTTATTCCTTTAAACATTGAATTAAGGTCATGATCTTAAAAAAGGTATTAATAAAGTAACTACATAATAGAGATGAGAGCTTAAATAATACAGTGACTTTATAGCTGGAGATCAGCTTCGCCTTTCAGCACTAGCAGCCACAGATTCAATGGGGGAAAAAAAAAGTTTGAAATTTAAAGGAAATCTTCAGATCATGTAACTTCAATTGTAATATTAAAAGGAAATGGAGCAGGCAACACTACAGAGAGTGAGAGCTTAGCTCTTCCTCCTTTGTCTCTGTGCTCTGCTTGCTCCTTGTGTTAAAAAATCCTCAGTACGGTGGATATTGTTTATTGGAGTAAAAGAGATCAGTTTAACTTTTAACTCTAGTCAGACATTATATGAAATTATCTGGTGGGAGTGTGCCACTGTGGACACAGATATGGAAAGGGATTCAGACCACTATTTAGCTCATGGTAAAAAGTGCTGCCACTTAAATAAGGAGCACCTCTTTAGAAACATTGAAAAAAATCCTGAAATAATTGAGCTGCTATTCAGATATCTGAGGAAATGGTATAAAAAATGAAACATGAACAGGAATTTTAATAAAAGGCATTAATTAATTGGGTAAGAGACAATTTTAGTCTGAGACCATCAAATGGACTTCATTTTGTGCCTGTGCTTCAAATTACCTGGGACACTTATCTCCTGAAGACAGACCTAATCACAACAAATGGCAGAAGCTCTTGAGGTTTCAAAAGCTGGTATGCAAAGATGACTGGTATTCAAATGTTAGCTGCTGCCAAGGGTATTGCACAAGGCTTTCAAAATACAAATTAACCCATTTACTACATTTTAGATAATCAAAGAAGCATGTTTTCCTTTTATAAAATTTCTCATAGTTACTTAAACCCTGCCTTAAAATTAATGAATGGATTTAAAATTAGTAGCTCAGGGTGTTACCAATGTTTCTGAGACCTAAATTTTACCCTTGGATTTTCCCCTCATGCAATATACAACTTGGTTATCACCTTCTAAATACTCTTGAACTTGAATACTTTCTAAATACTTTTGAACTTTCGAACAGAACTCTGAAATAATGTGCAGTTCCTATAAATAGGATTAGATATGCAATAGTATCTGTTCTGGACAGATTTTTCTGTGAGACATGTCCAGCCTGCTGTGTGTCACCATCACACTCTGAAGCTTGCTCTTCTACTTTACAAGGAGAAGCAGACTCAAACCAAGTGTAAATGTAAAGGTTTCATAAATAATTTTTTAAAAAAGTAGCTTGTAGTTGATTACTTAATACAGAAGGTTTTTTTTAAATATCGTGCACTTGGACCACAAATCTAAGAAGACACATTTGTTAAATGTGCTAACATCACAGAAGCCTGTGAAAGCAAGTAAAAGAAAAAAGGCAAGTCAGTGGTCAGCAGCTATATACAGACCAAAAATGGTGACTTATTTGGACTTCTTATTGCTACAGTTTTTCAAAGCCAGAAGTTGTAGATTTAAGCCCCAGATTCTGAGCAATGGCTCCTGTCCAAAGCAGATGATGTAGCAGTGCATCCTGACTTAATGAGAGAGCAGAGAAGAAGCACAATGCTCCATCCAGGGAAGAATCTTAAGCCATCCAGAGGTGATGGGTTGGGACTAGACATAAGATGAGCATGGGCAGCATTGCAGTGGGACCACACTATTGCTACAGGTGAACTGATTAGGAAAAATTAGATTATGCCTTTTTTAAACAGCTGGAAGAAGCCTCATTTGACATTTTGACATTGTGTTCTTGAGTGATCTAGCCACCCAGAGGGAATTGGAAGGGAAACAACATGGGACAAGCAACACAAGAGGTTATGGAATCCAAGGTCCTGAGAGAAACAAAAAGAGGGCAAAAAATATGACTTACCATTAACTGCAATTTAATTAGTTTAGGAAATATTTAAACAAACTATACAGTCAAAAACTCATCATGTGTCTCAGGATGCAGCTGTTGTAGTGTGTTGTTAAGTTTCTTGTGTTATTCCCCCAATTTATGTATTGTTCTCCCCTATTATGTGTAAAATGGTTTCGTTCCCCCTTCTTTCCCGCCACCATTAGCCTGCCAGCTAAGTTGCTATAGTAACCGCTATTCATAGTTGCCAATATGTAATTGCTCCTCCCCTGGTTTCCCTTATAAGTGAAAGTCGTTTCCTCCCTGGGTTAAGTCAATCACCCCCTTTCTCCTCCCAGGTTTCGAGAACCTTCTTCTCTCTGGGGGTTATGGTTGGCTGCCGCCCCGGAGCCCCTCCTTTGCTTAATATTAGTTGGTTATTTAGGTATGTCAATTATGTTTAGGACCTCAAAATATGTATTATTATTGGCTAGCTGGGTTTCCCTACCTTTTCCCCCTTTTTTCCCTTAAAACCCTGTGTGGCCCCCTGTTCAGGGCCATTTGCTGGGTGTTTCCCCTCCTTGTTGGTGCCTCTGTAATAAAACCGACAGCCTACCTCCAGCAAGTGGTCGCCTCCTAATTCGTCTCACACTCGTGCCGCTCCGAGCCACCTCCCAGCTCAGCCCAAGGCCAAAGACGCCGAGGGGGGCTGGTTTTAGATGTGCAGGGGTGCTGGCCTTCACCCCTCACTAGCTAGCCGGATCCCGGGGCTCAGTACGCCCTCGCACATGCAGCCACTTGTCCATCACCTCATGGTGAACAGAATAGTTCCAAAGGACTGGGAGTAAACAAGTAACACTCCTGTCTCTGAGAACGGAAGAAAAAGGGAAGAAGGAAATTAAACAGCTGGGCTCAAAGGGTTTTGACCAGTTGCACAAAAGCTTCAGCTGGAGCAGCATCACCAATAGTATATCCATCCCAGTGGTCAATAAGACCACTAGGATCAATACTGTTTTACCTCTTTCCAGTGACCAGGATGCTGGGATAGAACAGACTCTTAACAAGTCTGCAGAAGACACAAAACAAGGATGAGGGGCTGATTGGCTGGCTGTCTGGGCTGCCTTCCAGAGGGACATGGATAGGCTGGGGAAATGGGCCAATATGGAGTTCTTGAAGTTTATTTTCTTGGAAATGCCAAATTCGCACTTGGGAAGCCATGACTCTCGCTATCAGTACAGAGTGGGAGCCAACTAGCAGGGAAATATCAACCCAGAAAGGACCTTGTTTGGGGGCTTTTTTGGGTTTTTTGGTTTGGTTTTTGTTTTGTTGTTGTTGTTGGTTTTTTTTTTTTTTGTTAGTTTTTTTCATCTTTCTTTTTTTTTTTTTCTTTTTCTTTTTCTTTTTCTTTTTCTTTTTCTTTTTCTTTTTCTTTTTCTTTTTCTTTTTCTTTTTCTTTTTTTTTTTGACATGAGCCAGCAATGTACTCCTGTATCAAAGTGGACCAGTGAGTATCCCAGGCTGCATCAGGACACTGTCAGCAGATGAAGGAATGTGATCCTCCCTCTCTGTTTAAGCTCCAGTGAGAAAAATCTAGAGGGCTGAGTCCAGTTCTGACCCCTCCAGGACCAGAGGGGCATGGACATCCTGGAGTGAGTTCAGCAAACAGGAGTCAGGGGACTGAAGCAGATCTTACACAAACTGAGGATGGAGAGCTGAGGCTGCTCAGGTTGGTATTTTATCTGTAAAAATCTGATGGCAGGGTGTAGTACTTGGATTGGATGGTCTCTGGAGGTGTTTGCCAGCCTCAGAAAATTGGAGACTCTGTGGCTCTGAATAAGGATTGACAATTGCCATACTTATATAAGACGTAAACTAAAAATTGCTTAGAACTTTTTAAAATGTGAAAATAATCCTGTTCTTGTAAATATGGTCTTAGTTGAAGAGGGACTGAGCACTTATTTAGATCAAGAGGAGCATTTCTACTTATTTGTATGGGGTTGGAACCAAACCCTTCAAGGATTTACAACAAAAACTTCTAAAAATTATAAGGTTACTTTATTTGCTTTAAAGTTGTTCAAATTACCACTTTCTTATAATCTGCAGTTACTTCAAATATTTGAAGTAGTTTGAAAAGTTACAGTTCACACACAATATACCTTGGTTCTCTGGGGATTTTTAAAGGCAGTTTATGTTGATATTAATGGTCACAAGTGAACTATTTATACAAGAGGACCCTGATCACAGAGTCTTGGAATCATTTAGATTGGAAAAGAGTTTTAAGGTCATTAACCTTTTTCCAATCACTGTCTTGTGCACAAGACCATGGAACTTAGTGCCATGTCTAGTCATTTCTTGCACATACTCAGGGATGGTGATTTCACCACTTGAATTGGCAGTCAATTCCAATGCTGAATAACGCTCTCCATGAAGAAATTTTTCCTGATGTCCAGCCTGAACTGCTCTTGGTGCAGCATCAGGTCATTTGCTCTTGTCCTGATAGCAGATCCCTGGGAGAGAGGCTGACCCCCACCTGTCTGCCCCCTTCTTTCAGGGATTTGTAGAGACTGATAAAATCCTCCCTGAGCCTTGACTCAAGACAAAACCACCGCAGCTCACTCAGCTGCTTCTTATAGGATTTAACCCCTAAATCCATCATCAGCTCCCTTGCCCTTCTCTGGGCACGTTCCAGCCCCTCAGTGTCTATCTGGCAGTGAGGGGCGCAGAGCTGGGCACAGCCCTCAGGTGTGGCCTCAGCAGTGCCAGGACTGGGGGACAGGCACTGGCCTGTCCAGTCTAACTGGACTCACCATTGCTGATACAAGCCAGGGTGACATTGGCCTTCTTGGCCACCCGGGCACATGGCTGGGTCAGGTTCAGGTGCTGCTCACCAGCACATACAGGTCCTTTTGCACTGGGCACTTTTCCAGCCGTTGCCCCAGCCTGTAGCACTGCACAGGGATGTCGTGACTGAAGTTCAGGGCCAGCATTTCACTTTGTTGGACCTCACACCAATGGCCTCAGCCCATCAATCCAGCCTCTCCATATCCCTCTACAGATCCTTCCTGCCCTGCAGACAAACACTCCCACCTAGCTCCGTGAACTGACAGATGGTGCACTTGAATGCCTCATCCAGATCATCAATAAAGATATTAAACAGGGTTGGACACAAAACTGACCCTGTAATGGCTGGGTGCCAGTCCATTCCCCACCACTTTCTGGGCATAGCCACCCAGCCTGCTCCTTACCAAGTGAAGAGACCACTTGTCCAAGCCATGAACTGCAGCCTCTCCCTGAGAATGCCATGGGAAAGAGTATCAAATCTTCCTCTACAAGCATACACAGCATAAAACTGTGAGGATGTGGCTGTTCTGACTTTTGTTTTGGACAATCAAAAGCAATGTTTGCTGCATCTTTTTTTGCCTGCAACATTAAAGTATTTGGCTTTAATTACCAAGATTTTCAATTACAGGTTCACATTAGTTTGATCCTGGGTCTCTGCTTGTTGTAGTGTGTTCTGTTAGTTTGTTTAATTGCTCCCCTATTTTCTGTATTGTTCCCCCCATTTTCTGTAAAGGTTCTGCCCTCACCAGTTTTTCCCGCCATTGTATTGTCTGTCATTTGGTTACCTTGGTTACTCCCGCCTCAGTTTATGTCAATCCTCTCTGTTATATAATTTCCCCTCCCCTGGGTTTCCTTATATGTGAAATTGTTCTCCGTGGGCCCAGTCAATCACTTCCCACTCCTCCTAGTTTGCCAGAATCTTCTGTGCTTAGGGAGACTTGATTGGCTGTGGCTCCGGGGCCCCTCCCTTATAATGCAACTATTGGTTTCTCCCCAGTGCCTATTATGTTAAGTCCACTCCCCTACCTTCCCCTATTGGTCCTTTGTAAACCCCTCCCTGAGATCCCTCCTCCCCTCTATAACCCTGTTGCACCTTTAGTTCTTGGTCACTCGCTGGCAGATACGTTAGATTCAACGCGTGGGTGTCTGTCACTCCCTGGTTGACAATAAATCTGACAAGTCCCCAGTGAGTGTCCGGACTCTTTACTCTGGTCGGCCAGCAGCGATTCCGTCTGCAGTGAGCACAGCCCGAAGCCTTCTGACGCCGAGGGGCGCTCCCACATTTGCAGCTGGGTGTTGGCCACCCTCCTGCTAGCCAGACACCTGACTTTGAGGCCACACCTCTCTGCCTCTGCTCTGAAAAGAAAAGAGAGGAGCACACTCCCCCTCTTTCTGGAAAATCACTGTTCCTCCGAAGAAGGACCCACTCATGCTGTTTCTTACAAGTCTGTCTCTGAAAGAAATGAGAATGAGAAGCAGTTATCTTCCCAGAGGTTTCCTGAAATGTGGCTGAGAATGGGTTAAATATCCCTCCCAGGGCTAGCTCCTCTGGGCAGCTCGTGGAGGAGCACTGCTGTAAACCACTGGATCCCAATACCAGATAAAACCAAAGAGTGGTAGGCATGAAAATTTCATCCACTACCTCTGCTGTCTTCATAACTCCTGTCCATGTCCCCATTTTCCCCATCAAATGCACAGAAAAACCTAACTGTCTTGCAGAAAAAGGCATTTTTGCAGTCCTGTCATTGGAACAGCTGCTTCAGGGCCACAACTGCAGAAAGAATGCCATGGCCAATGGTCTGAGGCTCTTGTGGCCAAGATCAAATGTACATTTCAGTGCACTGCAACCCCTTCCTGGTCAGAGGAGCAACTTCTTAGCAATTTGAGAAGTTCCACCTGTTCGTGGAGAATCAAAGACTGTTGAGGTATAATTAAGTCATGTCCTGAGTGCCCACAGAGTTTTTAATTAATGGGTTTTTTTGACTTCTGTGATCCCATAGAAATGTAATATTGCATTGCAAACATCTAGCATTGACTGGCATCTCCTGTTTGTATCTTAAGAGCTTCAATTTACATTTATTTTATCTGCACTAAATGCAAGACTTTTCTGAGTTCATTACTACCTCCTTGGTTATAAAACTCTTGGGAGCTAATTTTTCAATATTATGTCAAAATTCTTTTTTTTAAATACGTCTTCATTTTGGGCTCTAATTTATACCTTTCAGGCAGAAGTATTGTTACTGCATGTATTGTTTATAGAACATTTCCATCGTATTCATATCCTGAAATAAACAGGTAAATTGGTCAGTTGCTCTCAGTTATGTACATGAGTTCTCCTGTCCATTCATGTATCTTGTTTTCTCACTTTCCTCTATATAGACAAAATACACTACTTTCCTGGTGGCTTGTTTTTGTATATTAGTTCAGAAAAAAATAGCAGATCATAATACTTGGGTAAAAAAGAAGCATGTTATATGAAAAGAAGCCAGTTGATGATGAAGAATTAGAGGTGATGTTCCTCCCCCCTCCTTTTTATCCTCCAGTCCTCACAGATTTGTGCATCTTGCCCATGTACTCTCTGGAGAAAGTCGTGCCTTTTGTTACCTGTGTGTGTAGAACTCATCACACAAATCCCCAATTATGGTGTCCTGCTGTACCTTATATTTAAGAAAAAGCAGGTAATGAAACTGTGTGGATTTCAGGATTCATCTTAAGAAGAGGCAAGCCAACAACAATTTTACATTGCATAAGCTCTATTACAGTGAATCTACAAAAGGAAAAGCAGCACACAGACTTTTCATTGCCTAATTCACACAATATAATCAATTATTTTGCACCACAAAAGTACCCTTTTTACTCCTTTCTGTTACTTACATTGTGTGTTACAAGCTTTGACAGTATGACAAGAAAAATGGATGGTTTTATGGCTAGCTACACCACAAAGCAGGATAATTAGAAGACTTGTATGGGATTGCTTTTACCCCTTTTACTGGGGAAGGATCAGCTGCAATTTCACTGTAACATCTGCCTGCCTACTCAAAATGTTTGAAGAGCAAAATTACAGATCTGGCCTGCCAGACAAGCCAAGGAGCTGCTCCAAACTCCAACGACAAATCCTAGCAAGAAGTCCTCAGTTGGTATTGCAGGGCAGCCAGACACATGCATCTGCACAGCATGGCAGACCCCAAACAGCACTCAGAAACATGGCATTCAAGTTTCTGTTTAAGCTGCTCAAGATCCAGCTCACAGCTTGGAGGGCTGGCATGGAGAGCCACAGACTACTGAGCCTTAATGATGCTGGTTTGATGGTTTTCATTTCTTTTCAGACCAGGATTGCAAGACACAAGCAGCAAAAATGGTCATCTTTCAATGCACCAATAGTTAATAGATGGTGAAAAATTGGAGAACAAGAAAGAATGATGCTAAAATATTTTATGAGAAACATAAGTAAAATGGCTGAAATATTAGCAGATCTCTGCAGTGTGTTCTAGAAGCATGCAGAAGTGATCTCAAGGCAGACTGTATTCTGTAGCTTACCAAAAATGCTAATTCATTACCATTTATTAATGAATCTTCAAGAATCTGCGCTACCATGTTGAGCTACATGATATACTTCCATATAATCTGTGACCTTCACTCAGTTAATGGTTTGCCCAGCCAGGATTTTCATACCTTGAACTCACGTCTCTTGAGGCATTTCTGCAGCATTTGAGAACCTGATGAACGCACATCCCACAGTGTCTGCTATCCCTTATCTTAAGAGAACAGAGGCAGGCAGAGTCACTGTTGGACCTGTTGGCTGCTTCTCCCAAATTGAAACCTGTTGGCTGCTTCTCTCTTGCCTGGCCTTTCCAGCTGCACCTGAGCCCCTTCGCATTCCCAGCTCTTCCCTGTCCCCCTGGCCAGACCCAAGACCAGATTGTGGCACCAGCTGGGTATGGCACAAACACAAGGGAAATATAAACATCAGCCTTAGTCTCTGCCACATGGTGCATGGGGCTGTACCATAGGAGAGTGAATCCTCCTCCCTCCTCCTCCAATGCAGCAAGGGAGGGATGAATGCTCTGTGTAGCTCCTACCAGAGGTGACCACCCCACAAATGCTTACAATTGCTACAGAGCGTCATGACAAAGACAATTCTGAAAATTTTATGGAGGTCACTGGCAGTCTAAACAGTTATCTAAAAACATTTTAAGAAAATCCCAGTCTTAGAGACTATAAAGAAATTACTACAGAAATATTAGTGAGGAAATTATTAACTTCTAATTCACTGAAGATTTCTTTTTGTGTGCATTAAGTGAGGCCTGGGGCCTTTCCAGTGAGGATAAAAGGGAATACCAAATGATTACCCTTCCCTGACTGAGTCAGGCATCCCATGGAACAGCTTGTGTGCTGTTACATAAGAAAGGATTGCAAGGTAATGCAAATGCATAAGGAGGGTGAATGCAATAACAGGGACAACTTTATTCTGGTAACTCCTCATTTTCTGAACCAGACTTCACAACCTTAGTGGTCTTGCAGTGCCAGTTTGAGACAGTTTATGGGTTTAAGACTACTGTTTGGAACTCTGAACATTGTGGTAAGTTAAAAACTACTAAGATTTTACTTTAATTAGAAAACTGGTTCAGTAAACTGTTGAGGGGGTAATGTCTCAGTGCAGTTTACTAATTCAGGTGGATGCTTTTCTTGTTTTCTTTGAGACAAGGAAACCCAAAGTGACGAGAGTTTCATACATCTGTCTACATCTGAAAAGGTAAATACAGTTAGGAATAAATGTATCTGTTTCAAATCCAGAGCTCAGGGAACCATTCCTTCTCCAGGTGTTGGCTGCAGTTTTATTTCTGCTCTGTAGAATGGAATCTCCATCTGTGGGCAACATTCTTTTCCTCATTCAGAATATATCTTTCTTCACAACATTGAATAGTTTTCTTCATAAAATTAATTACTTTAACTTGATTTTTTTTTTCTAAAATGCATCATTTTGGAAGTATTTACCATCTTATTATATTTTTTTTCACATTTCTTTCTAGGGTATCTTTCATCTGAGGTTGAAATTCAACCAGGGTCCTGTTTGTAGCGCATACTTGAAGACATCAGGTCTAAATCTACATAATTAAGTCTTCCAGTTATTTTGCAGAATAACGTACAGGGCTAGGTTAATAGGTCTTGTCAGTTCTGAGTGAGGCTTGTACTGATAATATAATCAAATAAATAGGCTTGAAGGTAGTATACTCTTTATCATCTCCAGAATTGGTATATTGAAGTTTAAAGAATGTCTCTTTTTTTTTTTTTCAGATGCAGTAACAGGATATATTAGCCTTGATATCCAAGATGCCTGAATGTGCTTTTAACTTATATAGGCTTAATTTAAGCACAACTTTCAGTCTGCTTCCAGAATGTATTTGCCCAAAATTTACTGAAATATTGATGAGCTTGAGTGATCACAAAAGTGCTTCACTAAAATGCAGCTCAGTGGGAGGTTTCAGCGCTGAACACTGACTCGTTCATGGACAATCTGTATGAGTGAATGTTGAAGTGAACAAGTGTTGTGAAGACAGTGCAAAAAAGAGGCTAGACATCCTGGTGGCTGCTTAGGGAGAGTGCGCTGTGTACTGCAGTGCCTTCAGCTTGCAAGGCTTTTCTTCGGTGGCTGTACATAAAGGCAGTCTTAAGCAAGCAATATTTTGTAATTTTGGGCACGATCCAGCAGTCTGGTGAGGGGGCCAAGAAGGCCAAGGGCATCCTGGCCTGTATCAGCAATGTCGTGGCCAGGACAGCGATTGTCCCTCTGTACTGGGCACTGGTGAGGCCACACCTGAGTCTTGTCCCCAGTTCTGGGGCCCTCACTGCTGGAAAGACACTGAGGGGCTGGAATGTGTCCAGAGAAGGGCAATGGGAGTGGGGAAGGCTCAGGGGCACAGGTCTGTTGGGAAGCAGCTGGGGGAGCTGGGGCTGTTTAACTTGGAGGAAAGGAGGATCCAGGGGAGAGTCATCAGCATCTACAACACCCTGAAAGGAGGGTGCAGCCACTGGGGTCAGCTTCTCTCCCCGGTGACTACTGATAGGAAAAGCTGAACTACTCAATATACAAAAAAACTGACGAGGGGAGAATAAAGGAATATGTATGATAATGGGTTCAGGCTTAAAAGTAACTGAGCTGCAATTGCACCAAGGGAAAAAGGAGTTTTGGTTCACACTGAGGCATTATTCCATTTTTGTTTTCTTCTGGGGACTTCAGATGAGGTCTTCTCTTGCAGAAAACTTGTGACAAAATCAGAGTAACCTGTTTTGTTGCCTCAAAAATAATACCTGTATTGTTGCCTCGGCTGTGCAAACTGTCATTTTTTGCATACATAAACCTGAAAACACATAAAGAGGATGCTGGTGATGAAATATGTGCAATTACTTGGCACAGTGCAATAAGTCCTTGTAACTTTTCTCATGGTCAGGAATGCAAAATTCCTCACTCAAGATGTCAGCATTAAGCTACCCTTTCCGTCTGACTCTGGCTTTTTTTTTCTCTTGCTGTGAAATTGCTTCTGCCTCTTCTTTTTCTCCTTTTCTCTTTTTGTCTCTTCTCTTCTAGTCACAGGATACTCTTCTTGTTTGGATTTATTACAGGGTCAATATCCTATCTTAAACTAGAAATACATAGAAAACAATTTCTCTTGGCCGTGTCCTTGCCTGCAGAGCCTTTATTATTTGCCTGATTTGTTATTATAGTTAATAGTATTACTACTTATGCCTGCTAATAAAGCACAAAAGCAAAATGAATTTATAGTAATGAGAAGCTTTTAGAGGCAATATTTAAGCAATAATGACCCCTGAGTCAAACATTTCCTGGCAGCTAATGACTGGCTGGAAGAGTAAAAGGTCTAAGATAAACCCAGGGGCTTTTAACCCAACCCACTATTAGCTGCCAGGAAATGACTGACTTGGAGAGCACTAATGCTATTATACATCATAAAAGCATAAAGGCAATCTAATTGCTTTTCTGCATGTTCAAGAGCTAAAAACTAAGTATCAAGTTGCCATGGATTGTTCCCTGCACTTGTGTTTTCCTAGGTGTTAATCACCAGAGTAGTTATCAAAATAGAAACTAAAAGTAATTCATTTGGAGTCATTAATATTATTTGGAGCTGATAATTCACCCTAATGTGTAAGCCCAGAGAAGTCTTTATTGCATCACACTAAATCATTATATAAATTTAAGTCATCATAAACGTGAATATCCATGAGATCTCAAAAAAAAAAAATGTGTCACACTGACTGTAGACTACATTTTATAGCTTTATACATCTTTGTGCTGGTACTGGAATAACAAACATTTGGAAAAGAATAAACATAGTAGCCATCTTCTAACCAATACAAGCTGGAAGCAAGCATTTTTGCATCTTCTATTGCTGAATAGATAAGAAAAATTTCTCTAAGCCAAGTCAGTTTCTATTCTAGAATAAAAATAAAGTTTTCCACAATTTCATGACCTAGTGATTCATATGATTTATTGGATGTAGTTTCTCATATTGCAAATGCCTTTGACTTTTCCTCTGAAATGTACCCTACAGTTTTGTTGCATTGTACATTAACCTTAAGACACCACGCTTCCTTTTCCCACTGCTCCTGCCTCATCCATTTACATCTCCTTGTTCTCTTTGTAAACAAATCTCACCTCTTTTGACAGCTGTCCTGGTGTTCTTTGAGACAAAGCTTTGGTTTATTATTTATAAAGGGGATTTGTTGCAACAAATTATTTCCCAGAGCATTGTGTTTGGATGGGAACCACAGTTGGACAAGCAGAGAGAAGGAGCTATCACCTGCCAAATGGGAGGCAGTTTGAATAAAGAAGTAGCCCATTTGGAAAATGGTACTCTTTTCCCTGCTGAATGTTTGGGCATTGCAATATTTATGCGGTTTGGACTAGAGTACAGGTTGCACAGTGCAGCTATTGCTTGCCATAGCTTTGCTAAGAAAACAAGCACTTCCACCCACCACAGATCAGCTTCACTGTGAAATTCCAAGTGTCCTTTTCTGGATATTATCCAAAGGCTTCATTTTCTACATATACATTTTTGTTGCAATGAGTTCAAAATTTGTTCATGGGTAAATGTTTTTGTGATTTGAATATCCTCTGCTGATTTGAAGTCCTAGAGGAAACAGAAAGTTAATAAATCAGAGCAAATCCAGGAAGAGTTATACAACTCAGATATCACATGCTTAGTTAGGGAAATATAACTCTATTAAAATTAAGAAGAGACATTACAATGTGCAGGTTCACACCTATAAAAGACAAAGAAACAAGGAAAAGTCTAGCTACAGCCTTTTCCTACTTGGCTCGCTATCCTTACAACCATAATCAGTAGCAGTAGGCAAAGAAATGTCTGTTGACCAAAAACTGGTTGAGTCCTAAAATTCTGAAATTCCTTGATACCTGTTAAGCTACAAAATGTACCATATACAAACCCCATGGCCAGTTCTATGCTTGAACATCTGGAATGCATATCTTGGTTCATTAGCAATTAACAATAGTGCAGATGCTGCTACTCAGTGCCTTAGTACAGACATTTAATCTGTAATTCATTTAAGGATGTTCCAACTGGCACAGAAAGTTACATTTAATACCTGCTTTCCAATATGCTATATCACTCTGAAACCCAGTCAGAGTCTTGGTTCTACAGCCCCACAGGGTACAGGGTACAAACCCTTCTGTCACCTCTTTAGTCTCCACATGGATTTGTAAATGTGTCCCAAACAGCACCATTAAGGGTTAGGGTTAGCACAGACAGCACAAAGGATCTCTAAGTGCAGCTCTCATGTGAGAGAGCCCAAGCTGTTGCTACTCACAGGAGTTCAACAGTAAGGGCAAAACATGGCCCAGAGTCCATCACCCCTCTGCTCTTGCTTCTCTTTGCCACAATAACCTACTAAATCAAACACTCCAAGAGCACTATTAATAATTTCTCAACATGGTTCTTTCTGGAGCTGGTAAAACCATAAAGAAACGGTTGTCTAGTGTTGGTTTTGTTTTATATTCAAATTTCATTTACTACCTGTGTTGCTAGCTCCTTTTAGATAAGTGCAGAAAACCACTGAACCTAGATGAAAAAGAATATTTTTGCACACAGACTTAAAGGTCGAGCCTTACACAAAACTAGTTTCTTTGAACATGATGTACTTTACTTATTTTGGATTAGTATAAAGGGCTGGAACTGACTCCTACTGATGTGAGTTATCTGCTTTTGATCGCTGTTGCTTAAATCACAATGGCATTTTCTCCAGTTCCAGCTCCAAGGACACAAACCTGCTTCTTGCTTGGAATGACAGGTTTTGCGTGAGAAATCACTGACACAAGTTGTCAGTGCAAGGTCTTCACACCTAGTGCAGTGAGTTAATGAACTAGCTTTATGCCCTGGGGGACAGTGAACTTGTAGCTAGTTTTGATCACAAATGGAAGACTAGTAGATCTGAACAGGTCTTCTTTTCTCATCTGTGCAGTGCAACATCCACATGGTATTTCTGTAGGGACAGTTTGAAGTTATTATAATGGTTTAGTTATGACCCAGTACCAGATTTCAGTCAGCACCTCACAAGCAGGCATTGAGCCCACCAGGCTCAATGAGCCCACCAAGAGGTCTCAAGCTGATGCTGATGGTCCAAGGAGCAGCAGGTCCACAGCATCTCCCTTTTCATCTTTCTGGCAAAGTCACATACCACACCAAGACTTAGAACTGTCCTATTTGCCCCTTCTGGAAAATCTTTACTCCTGATGAATCTTAGCTAAGACGGAACTGAGCGTGAATGACGACTTTCCTTTGAAAAAAAAGTCAGCTAAACACTACACAATTAAGAGGAACTGGGATGATTGGAGACCCTGGAAATATAAATACCTCTCTGACACCAGTGTACTAGTATTTATTTGAAACACCAGTGATTGTTAATCAAGTGCCTGGGAAATGTTTTCATGGATCATTTCCCTATCGGGATACCTGTTGCACAAGCCCAAAACAAAACAAAAAAAATTGTTGTTCCATCAGTAACTTAATAATAATTGACAGTGTAAGAATGGAAATGTCTTGTGGAGAAGAATACACGGCCCATAGTTTCATCCCTGAGAGTAGCCAGATGTGAGGCACGCCTAAGAAATTGTGCATGCACACGGAATGATCTTTTTCCTGAAAGAGTTTTTCAGATTCTAGTAATGCAGGCAGAGACTGTGATATGATAACAGACAACAAGGCAGGCAGTGATTTCAGATATCAAATGATTATTTATCTGCTCTAGACCCCAAAATAAAGGACATTCTTAAGGAGGTTGTGTAATTCTGGAGACCCTCCCCCTTGTTCTAGAGGGAGGAGGGCTAAGTTCACAGAATAAAACAGGCCAGCAAAATAAATCCCATTGCTCCCACCAGGTCTGGTGTAGGACTTCCAGAGAAGCTGGCTACATGCAGAATACACACACCTCCAGTTCTTTTGCTCCCCTAGATTTCACTTTCTACAGATCCTAGAGGTCAAAAGACTGCTCACAAATATAATTTATCATATTGCAGAAGTCAAGTCATGTTCCTTGGACTTCTTGCAAAACATGACAAGATGTGCAGAGGTTCTTTGTTTCTGATAGTTTTGCACATATATTTTAAACCTTTCTTTCTGGTAAGTGTTTAAGTTGTGACTTGGATGTGTTGTGTATGAGAAAGAAAAATGCTTAACGAAACTCTGCAGAAGGGTAGAGTTTAGAAGCAAAAATCCAGGATAAAAAAACCTTTAAGAGAAGGTGCACCAAGTTATCTTTCTATTCCTAAGCCAGCATAGATTGTCAGTTTTCAGACTACACTGGAGAAATCTTGGTTTTGTTGAAAGCATAAAATTTTGCTAAACAAGTTTCATCTATTTTTCAGAGTGAAAGAAAATACAGTGTCTGGATTTTAGCATCAATCAATAAACATAACTACAGTTTAATACAAACATTGCTTTTCATTACTTTATGCTATAACAACTTAATTTGATGTGAAAGCTGAAACATCAAGAATCAAAGCTCCTGTAAGGCACCAGATATTTAACATGAGTTCTCTGCAGGCTCTCTGCTGCAAAAAATCATGAAAAAGAAAGTTCCCATGTGTGGTGTGTTGGAAAGCAACAGATAACTGAATGTATAAAATTATCTCAATTTCATGGTATTGAAATTTACATTGGAATAGAACTACCTACAGTCTAATCAGGACCCTGGGCTGTGTGTTGCATTAATATCTCTATTATTTAAAGGAATAGGCAGTAGGAATGTTAGGCTTTTAATAATAGTAGACTCTACATAAAAATGAATGCACACACAACTTTCCATTCAGCACTATAAAATAAGATATTCCCCTTTTTTTACTACAATTTCCCCCCACAATTATTTCAAGCAGGAATTTCACTGCAAATTAGGTTTCCCACTTACTGTTTCTCTGCCCTCATTTAAGTACATATTTATGTCAGTGACAACAGTGCACTAGTATATACTTCCTCAGCTCTTTTTAAGAAGGGAAATTATGGACAAGCTTTCTGCATGAAAGTTAATTCTTCATGTCTTATAATTTTCTAATAATGTTTACCCAAATGCAAGTGCAAGACAAATTCAAAGTTCTGGTTGATTTCAATTCTTGACCCTCAGCAGTAGAAGACTAATTTCCTGGGATATGAGTGGAGAACTGCTTCATCTCCTGGAGCCACAAGCATTTCTGAAGGTGAGAGCTTTACAAGTTAAGGCAAACTGTCTCTAATGTGCTGATAGTATGCAGGTAATTCTGTCAATGTCATTGAAGGACACCCTTCACAGATTTTGTGCAAATGAAATTGTGTTACTTGAAACTGGTGCCCTTTTTTTCCCGTCTTATCAGTGTAACAGTCTGGACTTTGTTACTGATGTCTCCTGAAACTGGTCATTCTGTCTTCTGGTCAAGAGTAGTTTGTACTAGGGTAATTGCCCCTGCAGAGTAAACTAATTTAACCTCGCAGCCCTGGAGCTTTGCATCCAGCTGGTGCCCTTGGACAAGACCCAGGTACATGTCTCAGAGGTGTTCTAGTGGACGCTGAAGTATGAATCAGTTTGTGAAACAGATTTTGCATTTTAGTTTGTGCTTTCAGAAACACTATAAGGCAACAATAAAACAAGATCTACTCGCAAAGATTTTCTGAAGTTACAGCCCTACAAATAACCTTGTATATGAATGGCTTAGGCTGCAGGGTAGACATAAGTGGAGGTTTCGTGTTTTATTTAATAAAGTGCTTAGAGAATTCATTATATTTAGCTACTATTTTGGAGTCAGATAGAATTTTATACTTTATATTGCCCACAAGTGCAGGAGGACATTTAATGTGATAAACTGGCAGTTGAAAACCTTTGAGAACAGTAAGTAAAGGGGAAATTGAAGTTAGGAGCCAAGCATGTGCACTAGGACAGACCTAGAGCAAATTTCAGAAAGCCTAAATGGTTATGATGAAAATTAACTTCACTGCAGGGAGACAGACAATGACTAATCCTCTCTTGAAATTTTTTAGTTAGCTGGATGGCTATCTGTTTCTATGGCTATCTGACACAGAATTCTTCAGAGACAGTAAAATATCAATGAAGGAGTATTAGATGCTGCAAATGAAAATAAAATTACACATTGACAATTATTACCCTTAACAAAGAGAATATTTCACAACTAAAACTAAGTGCATTGTCTCCCCTTTTGCTTGACTACCCTTCAGGCAGTAACCAGCCACTGTGGGGAGATTCCCAATTGTTGTCAGTGAAGTCTGCTTGAACTCCTTTGAGATATTTCCAGGGACCTGCAAGACATGAGATTCCTAATGTTCCCCTGAAATCTGCTTCAAGGGTGTGTATCTCCGACGCTGGAAAGCTTGCAGGGCTCAGTAGTTGATGAGCAGAGAAAACTGCCCTGTGTGGCATCGAGGGCTCTGCAGAGGATGTCCCTCACCTGCAGCCAGGGGCACGGCAGGGCTGGCCAGCCACAGCCACAGAGTGACACAGACAGGTGCCTGCAGGGCACCTCTGAACACCCTGCAGAAGAGGAGGGGAGGGAAGCCAACCAGGAGCATCCTTATAGCACCCTCTTATATATAGCACCCCCTTATATATAGCACCCCCTATACCTGATTGGGGTATAGCAAGCTCCAGGTGAAGGAATGTGGGAAACAGGGGCAATATGCCATGCAACATTTAAACATTTCCATGTGGATCATGAGTGCCAGTGGGATGCTCTGTGCTCCCAGTCAGTCCTCTCTAGATAAATTCTTTGGTGTGCAGAATAACTTTCCCATATTAGCTTGGAAGACCAGCTGGCTTGGGTGCACAACTTACCAGGGTATTTTGGTGGTAACCAGAGCTGCACACAACTTGGGTGTTTCAGTACCTGCATTCATACCACTCCTCTGCATTCCAGATTATTTTAGAGTGCAGGTGGAATTCACTAAATTCAATATTGATAGCAAAAAATCTCTGAGAATAAAGAGCTCCCCATCCCTATCTGTTCTAATATCATAGGAGTGCCGGAGAATTCAAAAGCCTCTGCTAGATAGAAGAGAGAATATAAAACGAGAAATACAGCAAAACAAAACTAAAACCAAAAAAACTTATCAAGCTGATACATTCAGGATTCAAGCAGAAAACAAAGCCACTGATCAAAAAAGCTCCAGCTCCTTCTACATATCAGAGTCCTTGCAGGGGCCCCTCAACACTTCATGAAAGGAATCCTCCACTCACAAATCAACTGAATTTCAAAGACAGGGAAAAAAAAGTGAATTTTAAAGCAGTCAGTATGAAGTAGACTTTGTTTCACCATAAGAGCTCCTCCAGGACTGCTGTGCAGAGGTGTTGGCAGCCAGGAACAGAGTTCAGGTTCAGCATTTAGGGTGAACAACTGCATGCTACTGCAGGTAATTCAAATGAGGGAGTTGGTATATCTTGTGTACAAAGGGTGATGACTGATGTGCTGTGATCAACAGCACATGAAAATTATTCTATAAACCAGATAAATAAGTTATATTCTAATAAGCAAAAAATACTGAGATCTATTTCAAACTACACAACTTTTCTTTCTGCTCTTCAGAGGATGGTATGAAACATCTGTTCCTGAAACAGTGTAATTTAGGTCAGTGTTTGCACCCCAGTAAGAGGAAATTAGATGCTTTAAGCACTGTTTGTTTGTTTGCTTGTATGTCAAATGTTTTCTTTCCTAATGTTTTCCCTTCCGTGGTAAGATTTGTGTAGAAATTGTGTGGAGACTGTCAGAAACTGTCAGTATAAACATGGGCTTTAGTCACCAAATGTCATTTATTTATATTATCAGGAAAAATTTGTACAAATTGAAAGGAACCACTTCTATTTAGATGCATATGTCGTTACTAGCCCGAAGTTTGGCAGCTACCCTGGAGACAGTGCTTGGTCTCTTAGGACTGACTGAATTTGTACTGCCAGTGTGAAAACAATTGTGTGTCAAGGACTATTAGGTCAATGCAATTTTTGCAATCACAGAGAGTCTCATATTGTGGTATATCTTGTAGAAATCCTTTTGCCTGCAAAGCTTTGCCTCTGCTGTTTTAAAGATTTGCCAGTTGTCCAGAGGTTTTTAGGTACTGATTTTGTCCAGAGATCTTTAAGCACTTTGGGAAGCATGAATTTCATTACTGTACAGTTAGAGAAACTGAGGCACAGGTAAAATATAATGTGTCCAGTGATAAGATACAAAGGAGATTAGGTAAGGAAAAGTGCCCACAATAAAAACATTCTTGATATTATGACTTTCTGGCTCACACGTCAGTCATGCTGCTCAGTGAACCATAGATCCAACTCTTTTATTGCAGGTGTTGTGTGGCATGTATGCTACAGCAGATTAAACACAACCCCATAACATTTCCCTGAAATTTATCCCATTGGGTTTTCACTACTACATGTACTAAAAAACCCCAATATTTGTGATACTGGCTGTTGTAACTAAACGGCTTGAACACATTATTCTGTAATATTTCTGGCTTGTATCCTGTCACTCAGTGAGATTCAAAGACTACATAAAGAGGCTCTCACCCTCTGCAGGAACTGGGAAGGGCTGCAGGGACCCCACTTGTTCCAGGGAGGAGCACTGCTTCCATGGGATGCTGGAGCGCTGCTGTCTGTGTTTTGCAGAAGGAAGCCAGGAGGAGGGATGCCAGTGCTGCAGCGTGCTCAGGGTGCCCAGAGAATTTGTTGGCCGGCATGCAGCAGGGAGGGACCTGCTGACCCTCGTGCACCAGGAAAGCAGAGGGCGGCATCCAGGCTGGGGCTTGGGTCTGGCTTTATTTTGTGCAGAACCTTCTGGCAGGCAGCTGGGGGCTAATTCGGGGTGCAGTTACTGGCTATGAACTTGTGCCTGGCTGCACAAAAGGCTGTGTGAGGACAACTTCAAATGGAACCAAGTCCCAAACCTTCACCTGCTCCTACAAAGAGGCTGTTTTCTTTCTCTGCCCGGCCCATGTCAACGTTTTAACATGTAAAAAATATCACTTAATGCTTGAAGAAACCTTTGAAGACCAGAAGTGTTTTCTGAAGTGCTTAAGTGTCATAATTAGTAGAAGAAAGTACTGAATTGTTTGGTCAAGAAAGCAAGGAAAGGACAATTGCCAAAAAATTAATTGTATGAGGGGTTTTTCCATGAGCTGTTCATTGATAGTATTGTAGTAAAATTCCTTGTCACAAATGTAAGAGACCTCATACTATTGCAGTGATTAAAACTCAGGAGCATTTAATGGCCAGGTGCTCAGTGCAAGATATAAAACTTTTGGCTAGAAGGTTTTATTCTCTAAAACCGTAAAGAGATAGGAAACACCTAAAAATGCTGTTAAAACTTTAAAGAAAGACTCTTGGTAGAGTATACACACATGTGGGCTATTACTCCTCTTTTCTAAATTAATCCTTGGAGAGCCAGAGTGGCACAGTAAGAAATTTATAGTTTCACATAATTTTGGTGTGAAGCCCAGCAAAACTTGGCAGATATAAAAATGGATTTGTAGTACTTACATGCAAGTGGTTTGGCATTTTTCCTTGGCTTTTTCAGAGTATCCTAGTTTGGTAGCAAAACTGTTTGATAAATGGACATACTTTGCTCAAAATAACCAAGGAACAAGGTGAATTTATCCCTGAATTTTAATTATACATTTTATTTCAATTTTTCAAAAGCATATTTCGTGCATCATTTCTCAGAGAGGGCAATAAGCTCTTCTGGAGGCAGCAGTGTCTTTTTGCTCTTTTTACAGAACCTCATGAAGTTTCTAAATATACAGGAGAATTTCTTCAACTTGCAAGCAATAAATAAAAATGTGGAGCCTCTCAATCAGAGAAAAATAGACCTTGGAAAAACTCATGCATAAGTCAGATTGAAATTCTGAAAGTACCTGAAGGAGAGAGAAAATATTTTACTTCAGCTGTAAAGTGCAAGTAAGACAGACTGTTGAATCCACTTTAATATGAGCTTCAATCTTTTTTCCTCCTTCTTTATTTGTACTATTTACTATTTACTATTTTATTTATTACTATTTATAAAACTTCCAATTTATAAAGTAATGACAAAGTACTGATATCTCTCTTCCTTGTTTGTGTTCAGAGAGTTGCTTGTAGCATTATATAATCAAAATACTTTTATTCTTTTCCAATTAGTAGATGAAAAGAGCTGGAAGAATGGATCAGATTTTTATTGACCTATTATGAACAGTATAGTTGAAAAACCAATGAGCCCAGAATCCTTGTTTCTGGTGAAATGTAAAGGACAAACTCACTTTCCAGTTCCAAGGTCTTTTTGGAGCCCGATATCATGACATATTTTAATGTTACATGTAAATGGCCCAAACTAAGAGATGCTGAAATGAATAAAATGCATAAGAAATCATGTATTTAATTTCATTTTCAAAAGAGAAAACTGCCCTAAATTAATTTGTTTATTTTATTTACAATATGAACCTGACTTACATCCTATATTCAGCCTTCCTCTTTCCAAAATCAAGTGATATACTTTTCCATGTTACTTTTTTGGGATTTTACAGAGTAATATATACAAGACAATATTATTCTCCAATGTGTAAAAAATGTGAAAAGATAAGCAATATCTGTTCTTGTTTGTGCATGCGAGAATTTAAAAAGTAAAAATTTGTTATATCATCCATTTTAAACCCATTCTCTTCAATTGGTAATCCAGCTTTCTCACTGGGAATTTGACAGAAGAAGATGCCAATTCCATTTGTTCTGTTGTGCTTAACTACAAGCCACCACATGCTTGTGAAACTCTGCAAACAGCCTGAAATTTCACATGTGAGCTACACTTTGTTTTCACAGTTTGAAAAATTAAAAAGCACAAAAATCATTCCTATTCCTACTTCTTTGATTGTACTTTCTAAAAGAGGTAATGGTATCAATTTTGTCAGGATTACAGATATTTTTTTAAAATGAGTTTCCAAATTAAACTTTATGGTGATTTTTTTTATGAGCATATATTCCTACTGTGACAATGCAGTCAAAAGAGTTTAAACCAACACACAACAGAGGTAAAACTTTCAAACTCTTCAGGACATGGTAGAGAACACTTGGAAAAGGTAAGAATATGTTTTATTTATCGTTGAGCACTAGTGGTTTCCATTTGGAACCCTCTATTTGGATAAAATTAATCCTACATCAAAAAGATGATACCACAACAGAAGCAAACTGAAAACACGCTAGGCAAATTCTTTTTAATTTCAGCTTCTGTGGTTGTTCTAGCAGACAATTGATTTCAGAAGCCAAGCTGAATTTTACTTCTGTGAAACTGGTTTATACAAGCTATGGTAGTTTCATGAGAATCAGGCTCTTCCCTTTCTTTGAGACATCCAAACAGCAGTGACAACCTGAAACTGTAAGTCAAAAACCACATCTATAAAGTTTTCCATTGAGCAAACATCATCATCTCAATCTATGTTGCAACAAAGGGTTTTGAAAACTTAAAAATACCTGACAGTCACTTTTGTTCAGTAGCAGGTTAAAACTAAAGGATACCAAGATGCCAGAATGAAGCCTGCACCTTTTTTGCATATGCCAACATAATATTTACATGATACATCAATTAGCTTTAAAGCATTCCTAACTTTATTTAACTTCCATTCATGAGAATAGTGTAGCTTTTGGTGATTTCATCAGAGGTGGAATCTACCTCTTAGCAAATGGGGATAGCAAAAATTTGTATAAAGCAGAAAAGCCATAAAATATAATGAAGAAGAAAAATCTATTGTAGTCAAGATAAAGAAACCACAGGAAATAAAAATCAGCTTTCAAAGCCTTCAATCAACATAGCAATTGCAAAGCAGATTAGAATTTGGTCAAAGGTGAAAAAAAAATCCAGACCAAATTCCAAATTATGAACACAAATTATAGTTGTTAAAGAAAGCTATGCTAAAGATTAGCAAAAGTTCTCAAACACCTAAGGTGGAAACTTTTTGGGTGACTTGTGGAACATCCTTCCCACTGGAATTTCTTTTTCAAGACCTTATGGAAGCAATATCTGTACCTGTTCAACAATAGAGAAATGAGTTACACAGTCATTTTGACATCAAAACACGCATTTTTGTAAATGTGCACTCAAAGACCCAACAGAGTAACAGCATTTGAGGGACAGACAGGGAAACTTAAGTTTATTGAAAGACTCAGTCCAAGACCTTCCAGTGCCCTGCAGCCTACCGTGCTTTTTCTTGTTGCCCTAGAGCAGCTGAGAGAGTCAGGAGTCAGTCCATTGCTCCCGTCTGCTGCACTGCTGGCTTTGGGCTGTGCCAGCTCTCCTTGCCTGTGAAAAGTGGGCTGATGCCACCTTGCTGGGAAAATTGCAAGGTGGGAACTTGACCTGACTCGATAATGTCAGCAGAAAAGAGCAAGAATCAGCCAGAATTCCCTGCTGCATTGTGGAGCAGACACCCTCAGCTGTCCCTCTCATGTTTTGGAAAGACACAGGTATCCAAGCAGGTATCCCTTTATCAGCAAGTGCCTCTGCTGGATGGGGCCAAGCCGTGCTTTCTGAATGGCAATTCTTAACCTCAGCTGGGATCCGTCTGGATGAACCATTTCCCCACGCAAATCTCACAGGAAGGTTTTACATTTCCTTGAGTAAATCTACCATCCCTCATGGAGAGCTGTGACTTCGGAAGGGCTGAACTCATGTGGACAGCTCCTGAGCTGCTGCAAGCTGGCCTTGTCTCCTGTGTTTGCACCTCAGGTCACCTGTGTTTCCACCACATCTCCACTCACTCTGCACCAACATCTTTGGAAATGGTCATTCTTTGCACTATCATGGTAAAGTAGTGAGCAGAATAGATTTGTCCCCCAACATTCATAAAGAGCAGAATAGATTTGTCCCCCAACATTCTTTTGGGAAATAGGATTGGAAAAGCTGGAATTAGGCAGGGGGGCTGGGGGAGGTGTGCACGCACACATGCATAGAGAGACAGACACAAGTCCAAGCTGCTTCATACAAAACGGGTAAAAAACACCAGCTTTTACTTAAGGCTTGGAATTTGCTGTTTTGGCTTTCCGACTCCATTCTCTTCCTTGCCAAGCTCAAATTAGATCAGAATAAAAAGAATGTCAGGATTTTTATGAAGGTAGTGTGAAAAACCTGTGTCTGTTTCTCAGTTACGACAGGGAAGATCACTATATGCCCACCGATGATGGATGGTTCCTCTCATTATTGAGCAAGGACTTTATTATACATTTATGACAACTCAACTATGCAGTATTTCATTACCTATGGGGGTTTTAATGTCAATTTGAATAAGTTTTAGAACAAGATCTGGCATAATAAAATATTATTAATAAATAAATTTTTTAATATATGTATTTATCTCTACACATGTAATGAAACTTATTTTATTGTGTTTTCAAATACATTTTCTTCTTTTTTTTCTTTTTTTTAACAATTTGTGAGTTCTAACACAGTGAACAGCATAAAATAAAGGACACTTTTCAGCCATAGGAATATAAAAACATGCATTTGAGAGTGAAATTTGTACTTGAAAACACTTCATTTAAAAGATAAGGTTTTGGATAACTGCAATAAGAACTTGTATTCAATGTTGGCTTGCTGTCAGAAAACCATGGTGTATGATCTTATAATAAAATACATGCTACTCTGTTTGGTCAGAAAAAAAGTGAATTAAATCTGGAGTTTTCCCTCTGACTTCATAATATCCTCATTCTTGTTAGTTTATTGAATCTGCATCTTCTATTTTGAGATTTTCACGTGTCTCCATAAATCTTTGCCCATAAATTCCACAACTCGCCTCTGCCATCTTGTGGGAAAATGTGTGTTGCTAGTTCTTCACAAAAAGGTGAAGAAAACTCATTAAATACAATTTGTGTTCTGAAAATATTCCTAGCAGTTAGCAGAAATATATTACTTCATTTGCAAGACAGAAGTTACAAAAATCATATATTTACTACAAAATAAAAAAAAAAAAACCGCATGAAATTAAGATGCAGAAGTACTTATTTCAAAATATCTAAGTATTTGCCAATATCATTAAAACATTTTGTTCTCCTTTTATTATAAAACTCAAAAATGTTTATGTTAACATCTAGTAACATAATTTCTATGCACATACGGCACATTAATGTATTCCATAAATTGAAGAAAACCTATTTTGACATTTATGAAATGCCTTGACATAAGAAAACAGAAAATGTATTTAAGACCTTTAATTTCTTTTTTTTAAGAGAAAAATTTCTATAAAACACTTCCATTTTTGACAAACTGCATTTTATCATGTTTGTTGTTGCTGTTTTCAAAAAAGCACCAGCATATGCTAAAAATTGATAAAGGTATTAACGCTAACATAACAAACTTTACAGGTATCATAAGAAAATTTACAAGGTTTCATTTCAATGTATGACATCTTAAAAAGCAGTAGAATTCCAAAAAATATGTCATCATCCTACAAAAATTAACTTCCTTTTTGACACCTCTTCCAAAATTTGCATGATCACAAATATTTTCTGGACCATGCATCTAGGGGGAAGAGAACATCCTTATGGTTTTAGCAAGGTCAGCAGTGGGCGGTCTGCTCCCTCAGATGATGGAAGAGTTATCAGAGCAGGCTGTGGCACAACACTGCTCTGGTTCGTGTGAAGCAGACAGGTGTCAGTGCAGGACCCTGAGCTCGCTGAGCTCCCACAGCAGCTGCAACAGAGGTGCAGGTCTCTGCCTCCAGCAGGGGACAGGCAGGCAGAGTAAGAAAAGTCATTTGTGCCTCCCCTCTGGCAACAGCAAGGCTTGAACAGCTCTGCCATCCTAGGTGATTTCACTCTTTCTATTCAGCTGTAGGTAGGTCTAGGAGTTGGGAGGGACATTGGAGACACTTGAAAGGTTGCATGCTGCATCGAGAAGGGACCAGATGTTTTGTAGTTCCACCCAAGTTTTTAAATGCATTCTGTCATTTAGGTAGACATCAAAATGTGCTTTCTGGTAGGTTGAATACTCTTGCAGCTGCTGCTTCAGGCTGATTCGGTACTGCAGAAATGTTGACAATAGTCTAAGGTGTTGCCATGTGATTTACTCCCCTTTAAAGGACCAGACCCAACAATGTTCTCTGTCTGGTTGACTCACTTCAAATACCTTAAACCCAGGTGACCTGGTCTGAAAAGTCTAGGTTTGCCATTGACTGGCTTTGTCAAAATACCAGGACCTATTGCTTTAATCTTGGGTACAGCAGATCCTCCACTCATGCAGCTTACTCATCCTCAATGTCCAACAAATAGAGATGTGTTTGTACTGGATGCACAAAGAGAGCAAAAGGAAACTGCCCTGTTACCCTGGTCACTGTTCCTCAGGCAAAAAACTCAGCTTTCAGCTGTCTGTGCAACTCTTTGCAAGCTTGCCCACTTTGCATAGGGATAGCCCTCACTTCTTTCACCCAGAAGCATATTTAACTCAAAAAATAGTCAAATCCATATGTTGTATTGCACTAAATAGTTATTTACTTGTTTTGCACTGGGTTCTGTATTATTGCACAAAACGGATTCTTATATCCATATGACTGTGGTGCATGATGGCCATTAAATGTGGCCTGCACAGAGAGAAAGATTAGCCAGTGTAAGATTTCTGTATTTTCTGCCATGAAAACATGGGCAGCAGCACCCAGGAAAATGGTGGAAAGACTGTAATTTGAGGAAAGTCAGATGTAAGGCAGCAACTGGACAAAGCAACAGTAAATTTGGATTCCTCCCATGTGTTTGAGTCTTGAATTACATCCTATAGTATATATTTCCTTTGTTCATGAATGGAGATGGATAGGAACTAGTAGTTCTTATTTGCACAACAGAATTATAATTTATTTAATTATAAAACCCACCTTTTCTATTTTTGCATCAAGATCAAGTTAAAACTTTTCTGTGTACAGCTAACAGGAGAATGAGAAAAAGGAGAGAATTAATGTGAAATAAAAATGCAATTCACTCATCTCTCTTTTTGCACAAGTTTCATAAATTCCCCTTATAGTAATTTCCTTTCTGGACCACTGACTATGTATTGATACAATCTGGAAAGTCTTCAGGAATGTAGTTATATAGAACTTCAGGGGGTTTTTTGGCTTCTTGGGAAAAGAAAAAAAAAATTAAATCATCATTTATTTGGAAAATTGACAAACTCTTGACTTTGTCTGAAAAACAAACAATGAAAGAAAAAATAGGGACAATGTCTTTGCTTTGTTCCTTCCAAATTTTTCTCTGAACTTGAATGAAAATCATAAAAGAAGAGAGAAAATTGCCTTCTGCTTATCCAAGAGGCAAATGCAGCCATCTATTTCAACAAGTGTCTGCAGCTTTATCATTCACTCACCAGCAGCTGTCATTGTTATGGCACAGCATGCTGGAAGAGACTTCCTAAAAGCCAAATGAGTTAAACAAACAGCAAACAACAGAGTCATCTTACAAAGAGCTACCTGAGGACAGAGAGAAATTCAGGCAAATGGGTGTGCATGAAAGCACATTTCTCAGATGCTGCTTAATGAGTGTTCGCCAGTTTCTGACAGCTCCTTGTTGGGTCGGCTGCATGGTGTCAGACAGGGTCACTGCTGCATCACCGGTGATGCACCATCGCTGGTGCAGCAACGTGGGTGCAGCAGTTTGCTGCACTCCTGCATGCACGTGTTCCTGGATGTGTCCCATAACTAGGCCTGCAAGTCAAGATTTTGACATTGGGAAAAAAGGTGAAAGGAACTGTATGAAAGACTTGCAAATCTCAAAGTACAAGGTGTCAGTCTAGTCATGTCAAAACATCTGCTTAGAACAACTCACACAGTCACCGTAACGTATTATAGAGAGGAATCATGAATATGCAATCAGAACAAAACAGTTTCAGAGCCTGATTGTCACCTCTATCAATTCCAGCAATTTCTGTGATGCTGTCTTGTCATTTTGACAGTGATTACACTTTTGTGTGGTGTATTGCAGATACTACACTTCAGTTGTTTACAAATAAAAAGGTATCTTACACTTTCACTGTAAGAGTAGAATATTTTAAGTAAGAAAAATACTCCTCCTAATAATACTTTCACCAAATCATCATGCATGAAATGCACTCAAGAAAATCATCCTCTGTCAGAGCTGCATGATGTCACCAACACTAACAAAATCAAGTTTGCAGAAAACGTATCTAAAGCCAGTGTGAAGGATTTCTTAGCTAATAATGCTCATAACAGCACATTTTTCTCCAAGTAAGCCATTTTTACAGAAATCATTAACAATTTAAGCTTTTAAAAGCAATGTATTTTAAATACAGCAAGTTATAAATACCTGTTACCTGGCTGAACAGTTTATAGAGCTCCTGTGTGAAATGTTCATATTTATAAACAGATTTGTTCATGATGCTATAAACTGACTGTTCACTACTTCACAGTGATATAGAACAATACAAGATATTTTAAAGAAAATTTACGAAAACTGTAGAATCATCATAACAAAAGGGGTATGTAGAAATCTTTATTCAACAACTACTCACAGGACACGATATTTTTAATGGC
Source organism: Zonotrichia albicollis (assembly GCF_047830755.1). Taxonomy (NCBI): domain Eukaryota; kingdom Metazoa; phylum Chordata; class Aves; order Passeriformes; family Passerellidae; genus Zonotrichia; species Zonotrichia albicollis. The sequence continues at coordinate 69,245,798 of NC_133860.1, forward strand.
AAATATGTCAGTATATCCCCATCATTCAGTTTGTTTGGCATGGAGATTAGAGTATATGAGGGGTATATATCTCAGCTGCCAATAATTATTGCAGCATAAATATCCTCCCAAACTCTAGTTATAAAGGACTTTCAGAGATCACAACGTAGACTGTATCAGCTAATTTAAAGTGAACACAATGAAAGATTGGAAATTCCTTTATTATTTTTTCCTGCATTTGTTGTCTCTGTGATATCAAATCAGGAATCTTTTACTGGTGATGACTTTAGACAGAGTTCCAGGTAGATACCGTATCAGATTTATTCCAGGTATTAAATTTTTAATCAGGGGGTTCAGACATTGCTCTAGTAATGATGTATTGGAGATAGTATGAGTAACTGTGTGATAAACACAGACATGAGAAATGCACATAATTCAGTTACATTTTCAGTGATAACTTTTAGTGACCAAATATGACATCAGAACTCTGAGCAATTAGAGCTTTCATATAAGAATTCTGAATTAAAATATTTGATAATTAGGAGATAAAAAATATTTCAGAGCATTTGACCTTAGAATTCGTACATACACTTCAGTGTTACCCATCAGCACAGCTGAGCAATAGCTGTGAAAAGAGGCAGGGAGGACAATAAACCCTAAATGAAATGCAAATTTTTTGAACCTACTGAGAATCTACATGGCCAGTAAAATAAATCTGTCCATACAGAATCAACACTGAATGAATCATTCTATGTTTATTATCTCTACCAGTTTTTCCCATGTGGTGCAATTTAATTAATGACAGTCAGAACAAAGCACAAAACAGTACCTATTTCTAGACTTCTGAACACTAATAATTCACTCAACTCCTCTACACCCATTATGAGTAAAATACTTGTACCTAAAGGAACCTACCAGTTTGCCACGAAGTTTAATGCTGATGGTCTTATTCAGGTTTAGTCTTGGCACTTTTCTGCACATAGCAAAGGTAAAAACCACAAAACCTGTCATCAACGGTGTTAATGTTGCTATCAAAAGATCTCCCAAGTATCTGTGACAAATAGAAGGGGTGAAGGGGCTTAATAAAATATTACCTCCCTCTTCTGAATAAATTGAATAATTCAGAGATACTTTGCAAGCCAATACAGTCAACTTAAAAGCAGTTATTCAGTGGCTAGCTGTAGTTATAATCCACCAAAGACACACATGCTGTTACTTCTAGCTTCAGTAGTTAAAAATAAAAAAGTGTAGAATCACATTGAAGGGAGTCAAAGTTCAGCAACAATAGTATGGTTGTCATGGATGGCACAGGTTTAACAGGAAATGTCAAAAGGAATTTGCTTACCAAGGCACCCTAATTGCTTGAATACTGGTTGTCAAGTTCTGCATATTCTTTCAAAGGAAAATACCTCTTAAGTTACTTCAGATTTTGAAGTGTTTGTTTACCAAATGGTATTTCAGGTGCCTTTGCATTTTATTTCAACAGATACAGTAGTGACAAATTGTTTCAGATAAATATTTTCTTCCAGTATTTCTTTCCTGTCTGAGGGCTTATTACCACCATCTCTTGGGTCAGCATGTATAGCTGCTTTTAGCTCCACATGCAGACTCTGCATATAAGATATAAAGACTTTCTAGAGTAAATAATTTCTATAACGACTCAACACACATAAAAGACAGCTAAGATTCAACAGGGTAATACTGCCCATTTATTCACCACCCCCAGAAGACCTCTAAAAGCTATTTGGTGGGCTGGGCAGGTATCAGAAAGAGAAAAGAATTTGAACCACCAACATCTTCACCAGTAATACCAAAAAAGAATAGGAAAGGAAATAGCCTATACAACTGTCAGACAACACATTTCATACCAATGGAAGGAAATGCATTTTTTTAGTGCTCAACTACCTTGTGAAACTCATTGCCAAGAAATGTTCCTGAGCTCAGAAGCTTTGCAGCACTCAAAGGAATAAATCTCTTTATGCTCTAGGAGCATTCAGGATCACTGTGAACATGACAACGGAAGCAAACTCTCATCCTTTTGTCCATAATTGAATCGGGTTTGATGAAAATGAACATTTTCTCTGGAGTCTAAAGTTTGTTTTTACACTCTTCTGGTGCAGCTGACAATGCCCAGTATTAAGGAAACTTGCCTGCCTGACCATCTGGGAGCCACTCTGGCAGTCATTCTTGCACCACCTGAGCTGGACCTGGGGCTCTTCCCAGTTACAGCTCCCACATTCCCACAGTCAGAACAGGTTTCCTTACTGGGCTGACCCCAGGCTTCCCGCAGCACTCTCAGGCATCCCAGCCATTAAAATCATTTCATCACAGCACAATAACAAACAAACAGCTCGGGCTGGTGTCTCTGGGGAGGGACCCAGAACAAAGGAACCCCTGGGCTCTTATCCCCTCACCAAGCATGGGAAGGTGTGGGACCGTCGGCTCCTGCCGTGTCCCAGTGTCCGGTGCCCCGGCTGGGCCACAGGCCCTTGTGTGCCCAGGATGGGCTCTTCAGGGCCTCTGTGCCTGGGCTGGCCCAGCCTGAGCTCAACCTGCTGCTCCCACTGCAGCTGCACCCTGAGCTGCCTCAGGGAACGTGTTCCTCAACATATGGAAATGTTGCTGAGCTGCATGGATCACCACCACTGCCATCTACGCTCCCGTGTCCTGCAGCACATAAGATGTTTTGCACAGAAAACCTTGATCAAAGCAATAGAAATGTATCTAGACCAAATCTGAACTGATTCCCAACACATATCCAAACAGCTTCTCTTGTGTAGTTTTATATTTTTAGTCTCAAAAATTATTATAGCCTATTAGGCTATAATCTTTATACTTTACCTACTTTGCAAGCAGGTAAAGTAGGAATTCTAGTGATAATGACTAGATTTGTTAAATGCTTTGCTAATGGACAAAATATATTAGGATTTTTCTAAAATTATTAAATGCAGTAACCAGAATATGAATTATTGAATATTAACTGAGCATAAAACATCCATTACTGCATTAAAAAACAAGGTATTGTTACTTCTGTTACTCCGAAAAATAGTCCAACTTTTTTCCTCTATTTGCCTCAGACTTGTCTTAGGCATCATCATTTCTTAAGAAGATGCTTCGCTGTGTTGGCATCAAATACCTACTCAAAAATGCACTTGACAAAATGAACCATCCAGGGCCCATAATCATCTCAGGTAATTTTTTAGTTCCAGGTAATTTTTTTGCCCCAGAGGAGTTAGTGGAAACATGCCAGACGATATACATCATCTTGTTTCTGAATTCCTCTCCCATCCCATGCCTTCTTGACACGTATTCAGGCAAGGAAAGACCATCAGTTCACCTAGTTTAGCCTCCATAGTAAAAGAAAGTTACAGCAGGCTTACAGCACCTGCTCCAGCTCCCACCCCCTTCTGTAAATGCTACAATCTCATAGGCCAAAGTAGTAGTTAAAAAATCCAACTGAACAAAAAAATATGGAAAGACATAGATGGTGGGAGGGATTAATATGAATACGCATTATCTGTAAGAAAAGGGCAGTTGATGGTAAAGAATATAAAACAGAAGGTGAAAACTAGAGCAAGTTCAAGGCAAAACAAAGCCAAAGAAGCAAAAAACAGAAGGAGAGATCTACTGGCAGCAGATAAAGGGTTTCACACTTATATAGTAGTAGTAATAAAATGTGTAAAAGTGCCAGATAACTCATACCAAAGTATTTGTCTGTGCAGTCAAAGCAAAACAGTTCAAGCTGACCCTCAAAAAAAAAAACTATGAAGCATAAAGAAACACACCAAAGAGATTTTCAGTGGGGTGAAATAATTAATAGATCAACAGGTAGGGCAGGCCCAAGTAGCCAAGTGAAGAGATCAGCTTTAAGCATTTGTAAAGACTGGTGCTTGAACCTGCTGTCAGCCAGGCTCAGTTCTTCTGCACAGACTTGCAGGCAATCCTGTGGTCCTCACTGATGTCACAACCACTGCAGATGAGGGAAATGGCACAACAACAGTTCATCAGCACTGGGAGCCAAAAGGTCACAGAAAATGCTTCTTAGTGGGGCATAGTTTGAAAAAGTTAAACTTGATGGAAATGGAAAATTATTTTTTTCATAAAACAAATTGCACAGAAATTCCTGGAGCCCAGAGAAGTATTGGCCCTAAGGTTCAAGAGAGGTGGAGGCACTCTGGAAAGAAGCAGGATGGAAGCTTCTGTCAGGACACAAGGGTCTGAGCTCTTTAGAGATAAGAGTAGCAACATTAGCTCTGCTGCACCCAGAACAAACTCTTCTGGTGCAGCCTCAACTAGAACTGCTTTAAAAGTGAGTGGCAGATGCATTTTAGCCCTGGTGTACATCTCCAGTAGTGAGATAGGAAATGATGTTGCAGTTGTTAATTCACGAACATTTATCTTGTTTACCCTCCAACAAAATAATTGCTGCTTGATTATAACTACAAAAAGGTTTTGCCATCCAGTCATGTAGAAGAGGTGATCTTTTCCCCAGGACACACATCAGACATGTGATGCTGCACATGTCACAAAGCAAATCATAGTCCACTAAGATGAAGTTCACATCCACCTGATTTTAGCTGTTACAAGCCTATCATATACCTCTAGCTTCCAAGGACTACATAGCTCTATTCTCACTCATACAGAGCAGCCTCATACCAGGAAAATTGATCCAGAGATTATGAACCCACCAGCTCCTCGGCTGAAATCCGTGGAACACCACAAATTTATTGTTAGTTCAAAGGCTGTATTTTGTTATTTGCCTTCCTTTCACTGAAACAAACAGAGCAAAGTGTCCCCACACCTGATGCATACACAGAGGTGCAAAGGCATGTGAATGCATGCATTGAAACAACTTTACATGTATCTAAGGAACCATATAATACCCAAAGCTGACATCTAAGAATTAGAAGTTATTGTCCTTTGTAATGGCAATACATTTGAAAAATAAAAACAATACTTGTTTAGAAAAAAAGAAGAGTCCTTCACTGAAACCTTTTACCCAATAGACCACTTTCTGGTAACTGTTTAAACTTTGAAAAACTTATGTGGATGGAAAATATTGATGGGGATCTATATCTCATTACTGTTTTTAAACAGACATTGGCTCCACAGCAATTTGTTCACACATTTAGTAAAGAAAGAAAAATAAGAGCAGACAATTTTAAAACAAATAAGCTAGAATATAAATTACCTGATTAACTGCAAAACAAATTCAAGTAATTAAAATAACATGACAGGAACTGCAATTGGGAACAATGGCTCTGGAGATGTTTTATTTTCCATTAAATTACAGACTTCTGGCAGAGACAATGGTGTCTGCATGCCAAAGCTGGGACAGTGACAGTGTGGCGTTGCTGGCATCTCCAATCAGTTGTTCCCTTCTACCACGTTTCAGAAAAGCCTGCACTGCTTGGCTTAGCTGAAGAAGATTAAGCAGGCAGAGAAGTGTAACCCACAGACAAACAAAAGTGACAGCCCAGGCATATAAGCATAGCCTACACACCACATCATTGCTGTGAGTGACAGAATCACAGAATATACTGAGGTGAAAAGAACCCATAAGGATCACTGAGTCCAGCTCCTAAGTCAGTGGCCCATACAGGGATCAAATCCACAACCTTGGCATTATTAGCAACATGCTTAATCAACTAAGTTAATCAGCCAAGCCTGACTACCCAAAGCAGCCATCTGAAAATCCTGTTGGAGACAGCAGCTAAGTCTTGCAGGAGAGTACTTCAGCTAGTGAAAGAACATGAAGAGCAGATGCCACCTTCATTAGTTCCTTTCTATACCAAAACCACTGTGTCCTAGGTTGACTATATGATGCTTTTATCCCCAATTGTCTTGTTCTGTTTAAGCTGAATAATAAGTTTTGCACCTTTAAGACTTGTTCCAGAGAGTGAATGGGGGAGAGAAGAAGCAGCAGTTTGTTTTCAGACACTGCACTCACTCCTCCACATTCCTGCTCCTGGACTGTGTTGTCTGCGGATGGACAGACAGCAGGACAGAGCCCTGTTTTGCCTTTAGTGAGTTTGGCTAGCTGAGGCAAAGAAGTTCCCTGGCCTGTGTTTTTTCCCTTTTCTCTGGAGCTATTTAAACCTGATCTGGACTGAACACCCAGCAGAGCACCCGCAGCTCACACCTGGGGCCCACCGGGCCGGGCCTGGGCCGCAGCACTTCCAGCGCCCAAGGGCCTGACCAGAGACTGAGCGAGCTGAGCTGCAGCCCGGGGAGGGACCTTCTCAGTTTGTCATCTCTTTTGGACCAGCAAGGGGTCTTACTGATTAATACTGTTTAGGTTTTATTGTTTAATAAACAAGTTTTTTTCACTTTTCTCCAAGGAGGTATTTTCTCCTGGACTGGTTAGGGTGGGAGGAGGGGCCGATTGAATCCGCTTTCCTAGAGGAGCCTCACTGGGGGTTCTCTCCCAAATTTGCCCTGAACTAGGACACAGTGATACTTCCTAAGGTCTACATACAGATTTAGTACAGATTTAGTACACTCATTATCTGGGGGTGGGAGGACACATTGTGTACATCCATTACACTATGTTTCAAAAATTTTCTGTTGCACAAGTAAAAACTCTTGTCCATCCAAGTGAATTACACAAAAAATAATATTAATGTTGCCTGTCAAGTAAGGAAATAGAAAGAAGCATAAAACTCCTGCTAGTAGTGATCCTTTGTCATTGTTCAACAGCAAAATATGTTCAAAATAATAGTACATTAAAAAGGTAGTATATTTTATAAAAAATAAACCCACAATTACTAGCATACACTTCTACTCCCAACTTTAAATGCTTTAAAAATTGTATCATCTCACTAGTCCTCATACTTTAGGGAAGTTTGTCAAAATTCTTTGCATTTTGCAGAAACAATTCAGCAATTTTTCCAAACACATATGAATTTCAAGGGGAATTTAAAGACAAAACCAATACTCATAGGAGACAGTCAGAGCTGTTAACAAGTGATTAGGACCCTGGTTGTCTTATAGACCCCTGTGCAGCTAGAGTTATCCATAAGAGTCTCCTTAAGTCATTGATTATTCTGATTAAGGAATTCCCCTTACCATCTATGAACTGAGGACAGATTTCACTGAAAAGTTTTGCTAACTTGTCCTAAAATTTTGAGACTCTCTAGTGAACATTTTCAATGTTTCCAGATTACTTAATGTGCAGTCTGACACACTTCAAAAATGCCTGGCTTTCAATAAATGTGCTAATAATTCATTTTTAATCTGTTTTCCATTTCCAGTTATGGAAGAAAGCAAGTAGACTTGTTAATTTCCTCTAGAAGTCTTGCTCTGTTCCACTGCTCATATAATGGACATATGGTGCATGGTATTTCCCTTTAAAATAAACAGATATCCTCTATCTCTCAATTATGAAGTTAAATTTGAAGCACTCAACAGCAGAAATGAAATATTTCATAAACAATTAAGCTTCTTCTTTGGGTCATTATCTGTGGTCTAAGCTTTCAAGAGCAATTCAGGATTTAACTGAAAGACATGAGTGCTAATAATGGTATTTTTTTGGTGTTGCCTTTATAAACTGGTATTGTTCAAACTGACACATTTTCCTCTCTCTCCTCTCTGTCTGCCTCACAACACCAGCAGGAGAACATTTATATTACTGCTGGGCTTTTTTCTTTTTCCACAGTCATCTGATGACATGAAATTTCCTTTGAAATTACTGTTTTGAAGCTCTGGGGGATCAGTGCTGAAGTGTGCTAAATACCACAATTGCCTCCCACTCCTTACAACCACTGTAGTAGATTCTCTTTGAGGAAACAATATTCCTCCCTGCTGAGAGGCAGAACTGCACTTTGCTGCTTAAGGAGCTTTTGCACTCAATTCATAAGATACTTCATTGCACTGGAAAGCTGATGATCAGCCTGCCCAGTCAAAAGCACTATGACACATGGGCCTGTCCAGAGAAGATTTTCTTGAGGTCAGCTCTTCCCTCTTACAGAAATTAGGAAAACAAAACAAAATAAAATAAATCACAGAAGGGAACTATGTATTCTAAGATTAAATTGCACATAAGACAAAAAATGCTATTCTAAATTCCTATTCCTAATCTAGATCCTATTCTGTCCTGTTTTATCTACACATGTGATAGTGCTCATTGTAGGAAGAATACTTGTGGTTGGGGAAAGACTACTTAAATGTGAGAAACCTAGTAGGGAAGAAAGAAACAGGAGATTTCACAGAAGCTATTTAGCAAATGTGAAGCAACAGAAGTTCTCCTGAGCTCTGAACACTGCTTGACATAATGCAGGGCCACAGAGCTCTGTGAACACCTGTGGCTTTCTATAAGCAATGTCTTGCCTTAGAAGGGATACACTGCTGTTTATCTAAGGCAGTGTCATTTGAAAATCTAATATATAGAACTATGAGGATGTTATCAATAGAATGTGGGTAAAAGACATGACACGGGATGCACTGTCGATCAGTTCTACAAGCCTGTCTGACAAATACTGTGCAAATTCTATAGACTTCAGGCGTCAAAAACAGTCCTTATGGGTATCCAAATCCTGTAAATACTCACACAAGGAGCTGATTAGATTTTCAATTTTGCAAAAAGGTTTTGCTCTACTGATGTGAGCTGGCCTGTTGAGGTCTAGTGCACCCTCTGGTCTTTGTCAGCTTGTAGATCACATTGCTTGCCCCAGTGTGAAGCTGAGGCAATACCAAAATGATTTTATAGCACAATTTCCACTGATTTCAGAAATCTAAGCAACAGGCCTGAAGAGCCACTCCCTTCCTACTGAACATTCCACTAAATGATTCATATGTTTTTCAATCAAATACTTTAACATTAATTTCTTTAGAAACCCACCACTACTGAAGATGGGATGCCATTGCCTGTAGTTCATTATTTCCTAGGAACTTAGTTAAACTCACATGAGTATTTAAATTAATAGACTTCCTTCTTCATCCCTTTCCTTGGATTGCTTTATTAATGAAGTGTCTTTTTCTCCTGCTCTTCTATGAAACCGACTGCACTATTGCTAGTGGAAATAATTTTACCATGTTTATTAATTTTATTAAACTGAATCTCAGGGTTTCTGCTGACCTGTGGAGAGCTTTAATGTGGAGAGCTTTATTAATAGTTGGTTAGCTGAGAAAGGCCATGCTGACATATTGCCACTGGTCAAGCTGAGAAATCAGCAGTCAGCAAGCTGAAAGGAGATGTCAGCAGCTTGCAATCAGTGGCCTTGCTGCAACATGGAGAAAGGGAGTAGAGATTAGTCCTGAATATCTCCTAAGAATATGTAGAAAGTATCAAAAGCAGGACCATAGGAATTTAAAAGTAGGTGTAACTGCTGATATGTAACTAACCAATCCTGAGCTCAACTTTTGCAATATGCATGAAGTTAATTACGAACTGTATTTAACCCGCTGTGCTGATCAATAAAATCGGGCCTGTGATGATCAACTGATGTCCTGGTCTCCTTCCGTCGACAAATGGTGGAGAATGCGGGCATAAACGCTGCGGGCAACGATGCGGCAACGTTAAACCCCTGTCCTTTTTTCTCGGATTACAAAGAAAAAAGGGAACTCACCACGGTCCGGAAGTTGGGTGAGGGTCCTTGCAGCGGGACGGTGCCGGATTATTTACAAAGACTGGATTATTTATAAAAAGCACCCTTGAGGATCGCTCAAGCCTCTACGTGCCGCCGAAGTCTGGAGCTGCAACAGCGCGCGCTGAATAGGTATGGATAGGCAAGCGGCATATGATTTATTCTCTTCATATTTAGAAAAGCGAGGGGTAAAAGAGATAGATTTAAAAAAGGAATTACCGGGGTTGTTAGCTTATGGTCATTCTATAGGTATGTTTACTAACCCACATACAGTACATGAGCTTTCAGAGTGGAAAAATTTTGGAGAGGTGTTAATGGACTCTGTGTTAGATGGGGATAAATCAGCTAAAAAGTTTGGGAAATTATGGCGGGTGGTGTATAATGCATTGCTTCAGCAGGTCTCTGAGAGAAAGGCAGCAGAAAGGGCTACAGAAGCTCATAAGAGGAATATAGGATATGGTCGTGAGGATGATCCCTTGGCACCTTCTGTAACTAAGATACTTATGCCTAAAAATCCCCAGCATAGTGGTGTTGAGGACATGCCTTTAGAAAGTGCGGAACCGTCTGCGCCTCCCTTGTCTGAGGGGGAAGGCGAGCCGGGTGGGAGAGGTAAAAGCAAGCCAGCTTTGCCTCCACTGCCGGCTTCAGGCGGGTCGGATGGTGGGGGGGGCAAGCCAGCTCTGCCTCCGCCGCCGGCTTTGCCTCCGCCGCTACCCCCGAGCAGGCCGGCTCCGGTTACAGCTCCAGCGGAGGGGCCCCTTCCCCCGCGCGAGCCGGCTCTGCTCGAGCGTGCTCCGGTTTCAGCTTCGGCGGGAGGGGGGCTCCTTCCCCCGCGCGCACCGGCTTTGCCTGAGCAAACTCCGGTTGCAGCTGCGGGGGGGCTGCTTCCCCCGCGTGAGCCAGCTCCTTTCGAGCCGGCCCCGGCTTCACTGACAGCTCCAGCGGGGGGGTCGCTTCCCCCGCGCGAGCCAGCCTCTGCTTTACTGCCTTCCCAATGCGAAAACTCGGCGCTTGCACCAAAATGCCAGCAGCATGGTACCTCCAAAGAGCCAGCTCCCATCCCAGGGGCACACCGTGATCTATGGGGGGAAATGGCTAAACAAAGGAGGGAGGCTTGGTCTGCTTTGGCAAAAGAGGTGATGCAAATGGGAGATAGTGAAGCCGTAGAAATAGCTTCTAGTCTTGCATGTCCGGTTACTTATACACCACAATATGATGCACAGGGGAATTTAATGCATAATGTGGCAGCATATTCTGCCTTAGATTGGAAGTTGTTAGCTCAGCTACGTTCTACAGTTAGTCAGTTTGGTGTAAAAAGTGAACCTGTTAAGCAAATGTTAGATTATCTCTTTAACACTCAGATTTTATGCCCAAATGATTTAAAAGGGATAGTGCGTTTAATATTTACTCAGCATCAACAATTATTGTTTAATGCACATTGGCAAGCATTAGTAAATGAGTCAGTTGCTGTACAACGGGCTCCGGGAGATCCATTGCATGGAGTGACAGTGGATGAACTTATGGGATTAGGAGCATTTCTGCGTACAGAGGCACAGATGATATTGGGACCAGATAAGCTTAGAGAGGCTATGAGATTGGTGCGTACAGCGATAGATATGGTTAAAGAGCCAGGGGGATTACCAATTTATATGGGTATTAAGCAAGGTAGAGAAGAATCATTTGGAAATTTTATCGATAGGGCGGCTGCTGCTATAGACCGGGCCGGTGTGGCAGACTACTTTAAGGGGGCGATATTGAAGCAGTGTATCCTTCAAAATAGTAATCCAGCAACCCAAAGGGTATTATCTGCTTTGGGAGCAAATTGGACCATTGAGGAAGCATTAGAGCGAATAGCATTAATGCCAACTGCTTCGCAGGCATTTCTAGTAGATTGTATAAAGGAGTTAGGATTGTGGTTACAAAAGCAGGCAGAGTCTAATCAGAATCAGGTGTTAGCTGCTCAGAATCAGGTGTTAGCTGCTCTTGCTCCTCTCCGAAGTGGCTCACTGCCGATCCAGCTCCCACAACACCACAGCTTGTAGACGGCGGTCGGGAAACTGTCAGCAGAGCGCGTTTCACGGGGGCCGCGCCCAGACACAAGTAGCTGCCGTGACATCAGAGACACCAGCACCAGCTGCCGCGACATCGCAGCCACCTCTTGTCTGCAACCCGCAACAACAGGGAGCAAATACCAACTGGAGTAAAGGGTCCTCTTATATTAAATGGACAAACATGTGGAACATTATTATTAGGACGCTCTTCTACAACTATGTTGGGATTATTTGTTTTGCCTGGAGTTATTGATGCAGACTTTACAGGGGAAATACAAATCATGGCTTACACCCTCTATCCTCCAATTAAAATTACAAAAGGACAACGTATTGCACAATTGATACCACTATCACAAATGACCTCTGGAATACAACCATTTACTGAACAAGCACGAGATGAAAAGGGTTTTGGCTCCACTGGTGTTAAACTTTTAACTGTGGATTTACAAAACAGACCAAAGCAAAAGGTCACAGTTACTTATGGGCATCAAAGCATAACCCTTTATTGATTATTGGATACAGGAGCAGATACCAGCATTATTTCTCCAGAGGCATGGCCACAGCATTGGCCTCTATTCCCATCAGCAAACATGCTCACCGGAGTAGGAGGATTTACATTGGCAAGCAGGTCGCCTTCTTTGTCTGTGTCCATTGAGGATCAACAAATATCTGCTGTGTTTTCAATTGTGCAACTGCCTCCTACAGTCTCCTGCCTAATTGGAAGGGACATTTTAACACAACTGGGAGTGGTGTTAACTAATCAGCACCCTTTGGGGTAATTGCCATTGCTTGGACTTTCCCCATTCCACTCACCTGGAAAACAGATACACCGGTGATGGTTAAGCAATGGCCTCTAAAAGGGGAAAGCCTTATGCATGCTCATGAATTAGTGGAGGAACAATATTCAAAGGGACATTTACGACTTTCCACGAGCCCCTGGAATACACCTATTTTTGTGATCAAAAAGAAATCAGGGAAATATCGTTTAATACATGATTTGCGGGCTGTAAATGATCAAATGGAACCTATGGGGGCCTTACAGCCTGGTCTTCCTAATCCAGCTATGATTCCAGAACACTGGCTACTCTTAATCATCGACTTAAGGGACTGTTTCTTCACCATTGCCCTGCATCCTAATGATGCAAAAAGATTTGCCTTTACTTTACCAGCAATAAATCGTGGAGAACCAGATAAAAGATTTGAATGGATTTGTTTGCCACAGGGCATGCGGAATTCCCCGACTTTATGTCAGCTTTATGTTGACGCAGCATTGCAGCCATTACGTCGCAGATGGCCAGCTACTATAATATATCATTATATGGACGATATCTTGTTTGCACAGCAACAACCATTTTCCTCTTTGCAGATTGACATTATTAGAAATACCCTTGCTTCATATTCACTTGATATTGCTTCAGAGAAAATTCAAACTACAAAGCCTTGGAAATATTTGGGATGGACTTTGATGGATCAAAAAGTGATACCTCAAAAATTGGAGTTACAACTGGACATTAAGACTCTACATGATGCACAGAAATTACTGGGGGACTTACAATGGCTAAAGCCTATTGTGGGAATACCGAATCATTTGTTAGAAACCGTGCGGCCTTTGTTGAAGGGTGTTGACCCTACTACTCCTGTATGCCTGACGCAGGAGCATCGTCTTGCCTTGCAACAAATCAGTGACTGTGTACAACAGGGGTACGTGTCTCATCGACAACTCGACCACCCTATTGACCTTACTATCTGGAATAGCCCTTGCCACCTGCTTGGTGCTCTCTCTCAACAACAGGAGAAAACGGGGGAGATACGGGTGTTGGAATGGTTGTCTCCACCATTACAGCATAAGAAAACAATATGTTCAAAAATTGAACAATTGGCTGCATTAATTAAAAAAGGACGTCTCAGAATTCTTGAAGTGGATGGTAGAGAACCTGCTACCATTAGACTGCCTATGGAAAAAGAAACCTTGGACTGGTACCTGATTAACTCAAAGGATTTACAGGAAGCATTATTGACATCGTCTGCAAAAGTGGATACCAGCAAATTAGTGCCTAGAGTTTTGCAATGGATGACAGAATGGAACTGGATTACTCGACCCTTGAGAGAAGAATGCCATATAGAAGGAGCTGTTACAGCCTTTACCGATGCAGGAAAGAAGTCAAGGCGTGCTGCTGTCACTTGGCAAGAAAAAGGATAATGGAAACATCAAATCATCACAGCAGACCCTGCGGATAGTTTACAAACTTTGGAATTGTTGGCAGTAGTATGGGCAGTATCCAACTTACAGGGACCTTTAAATGTGGTTACAGACTCTATGTATGTTGCAGGAGTAGCCAAACGAATAGAGGAAGCAGCAATTAAGGAAGTGAATAATAAACAATTGTATGAGTTGTTGGTACAATTAAGGAAAGCTCTACGGGAAAGAAATGCAGCTGAGTCAAAATTCAAACAGAGAGAGACGTAGCATACATGACTTAGACTGCAGCTCGATAGGAGATCCACAATTTTGGGGCACATTCAAACAAGTGGTTGTTTCAACTATCTTGCCGGGAGGATCTGCCAATAAGGCTATGAATTTAGCAAAGCAATTAGGGTGCTGGGCAAAGAGTGAACTGAACAAGACATCACAAATCCTAGACATGCTAACCACAGATGTGCAGAGTGTTAACCACGCTGTTTTGCAAAATAGAGCTGCCATAGATTTTTTGCTTTTAGCACAAGGACATGGATATGAAGAATTTGAGGGAATGTGTTGCATGAATCTGTCTGACCATTCGGTGTCCATTCACAGTAAGATAAAAGAACTACAACAGGGACTTCACAATCTGAAGGAAGAAGAAGGTTTAGGAATCGACGAATGGCTTAAAAGCTTAGGACTTGGACCGTGGCTAAGAAACCTTGTGATCTATGCTATAGGACTGCTGGGTGTAATTTTACTGTTTTTGCTGATTTTGCCTTGTGTTTTTAATTGCATTCAAAACATGGTCAGCCGTACAATAGCAAAAACCTGGCAAGCTAATTTCCTTGCACAAGAAGAAAACGGGGGAAATGTGGAGAGCTTTAATGTGGAGAGCTTTATTAATAGTTGGTTAGCTGAGAAAGGCCATGCTGACATATTGCCACTGGTCAAGCTGAGAAATCAGCAGTCAGCAAGCTGAAAGGAGATGTCAGCAGCTTGCAATCAGTGGCCTTGCTGCAACATGGAGAAAGGGAGTAGAGATTAGTCCTGAATATCTCCTAAGAATATGTAGAAAGTATCAAAAGCAGGACCATAGGAATTTAAAAGTAGGTGTAACTGCTGATATGTAACTAACCAATCCTGAGCTCAACTTTTGCAATATGCATGAAGTTAATTACGAACTGTATTTAACCCGCTGTGCTGATCAATAAAATCGGGCCTGTGATGATCAACTGATGTCCTGGTCTCCTTCCGTCGACACTGACCCTCATTTCCAAGGAGTTTCTCTTTAGGGCAAGCCAAAAGGAAACCTCTTCTGGGTCAGATCCTAGTGACTCTGTCTCAGATTAGCATGTCTCAGTACTCTCTGACTTTGGCTAACTATCATGGTTCAATTCATCCTTCAGTTTCATCCTTCAATTCCACATCACCAAAAGAATGGGGATAATATATCTTTTCTGCTGGCCTTGACTCTTGCCTGTGAGGAGGACAAGACCTCTGCAAAAGCACCATCTCTCTTGGCAAACACAACAATATGGCCTGTAAGGGCTTGAAGAAATTGACAGAGAGGTCATGCTGTGGCTGTTTGAGTCAATACAGAGAGATGGCCAGTGTTCAACCAAGACAAAGAAGGTCCCTGGAAACCTTTGTCCTAAGTTTTGAATCTTTCAGCAGTGCTGAACAGGATGATCTGTACACTAACCTATGCAGGCTGAACTGGTTCAGTGAGGAGAAATTTTCACAAATTTTACCCAATGTCCAGCCTCTGCAAGGCTCATCCACAGTAGTGACCCCCTGGCATAAGCAGGCATTTTAACAGTATTGTGTGGTTGCTTGGTCCAGTCCTTGTATTTGCTCTTTGCTAAAACACAACATAACCAAGGGAATTCTAAATATTTGTTTGTGATACCATGACTTGGCTAGAAAATTTGTCTCTGTGTGTGTATGCATGAACAATAATAATATTAATTCATTTGTGATCATTTTTTAAATTGCATTGATTTGAAAAGATAACTACATTATATGGTGTATCCAGTTCCTGTCCCTTCCTTACACAAAAAAGAATTAATGATCTTTCTTCTTTAATTTTGAAAAACACAAAACTTTTTGCTTGCTTTGACAATGTTCTGCAATGTAATCATGTACAGAAGTCTAGTATAAACATCAGCAATTCTAATAAGAAATACTGCTATTTTATAATTTCTAGTAACTTCTTCAATATGCCAAGCCCTAGAGGTAAAAGCTTTCCACACCCACACTGCATTGCAGTCTGGCTGGCACATGTGAAAGGCAAGCCCTTCAGGAGAGAAGTTAGGTGACTGTGCACTCCAGGAACACTTCTCCAGTTATACAAGTTGCAGAATACTGGGAGGTCTTTTCTTTGTCCAGCCTGCAGGAGTGAGCATTTGGAGAACCTTTTGGCCCCATCAGAATCTGGTGATACTCTGAGAATCTGTATTCTCACCACCCTCTGACCTGGAAAATCTTATCCACATCTTTGAAAATTCAAATTTTCAGTGAAATGCAATGGAAGCTCTATTACTTCAGGGACTTGTGTACTAACATGGAAAACTGAGTAATAACAAAAGGAGAGAGAGAAAGAGGGGTGCTGAAACTGGCACAACAGAGTGCTAGTAGAGTACCAGACAGGACAGGGGGTGATTGGAAGTACAGTGGGAAGAAGAAATAACACAGTCATGAAGAAGTCAAATCAAAGTAATTAAATGGGAACTAATGGGATTAGCCAAAACTCTAATGATACAGTCAGAGGGATGGGAAATCAAAGGGCATTCACCTCCTGTGAGAAAGAAAAATGTGCATGTGCAGAAAGCCAAGACAGAGAAACACAAGGGCATGGATGGGAAGTTCTCTGTGAACAATAAAGAATAGTCCCTCTGAAGGCATTTGACTAGAACAAGAGGTAGAGCTATGATTCAAGATAAGGAGGGATCAAGGCTGAACAAGGTCACATGTCTGAATGGCAAATGTCCCATGCTGCTGACAGTGATGGCTTGAGATACTGTGGTGCTGTGTTCCCCCTTAACACCTTCTCAGGCTGCAGTGTTCTCTGAGAAAATGCTTGTTAGGCCTCATCCTTGAAAATGCCACCTGGGCTCAGATCCTTCTGAGCTTATCAAAAACCACTGTCTCCTCTCAGAAACTCCTCACGAGCTTCTGTTTTTCCCATGACAGGCCTTGGAAAATATTTATCTGGCCTGAATGGCATAACTTTCCTGTTCTCACGCTATCAAAGAAAGTGCTAACCCAAACTCTGGCCAGGATGAAACATTGTAATGACTAAAGTTCACTCTCATGCAACCCTATAAACAGAGTGGGACCCATTTGGAGATGCAAAAGCATCTGAAGTGAGTATATCCACTGACCTCTGAGGAGAATTTTTCCACAGGTACCTTATCTTGCACTATGTCTGCATATGCACTCTTTGTGCATATGTCTGGAAGTTAGGTTATGTTATAATTTAGGATAAATGCTGTTAGGTGTTATTTCTCTATTAGATTGTTAAGGTTAAGCTATAAATAAAGGTATGAGTTAGGTTAAAGTACTGTTCAGTTTAAGTGTTGTTAAGCTTTAAGATGCATTCTTTTTCATTCTTTTTTGCACTGTCTTTACACAGAGACACACATACATTTAGGTAGTTTCAATTAATTTCTGTTTTAATAGCCGAGGTTTTGTTTGGCCTTGTTGTTGCCTGCCTCCCCCCTTGTTGTGTCTCAGCTGTCCTTTGTAAGTAGAGTGAATCTTGCCAACAAATCTGTCGTGCTTTGTGGTTTAATATTAAATCCGACTTTTGCTCATTCTCTTGCCGGTGATTTTTTGAGCAATCTCAAACACACTTGTTCAGGACAGATATGAAGGTGGTTTTAGAACAGAATAGTTAAAAAAAAAAAAAGGCAAAGAAAAATATCAGATCTCTGTGAAAAATCAGACAGAACAGGAATACCTAATAAAAATATATACCAACATACCAATGGCTGGGCATTTTCATTTCTTGGAACTGACACTAGGGTTTCTTCCTCTTACAGAGTGCAGGCTGCACTATCCAAACTTGCTTAAGAGTAGTAATTACCTATTAAGTAATTTGAGTAAGTAAATAAAATATTCACATTCCTAGTTTGCTTTCAGGCAAGAAGTTCCTTATCAATACTTATTTCCTCAGTATTCACAACCACTTGTGGTAATCTGCTGTCCCCCCACATAAACCAAAAATAATAGAGAATAATATTCTATCCATTTTTAACTGCTGCGTAACTTATTCCCCTCTTTCAGAATTCATTTGCTATACTTTAATTACACTCCTCTACTAAAATGTGTTTCAAAGCACTTCATATGAAGGCTAAGCAAAACAACATCCTAAACTTTTGCCATTTATTGTGACAATCTGTCAACTTGTTGTGACAGGCGTAACAGATTGGTAGCAAAAGCTGAGCAGCAAAGGCTGGCTGGCTGGCTTTTGTTTTAATAGATGATACTCTTGCTTGGCTACATTTTTAAGAGTGATCAGAACTAGAAAGACCATTTTCAAAGTAATTAAAAACTCCATAAAACTGCAATGTAAGTAGTGTTGCAGTCTTGGGGGAAGAGGCAAACCACAGCTCTTTCATCCACACAAGGCCTTAGAGGAGACATGAACTTGTTTGCATGCATGAAACTTGGGATGCAGATTTCTTCCTGATTCAGTACAGGTTCATTGATAGTTTGAGTCAGGGCTGGGCTGAAGATGATGACACTGAGTCACTGTTAAAAATCAGTTTCCAACTTCTCCTCCTGAAGGCAGTCTGTCAGGGTTTGGCCAGGAAATCAGATAACTGTTCTTATTTCCTGTGCTGTGAGGTGTGGGTTTGGAGTCACAGAGTCATTGGAATATCCTGAGTTAGAAGGGACACCCCATGATCATCAAGTCCAACTTCTGACCCTGCACAGGACACCACAAGAGTCACAACATGTGCTTGAGAGCACAGTCCAACCACTCCCAGTGGATAGGCTGGGGAAAAAAACCCAGCGACCTGAGAGGGTCTTCAGGGTGAGAGAGACATGAGAATCTTGGTTCATGATCAGAAGGCTGGATTTATTGATATATGATATATGATACATTATAACTATACTAAAAGGACTAAAGAGAGAAGTTGCAGAGGCTTGCTAAGCTAAGAATAGAATAGCAAAGAATGAATAACAAAGTTCTGTGTCCAGCAGAAAGCAAGGATCAACTCTCCCGTGAGTGGTCAGCAAATCCAAACACTCACAGAAGACCAATCACAGATGCTCCTATTACATTCCACATCAGCAGATAATTATTATTTACATTTTTCTTCTGGGGCCCCAGCTT
Organism: Zonotrichia albicollis; assembly: GCF_047830755.1. NCBI lineage: Eukaryota > Metazoa > Chordata > Aves > Passeriformes > Passerellidae > Zonotrichia > Zonotrichia albicollis. The sequence continues at coordinate 69,264,938 of NC_133860.1, forward strand.
CCCAGAAAGGACAAATCCTAAAAGAAAGGATTTTTATGAGAAAATGTCTGTGACACATACCCCTTTGGCAAAGAAGAGGGACTTTAGCTATCACTGCACAGCTGAATTGGCCAGACAGATATAGGCCCTGCAAAAAATCACTATTTTGCTCAAATGTATGGAAACCACAAACCTGGAAACTTCTTGCTGGGAGCAGAATTGCTAGTAAGAAGTTTCTGAAAACAAAACTGACAAGCAGCCTCTGGCTGGCTCTGCTCATGACTTCAGCACCATCAAAGGCCAAATACACCAGAAATTAGCCCCATAACCATGAAGACCTTAGCTAAAACTCAAAATACCTCTAAAAAGGTCTAGAAATGTGCAAACCAGTACAGTCAAAAGCATACAGAGTGTATTTGAAAGACACCAACAATATCCCAGACAACCAATTTTCCAGAACTCACCAGCCACGTACTTGACTGCACCAATAATGACCAGAGACTGAAGTAAGGAGATCAAAACAGTCCTGGAGGTAAAACTCACAGATCTGTTTTTTGTTTTCCTGCAGAAAAAGCAGCCAAATAGATTTAAGATTAGTACAGTTCATAACAAAAAGCCATCATGATAAATTGGAAGTGCACAATGCCTCTTAAAATGCCATTGCCCAGTAAACACCTTATTTATACATTGTGACAATCATTTATTCAGATAGAGATGGATCAATTAGTCATGCAGAGGCTGTACTGGAACCAGGAAACATGAGAAGACTTAAGAAAAGGAGACAGAAATAAAAGCTGCATATAAAGAAAGTCAAGAAATTATGTCTGTTTTCATCCAGTAGAAGGAAGTGTGAGGATAGAGGAAACATTTTTATCTTGTGCTGTTCAAACAGCACACAAGATAGCTCAAGACAAGAAAATTACTTCCAAAAATGCTGTGAAATTACACAATTCAAGAAAATTGCTTTTCAAGTATCCTATTCTAAGCTTAAACTTAAAATAAATACAAGAGCAAGAAGTCATGAAATGCTATGAAAAGATGCAACCAAAGGGTTTAGGGTTCTCTGCATGCTCTTTTTATTTATTTTTTTTTTCTGGACTCCAAAGCCAGGCAAAAACCCAGCCCAGGCAGACAAAGAGAAAGAGAAAATAATTGTCTGAGTAATGTACTTTCCACACTCAGCAGAGAACACCAAAAGTTGTTGGGTATTCTTCTGTAGCTGAAGACAAGTGTTGGTACTTCTAATGGTGCACAGGATACCACTGGCTCTTATATCCATGCCCCAGGAAGGCTGACAGCACCCTCAGAACTTCCACCTTGCACAAAGCCCTTCTCAGGTCACAGCAACAGCTGTCATTAAACTCTTGAGTTTGTCTCACTAACATGACAGGGAGTCTGGAGTCAAGTGTCCAGAAGAGGAAAATTAGAAAAATAAGGCATTTTTGAGATCTCTAAAATGTGCTAAAATGAAACAAATATTCCTAACATTCCCATAAGATGTTTTAATTCAAAAGGAGTGGCTTATCTAGAATTGCCTCCCCTCTAACTCATGACTTAGGAAAACTCTGTCTTTGACTTTAAAAGAAATACCTGAAAGACCTTTAGAATGTTTTTCATTTTTATTGCCATGTATTAAGCCACTCAAAAACTCTGTATCAACAAAAATGCCCATCTACAAGATAGTTCACAAAGTCAGTAGAAATAAAATAATTCACTAGTAAATCCGACAGACCTCTTCAGAAAGTCTGTAAGTCTATTTCACTATGTCTTATATAACTTTGTACATGCAAATGCTCACTTATATGCCATTCACTGAAAATTCACAAAAGCAGTTGTTTCACAAAAAAAAAAAAGAGGTTCAAAAGTCATACTGCTGTTGAAATGTCCTGTTACCATTGTGAAGTTTTCTGATTATGTTCTATATGCTACGTTTTCCACTGGAGACTTACCCTGGAGCCATAAAAGCTGCAAGGCTGCCAAAGGATTTTCCACTTCAGCAGGCCTTCATAGGAAACCTAAATATTGTTTATAGCCATAGTAATGTATACAGTCAGAATCAGACAGAACACATTGGCCAAATACCACTACCCATTTTGTCCGTGCTTTCTTATTGTCATCTCTAGAGGGTAGGATGCTGTGGGGTTCAACTCGAGGCACAAATGCTGGTAGCATGCTTTCAGAAGGCAGATGGCTGAAAAATTACTTACCCTATCCTTACTTGTCTCTCTTCTCCTGAAAAAAAATCGTAATTTGTTCAGGTCTACAATATTTCCAATTTGTATAGATGTATGAAAATAGCATCAGAGATGCAATTTGGATTATAAATAAAGTTGCCTTTAGAAAAAAGACTGGAAAATCGATTTTTTAGTCCCCTACAAAAAACCACTTGTGCAAAGCAAATGCCTACAGATATTAGCAAAGTTTAATTTTTGAGATATATGACTTTGGATTCTATTATGAAAAAGAAAATATAACCAGTTGGGTTATCATTACTCTGCTTATTCTCAACTTCACTCTGCATCTTTAGTTTCATAGAATGGTTTGTGCTTGAAGATCATCTATTTCCAGCGCCCCTGACATGGGCAGGGATGGCATTCACTAGATCAGGCTGTTCAGGGCCCCATCTAACCTGGCCTTAACCACTTTCAGGGATGTTACACTCACAGATTCTTTGGGCAACCTGTTACAGTGCCTCACCATCCTCTGAGAAAAGAATTTCTTCCTAATATCTAAATTAAGCAGCCCTCTCTCAGTTAAAACCATTTCCCCTTGTCCTGTTACTGTCTGCCCATATAAAAAGTCCCTCTCCCTCCTTTTATGCACATAGAGAATTTGACAGTTGCAGAGCAATTAAGTTGTACCTCTGATTTATCTATGTACTTCAATATAAATAAAAGGAAAACAATCTGCCTGAGCAGATGGAGCAAAAGTACATTCAGATGTGAATGAGGCATAGCATGGACAAGGAAAGACCATGGAAAAGCCGGAAAGAGAAACTGTGCAGGAAAGTTCACCATTGCAGAGACATTTACTTCCCTGTCCCTTTTACTCAACCTGAAAGCATGGCACAAAGCTGCTCTTCTGACAGTTTTCTAGATTCTCCTGCTAGATCACTGTTAAGTGGTACTGTCAATGTAATATTTCAGGACCTGGAAGCAGAGCAGCACACAATCAGACTTGATGCATGCAGCACAAAGCTAAGATAACTGGAAGCCCAAATAGTTTGCACCTCCACCAAATACTGGCAAGTGACAATAGCTGGCTGCTTGGCTGAGGAGCTGGGGGTCTGGGCACAAGGACAAACCAGTGGGGCTGAGCTGATGCACAGCCCCCAGGTGATGGGCACCTCCTGGCACCCCAGCACCACAACCCCGGGGTAATGGCTGCACCATGCCAGAGCTGGACATCCGTGTAGGCAGACAAGAGCTGGGGAGAAGGCTGGATTGCAATGCCCCAAGGGCCCTGACGTTACCTTCACAAGATTCATACTCTGCCCATATTGCCCTATGGGATCAAATACCTGAGATGTTCGGGGAACCTGCAGAACAAATGGAAAAGGTGCTAAAAGGATTAATAAAGAGGAGAGGAAAAATGCCAGCTCTATGGCTCTTAGCCATTTTGTAGAGATGTTGCTAAATCATTGATAAAATTTATTATTTTTTTTACCTTCAGTTATGATGGAACTGATCATGGTACTCTCTAATTGGTGACAACAAGGCATTCTTATAAGAAACGATCCCTGGTTGCTGTAGTTACAACATAGATAATATGTTACAAACTATTTCAACACGTCTGCTCAGTGCTTTGTAGGAGATGAGATCATTATTCACCTGCTTGGCCTGTGGGACATGGTAGGGGCATTCTGTGACAGCAACTTGTTCTTTGGCAATCTTCATTGTGGTGCCAGCTGTTTCCTGCACAAGTTGTTTTCTAACTGTACACTGTCTTCCATCACTGCTCTGTACCAACCAATAGGCCTGGGCAAAAAGACAACAATAATGAAATTAACTTCTGACAATTCTGACATGTTGAAACAAGGACTATTAATACTCCCAAGGAAGATCATTCTAACCTAGCTTAGCCAACCAGCCCTGTAAATCTGGCAGTAAATAGCAAAGGTCACCTAAAGCAATAGAAATTTTGGAATTAAAACAAAATAAATTGGTGATATTTAATCATACTTTAGAATGTTGAAATTCTTGCATTAATTTTAAAGTGGGCAACGGCATCTAGTGTGTAATGATGAAAGTGTAACAAATCTCTCACTCTCTGAAACTGAGATGCCTGCACAAACGGCTGTGCCATTGAACAATGTGAAGTTCTCTTTTGTGGCTGAATTCTTTAGTTCACATTTTATGTTTTTCCCTTTTTTTTAACTTGGAAGGCACTATTCAATTCTATCGTTTATTATGACCTAATTCATAGCAAAAGGCAAAGAGTCATGAGTTATTGCTGCAACAACTTGCCATGAAAAATATAGAAATTTCCTTTTTCCTTCTTGAAAAAAGTAACAATATAAAGGAATCGATAAAATCTGTTTCCACTCATTAATGCCTCAGCCTCAAATTACAGGTTTCTTCTGCCATGATCTTGGTGATGTGGTTTGGAGCACAGGCTATTGCCATGAAGAAACATCTATAGCTACAGGTAAAGCAGCAGAGGCTGCCTGCACAGGTCACCTGAACACAGCTCAGTCACTAGCTTGTGATGGTCCTCTGTTTTTAATCATCTGTGTGATTCCTGCAGAGTTTTACCTGTAGCAATTGAAGCAGGAGTTCTGGAAATTAAACATTAAAAAGGAGGACTACCTCAGAAAAAGAGTAAAAAAAGATGAACAGTTCAATGCAAGCTTCATAATGACTACGTATCTTAAGATTTAGCAGGATGTTGCTTGGTCTGTGCAAGAAAATGACAAATGAATGCCATTTAACATTTTACTTGAACAGTTTTCCCATTCAGAAAACTATCTGAAATACAATAATGAGAAAAGCAGAACTGTGAAGCATTTTAAAACGCTGATTACCTTTCTAGAACGTATAATCTGATACATGCTTTGTTTATCCAGAGTAAATTCAGTAGTTGAAAAGATTAATTGAACCTATTTTATGTCTTGTACATGCTCTCACAGAGAAAGTAACTTAATTTTTCTTTTCTTATTGACTCTTGCATAAGAGCCTGCAATACAACAGCAAGAGTAAAATGATCTCTCCTAAATTTAGTAGTTCATAAATCTTACAAGACACCAATCCATCCAGTGGTTTGTTGTTTCAGATTTTTTCCTTCTTTTGTATATCCAAATAAAATATGGGTTCATGCAGGAGATGCACAATATTTGCTGTTGCTTTTCTCCTCTCCCAGGGTACAAGAGGCTTACGCATGCTCTACCCCCTGCTCTCTCTCCCTCCCTCTCCCCCATAAACATAATGCATGCAGTGTGCATACATGTACATGTACATCTATGTACATTAATTTTTGACTTTTCAGCTAATGGACAAGAAACTGCTATGACTTCAAGGCACAAAGCCCTCTGTTTTGGAGGAGCTGTGTGACCTGGCTCTTGTAATTTGCTGAGGATTAAATTTACCATCCCAGCTACACTCACAAAGTGAAAGATCTTAAAAAAAAAGTTATGCTCTGCATGTCTTTTTCCCTCTGCACTTGATGTTCATCTCAATGCCTTGGACAGCAGCTTGTCACTTAGTTGTGACTTCTGTGCATAACACTCTGGATGGACAGCTGACCTCTAATGGCTACAGGTTTTCAAAAGATAAATGGTATTTTTGCCACCCTGATGAATAACATATGAAACCTCACCTTCCACACCTTGAGCAAAAAATTCTTCAGGACTCAGCATTCTGAAGTATCTTAAGAGGGAACTTTTCTTCAGTCCTTGCTAATAACAAAAGGCTTGCTTCAGTTAATTTAGTTCCTCTTTTGGAGACTACTGACAACATACCTAGATAAGCGGGTTGCCAAGCTAGGCTTGGGATGTTTCCAGGTCTTCTGTCACTCCATGGCAAAAGCCATGAAACCTGTTGAACTGCAGATAGTTCCAGCTTGCTGGAAACTGGCCCTCCAAACTCCTTAAAACTGCAGCACTGAGCATCTGTGGCACTGCTGATGATTCATCTACCCGTAAAATGTTCAATAGACATGCATGACAACAGCAGCAGCATTTTCTGCAGCCACCTTTTGGATTCTTGTCCAGTTTGGAGACAGAAATATGCTTCATCTCTGCAGTTTCACCTCAATGTGATGAACCTTCGAAACTCATTTGAAGCACAGCAGGTGGTTACTAAAGGAGGCGGTCCCTACAGAACACCCTAGGTTACTATGTATTTCTGACACGATGAACCACAAACATCCCAGGCCTACATGAGTAAGCTCTGCATGCATGTACAGCAAAATAACTCTGGTGGGTTTATCTGCTCTCATTGTCTCTCCTGAGATTTCAAGTTACCCCAGTGTGAGAGACTGGAGAAAATCACTATTTGCTCAAAAACAACCAAAGTGTGTGTGTGCACGGCAGGGTGGCAAGGAAAGCTCTGCAAAAAGTGGGATGATGCACTTGTCCATATTCCACCTTCCTGGAGCCTCTAACCCAGCTTTAAAATGGTTATCAGCCACTGGCACACCAGAAGCCCCACATGGAGGGGTGGGTTCCAGGAGGCTAAAGCAGATAAAAGCAATTGCACAAATACCATCTCCCTAACTTCTTCTTCTTCTTGAAATCTGGGTAACTTAAAGTTGGATGGGTTAGAGTTTGCTAAGTCAATGTCTTGTGAAATGCTTTATGTCAATTGAATGTTTTAAAATTTGCCACGTACCCTTATTCTCTTAAGTTTGCCTGTAAAAATTTGTTTAACCTCCTGAGAACACTGTGTTTCTCCCATATGCCTGTCCCAGAGAATAAAAATCTTAACCTTAAAGAAACATATCAAGAGAGTCCAGGGCTTTACACCCCAAGTAGGTAAGACACCTTCTTCTCAAAAGGCACCTGGAAAACAGGCAGAATATCCAGGAAAAGTCAAATAGCCCTGGATAAGGTTATGTGGGTTGCTAAATCCAACACAACTGGTGGCTGAAGTCTTGTCTAAGCCTACAAGATTATGCCACAGGAACTCTAGAAGAGGATTGATAAAGCTCATTTCCTGCCCTGAGCTGATTAATGCAGCTCAGTCCTTGTCTTGGTTTTGGCTGGAATTTGAGTAGGTATTTTTTAGAAGCAGGTACAGCACTGTGTTTCAGATTCAATATGAGAATGATGCTGATAACATACTGATGGTTTGGTTGTTGTTGGTATGCATACTCTGAGCCAAGGACTCTTCAGCGGCTCATGCTCTACCAGTGAGGAAGCACACAAAAAGGTGGAGAAAAGCATGGCCAAAACAGGGGACCTGAACTGGTCAAATGGACGTTCCACAAAATAGAATGTCACACCCGGTATATAAATGGGGGAGTTACCCAGATGAGGGCCTGTCTGGGTTTGGCATTGGCCAGCAGGTGGTGAGCACTAATGTTGTCCATTATTTACTTTTCTTTGGTTCTCTCTCTCCGTCCTTTTTATTACTATTACTAATACTACTATTATATTTTCCTCCAGTTCAATCATTAAACTGTTAAGTTTCACTTTTCTTTTTCCCCCCAGTTCTCCTCCCCATCCCAGTGGGGTAGGGTGCTGTTGAGTAAGCAGCTGCACGGTAGTTGGTTGCCAGCTGGGGCTAAGCCATAATGCCTTCTCTACACACGTACAACCCTTAGTAGCAGCTGGTGCCAAGTCACGCTGCCTTCTCACACTAGGCAGGTAGGTGCAGTGGGAGTCATGAGCTGGTTTACACAAGCAGCTCTGGAAAGCAATGGTGGCCTGTAGCACTTGTTTTCCTCAGTTGTGCTCACTGCCCTAGACACCCTTCACGTTTTAATGACAATTTCCTAGCAATGAGTGTAATGAACAACAACCAAATGAAGTTTCCCATGCTGTAAATGTCTTTGAAGTATTGAGAATGTTTTCTGACATTGCTCTTTTCCGGTGTTTGCAGCAGATCCCATGTAGCATGCAGCTCCTGAGACCTCAGGAGCAGATTCCCATGGACTCCTGGGTGGTGCAATGTTTGCTCTCTCAAAACAGAGAAGCAACCCTGCAGTTCGTTTTTCCTCATTGCACTGACATTTTTAAGCTGAACCATCTCCTGATCACTGTGGCCCAAGACCATGCCATCTACCAACAGGCCTTCTTCATAACAAACCAGTAAGTCTAGGATACCTTTCCTTTCCCTAGGCACCTCTCTGAGTACTTATAACACAAAGTTCTTTCCCATAAACAGTAAGAATTTTTCAAATCTGCTCCTGCTCATAGCAGGAGACATTTCCAGCTGGTCTCTAGAAAGTTGAAATCTGCCACAAGGAGAAAGGCTGCTGATCCAGAGATTTCTCCCAATTGCCTGTTAAATTAACTTCTCAGCACTGGCATCCTGGCTGGGCAATTGATAGAAGACACCCACCATATCTGCTTTGTCTTCCACCACATCATCTTCACCCAGAGACTCCCAACCACATCACCACCCTCTGTAAGGGCTGTATCAAACTTCTCCCTTCTATTTAGTGCAAGAGCTCCACCTTGCCCTGCCCTCTCCTGGATAGCCTGTACTCTCCATCCTAGCACTCTGGGTGTAGAAGTGCCAATTTTGCTAAGGATATCCCAGCTGTGTGAATGGACCAAGCCTTCCAGTCAATGGCACTTGCAGCAGCAATCCCTGAGCCATCTGGCAGGGACACCCCAGGCCCTGAGCCCCTGCCCTCCAGGAGAACTTGCGCTAAACAGAACAAAGGGAGGCACCACACTCACTCCCAGGAGACACCAGAGAGCTCTTAGCAGCCAGCGGCCAGACTGGACCACGGCAAGCCCACCACCGCTACAGTTCACAGCATGTGGCCCCGGACCTCCCAGTGCCCTGGATCCCTCAGACATTTGTGCTCTCTGAAACCTAATCCCATGGTAGGGACCAACCTGACCTCTGCAGCCCAGAGACGCTCCCAGGGCAAGAGCGGAGGTGACTGACTGTCACCACTCCTGACTCCGTCTCAGGCTCAGCTACCCTGTGCCAACTGATTGGGAAGGAGCAGCCCTTCTCCATAGTCTGGGCACTTCCAGGTGATGAAGACCATGGCGTAAAAATGCGGTGTCAGAATGGTGGGTGCTGCTGCCTATTATCTGTCCCTAATAAACCTCTCTTCTTGAAAAGCAAGCTGAGTTAACGTTCAGGCAATGCAGTCAAACCCCCACTCAATACTCACTACAACTGGCTCAGCGACAGAGGCAAGAAAGTCTCTTTTGCAAGGTTTTATTCCAGCGGAGCGTGGCTGAAGGGGACCCAGCGAGGAAAAGAGAACTACATGGAGCAGGCAGCTTGAAAAGGGGAAGGGGTGGGGAGTGGAGCTAAGGGCTGGGCAGAGGAGTTTGGTCTCCAGGGGAAGGGGGTGGCCACAAGGGATACCAATCCAGTGTGGGGACAGGACAAACCAGGGGAAGTTGTGACCCAGAAGTCCATTTGGGAGTCTGTATTTTCCCCCTAGGAGGACCAACTCTATGGTAAGTACTTACTGCTGTTTCCAGGGCTGGGAACTTGGGAATTGACCGAGGCGGGAGAGTTCATGGGATGCTACAATGGTGAGACAAGCTGCCCCTTCAGCCCCTGGATAATCACAGTGGAGCAGAGAGCCACTTGCAGGCTGTGGAAAAGCCCCACTCTGGAGCAGGTAGAGATGCCCTTATGGAAGCTCCAGCCCATGGAGATCTCACACAGGAACAGGCTCCTGTCAGGAGCTGACGCCTATGCTTAGGAGCACATACAGGAGCAGGTTTCCTGGCAGCTGGAGCAATCTATTTCAGAAGTACTGCATACCTGTAGAAAGGGCCCATGTTAGAGCAGAGGAACGGTGTAAGGAGTAAGAAGCAGCAAGAATGAGATGGACTTAACACAATACCCATTCCCCATCCTTCTGTACAGCTGGGGAGGAGGAGGTAGAAGAGCACATATGAAAGAGTGAAGTTGAGAAAGGAGGGGAGATTAGTTTCAGTTTTGTCTTTTTTTTTCTTCTCCTCCTACTCAATTTTTCACTGGCAATACAAGATATTAATTGTACCCAACTCTATCTGGCTAGTGACAGTACCTTGTCCTTGCCTCAAGCCAGCTTTCCCATCTAACTTTCTCCCCCATCCTGCAGAGAAAGGAAAGTGACAGAGCAGCAGCTTGACTACCTGGCAAGTAACCAGCCACGGTCAAATCCATAAAACTCGTGGAGGTAATGCAGGAGAGACAGTGAAGGTACCCTCCTCATTCAGCCCTCAGAGCTACTGCTATGCACACAAAGGGCCAAACCTGGAAAACAAAACCCTGCCAGAGCCCTGTGTATTGCACATACCTGCAGCAGGACACCTAGGATGTGCTGACCTGGGTGAATGATGGTTATTTCAAGGAGGTCAGGAGGAAGACCTTTTATTGCCAAGACTAGACAAGACAGATATTTTTCAAGTATGCAGCCACAGGATATAAAGAAGAGGAAAAGACTTCTGGAAGACTGCACACCTATAGAATGCAAGGCAGAATGCACAGGCTCCAAAATGGGAAATAAAAATAAGAAATTTGAAAACAAAAATGTTTCCCAAGGGAAAACTCTTATTTTAGAAAGGGCAGGACAGAGCGGCCACCCAGCTTTTGGGAAAACTCAGAACTGAACCAAACCCAGGCAATCTGATCAAAGTTCCAGCTTTTAGTGAAGGCTTGTACCAACTGATCTCCAAACAACCCTTCCAACCTGAAGTTCTCCTGACTGCAAAAATATCCAATGGTCTGGATACATAAGACACTCAAAACCAAAAGAAAAAACTCCATTTGCAAAACACACAGTACATATGTAAATATATTTAAACAAACAACAAAAAAAACTTTATTGCTTCATTCAGACTTTGACATAGCTTACCTTAAAATTATACAAAGACATTTGAGAATTTCTGTAGAAATAAATCACTGACTGCTTTTCAGCAGAGATCTGCTTAAACCAGAAATTGAAATGATGCTGGAATTCTGACTGAATTACTTTTTATGAACTAAACATTTTTCTGGTCTAAGAAGAACAATCCCCATAAAATGCCTTTCTAGGCTCTTGTTTTGGACTCCTTTTCTGTTGTTCGGTTTACACAAAACTTTGAAATCCACTGTGGATGGCTTTATGAAATAGTTATGAAGTAGTTAAAATCACAGTTTTAACAAGTGTTCCAAGGAAAGCCTACTACATTTTTTCTTCTGGGAAATCAAACCATGAGGATCTGTTGACAAGTCTCTTTGGAAGTCTCAGTATCAATGGCTCTCTCTCTGGACACTCTAGGAAGGAAGTCCTGGGGGAAGGCAGTTGACTGGAAGGTGCTGCTGGTGCTTCCTGAACATAACTGGTTACAGTTTCTGTGTGAGAGGTGTTACTGCTGGTACTCACTGTGGTAACACTCTGATCAGCTGCTGTTTCCTGAAGTTTGACATCAGCATCTCTAACACCACCATCTAAGTTTTCCCTTGTGTCAGGGATATCATACTTTTTGTCTACTTCTGCAGTTTCCCCACATCCTGTCCTCCTTAGAAAAGAAGATGGAGACTCATTTTCCCTCTCATTTATTTGAGTTGTTCCTGTCCATGTAATACTGCTGTCCCATTCGGTACTTTCTGGTTCCTTGCTACTACTATCACTATCAATTGTAATCACCACTGGAGAAGAATGTACTGAGCTACTCGTGTGATGTTTCCGGTGTTTCTTCTTATGCTTTTTCTTTTTCTTTTTAAGATGCCTCATCGTGTCTGTTGCTTTTCCTTCATAGACTATCTCCACGCTTGGACTCCTCATTTTCTTCTTCCTTTTCTTACGCTTTGTCTCACTGCTTGCACGATTGTCTGACAGGCTATCTTCATTTTTGCAGTAATCACCAAATTTTGAGGAAGTTTTCTTGGACTCATTTTCTCTTTCTAGACTTGTGCTTTCCATGAATGTATTCTCCAGGTGGCGAGTTTTGTACTTCCTTTTTCCACCAGGCTTTTCACTTTTCATTCTGTCATTTCCTCCAGAAGGAGTCCTTGATCTGTTGCTTGACCGACTCCTTGACCTGCATCTTTCGTAACAGTAATAGTGTCTCTCATGGAGTCCCCTCTGGCTATGCAGATCTGTCCTCTCAATAAATGATCGTATCCTGTATTCTGGACTAGCAGATTGCCGCGAGTAAAGAGTGTTAGACCGGGTCTTCCTTCTGCTGGAGGATTCATAGCTGTCTCCAAACACCTTTCGACTACAGAAAGCAGAACCCCACTGGTGTCTACTTTGGTAACTGTCTCTTACATAGTAGCGATCACTGTCTCTACTTCTTGATCTCCTTTTACTGTGGCCTTTGCTGCGTGAACGTGATCGGCTCACTTCTCTGGATGGAGTGCTCTCACCACTCAGAGAGCCCCTCTGGCTTTTCAGAGAGGCTCTGCTGTCATGAGCCCTTGATTTTCTGCTGCTTCTTTTGCTCTTATGTTTGCTACTATCTCTGCTTCTCGATCGTCTCTTTTTAAGTTGGCTTTTGCTAAGGTGCTCCCTTTTAGACCGATGGCCATGGCTGCTTCGACTGTCCCGTGAACAGGACTGTGGGCTTCTAGACTTTCCCTTTTTAGACAATCTGTGATTCCAAGGGGAGCATACTGTATCACTCCCTGGAGAGGGGCTCCAACTCAAGTCCTGTGGAGGCAGATCTTTTCTTTTGTATTTGTTCTTCTCATCCCCTTTTGATTCCATCTTTTCAACTGCAGGAGATAAACAGCTTCTACAACTTCCTACATCCTCCCTGTATGTTGGGGAATGTGGTGAGAAGCTCCTGCTTGGTTCACTGTCACTCCAGCTGTGACACTGAACTGGTCGCTGTTTCTTGACCTCTTCCCTTTTCTCTTCCTTGATGGACTCCTCAGAGTCAGAGGACAGCTCGACCACTTCTGGGGTCCTCTCAGCCAGCGGCTTAACATACCCAACAATGACACAATTGTCTGAGGAAGAGCCACTGTCGTTTGAGTCAGCATTGGCCTGTAACTCAGTCTGCAGCTTGGTTCTTCGGCTCCCTGAAGCAGAGTCCTCGTCAGAACTTTCTGATGACTCCAGAGGAGAAGCTATGGTTGCACGAACCTCTTCTGAAACGGAATAGGAAGGCCCTGGAGTTTCATCATCCCACGGGGCCTGACCAAGGCCAGGAACAGACAAACTATTATCCGGCCCTTGCGGGTACGCCACATCGGGAGATATTGTAATAATTGATGAGTCTGAGTGGCTTCCTTCCTCATACGACGGGGCAGGACAGTCATAATTGGCGTGTTGATCGTATGCTTCTAAGTTAAAAGGACAACGAGCAAAACTGATGAATTCGTGCAGAAAGTGCTCTGTCCGATTCAGCAGAAATGGCTTCAGGTCGTCAGCAAAGGCCTGGCTTTCCAGATCATACCTGGTTACGTTGCTCATGATGATGTGCTGCACAATGTTGATCAGAGACCCGTGGGCACCAAACAGGACCGTAAGCTCTCGCTTCAGCCAAGGAACCAGGCGGTGAAGGCAAGCAGGGTTGCGGCGGAAGAACTCGGCCGAAATCTCTCGGTATCGGCCGCCGTCCTGGATGCTGCGGATGCGCACGCCGGTGCGGTACAGAGCCCTGCGGAAGGTGATCATGTCCTCCTCCTGGATCTGCCTCAGAGATCTGCCCTCCGCGCTGGCCTTCCTCCTTGAGGCCAGCCTCCTGAGCATCTGCTGAATCTCCCTGTGCCTGTGTCGCGCCGGCTCGCTCGACAGCCCTTCAAACAACATCCCGTTATCCGGAGGAGACGGCATCCTTCGAGAAGGGGAACCGCGCGCGCGGCGTTCCCTCGTCAAGGTGGTGCGGTAACGAAACCTCCGGCCGTCGGGGCTGGCAAAAGAGCTTGTTTCTAAAGGGCTGAGGATGTACTCCTTGAAGTCATCTTCAGCACGAATCGTGTGGAAAATGGAGAAGAAGGGTTGCTTGCAGAGCGGGCATTCTGCTTTGTTCTTGGACCACTCTTGCACGCAGCGGAAGCAGAACCTGTGCAAGCAGCGATCCAGATATGCCACGTTGTCAAATCTGTCCAGGCAGATGGGGCACTTGGAGTCGGGAGACGCATCTGTCGGCAGCTTACTGGTGCTGGCTTTCGGAGAAAAACTGCTATTTTCAGCAAACTCCTTATCTGATGTCATGTTCTAGAAAAGACAGAGACAGAAGATCTTTGCTGTCACAGAGAGGCTAAAATCTTACACTGTAGAAACCCATAACAATTGCTTTCACAGTTGCAAAACCCAGCAGAAGCTCTGAGAGGATGCTGAACAAAGACGCAGCATGATCTAACTACTTGGTTTGACTTCTCTTCACACTGAGGTCTAGTTCTTTAGTGCTGCAAGTTTTACACAGCACTCAAATCATGCTGGCACTGATGAAGGTAACAGGCAGGCCTGTCTTCTTCCCCACTCGTAAATAACTCCGTTGATGTGGTCAGTAAATTTATTATTTACATGGTATCCTCCAAAATATAGCTTAAAAAATCTAGCATTTATATATGAAAAGTATGAGAACAGTTAGCTCTGTACTTTAAAACAAACCAATCAAAAGAAGTAACTGGGCTTTAACCATGTTATCACCTTCCAAGTTCTGCTGGACCTGTTCTGTTCCTGCACAGTCTGCCCCTCTTTGTTGGGCATTCATGCTGGACCACACACAGTTTGTTGGACAAGACAATCTCCAGGGATGTGTTCCTGCCAAAATGAGCATTTTTTTTTCAAGATGAAGGACAAACAACCAGATGTCATGCTGAAGTACACACTGCCTTTTTACTGAAGGACAAACAACCAGATGTCATGCTGAAGTACACACTGCCTTTTATCTAGTAGGTTGTTATGCCATTCGCCTGAGATAGTAAATTTTCTACACAGTGACTGGTCTGGGGCTGAGCTTTGAATTTTTGTTGAACACAGTGTTGATAACACAGAGATATTTTTGTTATTGCTGAGCAGGGCTAACACGGAACTTTTTGTTCTTCCAAACTGGTGGGGCATGGGAGGTTGGGAGGAGATGCAGCTGGGGCAGGTGACCCAAACTGACTAAAGGGATTTCCAAACCATGTGACATCCTCAATATATAACATGGGGGAAAGAAGGAGGAAAGGTGAGATGTTTGGAGTAATGATGCTTGTCTGCTCAAATCACATCAGACATGATAGGGCCCTGCTCTCCTGGAGATGGCTAAACATCTGCATGTCCATCGGAAGCAGTGAATTAAGTCCTTGTTTTGCTTTGGTTGCGTGCATGGCTTTAGGCATCCTTATTTAACTGTCTTCATCTCAAATGACAAGTTTTTCAGCTCTCACCCTTTCAATTTCCTCCCTGATCTCAGGGAGTGTGCAAGTGGCTACGTGGTGCTTGGCTGCGGTGAAATCATGAGAGATGTCAAACATGGTCAACAAAAAATCAATCGATTGAAAAGTTATTTTCAGTTTTGGCGTTACCCTAAGGCATTACAATCCAGTGGAAGTAAGCTACCACTCTACTTCAAAATGCATTAGCCCATGTTTTGCAGCCTGTCTGGCAGCAGCCTTTGCGGCGGCAGGACACCGGGGGATGGGGCAGCAGCAGCGCCGGGGCGCCAGAGGCGCAGCCCGGGCTCAAGTAAGTGCCGGCACAGCCGAGGGGGTGAGCAGGCCCCGGCCCCCGCCCCGCTCCGACCGCTGCGGGGCCTCCCCCGCCCGCTCCCCGCCAGCCCTGCCTCAGCAGCCGCCACCCAGCACCCCGGAGGAGACGGCGCTCCGCCCGCCCCCAGGCCCGCACTCACCACCGCCGGGCCCTGGCTTTCCGTGCGGGCCAGGGCCGCGGCCGCCTTCAGCCTGTGGCGCGTCCGGCAGCGCCCGGCGCCGGGAGGCTCCCGCCGCTCCTCCCCTGGCGGGCGACGGCGGCGGGCACCCTCCGCCAGGCGCCGGGACGGGTCCGCCATCGGCGGCGGCGTTGCCACAGGAACAGCTGCCCGCGGGCGCGGAGCTGAGCCGGGATCTGCCGGGAGCGAGGCCGGGCTCGTCGCCGTCACATCCGCGCCCCGCGCAGTGACGCCATTCCGGGGCGGGGGCTGGGGAGGGGCCGGGATGGCAGCGGCGAGCGGGCGGGTTGCGGCCCGCTGCGCCGCCCAGTGAGTGTTCGCGGGGCAGCGGCAGGGCTGGCGGTACGGAGCAGCCCCGGGGAGCAGCCTGGGCGGCGGCGGCCCCGGACGGGTAAAAGCGAGGGGAGTCGCGGTGGTGACGGCGCCAAGGCGGAGCGCGCTTTGTTCCGCAGGTGGCGGCTGGCGCGGCCTGCGTGTCCTCTCGGGGCGCGGGTGGCCTCCCACGGCCGCGGGAGAGCCGCTTCCTGCCCCAAGGGCTCCCCGAGGCAATGGCAGAGCCCGCCGGCGGCGCCAGCGGGAGCTTGGCATTGTCTGCCAGAGCGCAGAGGACTCCATGGAAGACTGGAGTTGTCTTGTGGTTGGTTGGGCAAGTAAAACATAAATAGCACGTAGCAAAGAGGAGATAGATAAAGCATTTCCTAATAAGCCGTTATTAGGAAAGAGAAAAATAACTGTCCTTACTGATTTTTGCAAGTGCATACCTGGAGTAGATACAAGTGTGCAAAGGACACGGACGAGGCCAGTTGTGCAGGCTGCCGCAGGTGGGGCACAGCCTGCCACAGTACCTGCATGTACCAGGACTTGGGTAAAACACAAGCACAGCCAGCCCTGTCCCTTTTCTTACCGACAGTCAGTATGGACTAAAGTTTGCAAAAGCACACGTGAATTCACAGATGCCCAGAGTACCAGCACAGCCCTCTGTTCATGTGATAGCCCTGCCCCATATCCTGATCCGTTTTACTCATTCCCATGCACCAGCTGGTCCTGCTTCTTGCTCAAGAGTAAATGCCTGCTCTGGCACTTCCCAACAGGTACTCCACTCCTAAAGATCTCCCCAGGTAGCAGCACAGGCCTATCGTTCATTACTTGCCTGCTCCTCACCAGGTAGCCCACGTTGACGATTGCTCAGGAATTACATCACTGCTCCCAGTAATTTTCCCTGGTGTTCAGGGCAGATGCAACCTCTCTTATGTCCTCAGCAGGCAGCATCAGGCATGTGGGCTGTGACCTGCAGCCCTGCTTTGTGTGTGGGTGCCAAGACTCACTGTTTTACTTTCCTCAGTTTCCCAGCAGGTGCATTTGGGGCACACATACCCATCCTGCCCCCGCACTGGCACCTGCACCCTTCGCTGGCATCAGGGCCACTACCCACTCCCATTGCTGGCACAACAGGAGGGATTTGTATCTCAAATAGTTGTACTCTGTTAACTTGATAAATGCTGTGTGCATGTGTCAGCTCATAGGCAAGGTGGGACCCTCTTGGACAGTTCATCTCTGGGTCATGGAATTATAAAGGTATACTTGAAAGGCATTCCAGGCTCTTCACAGGGGTTTATAATTTCTGAGCTGAAAAGAAGCAATTGTAGAGGTAAAATGGATCTGGTTTGAGGTGCTGGTTTTCTAAACAGCTTTGAAAAGCAGAACTCATGTGGCCACTGCCACATGAGCAGCTCATCCCACATACCTCTTGAAGCTGGGGAACAATCTTTTCTTTGTGAGCCTGGCCCTCCTCCTTC
This sequence comes from Zonotrichia albicollis, assembly GCF_047830755.1. Classification (NCBI taxonomy): domain Eukaryota; kingdom Metazoa; phylum Chordata; class Aves; order Passeriformes; family Passerellidae; genus Zonotrichia; species Zonotrichia albicollis. The sequence goes on from NC_133860.1 coordinate 69,282,647, forward strand.
TGCCATCAGGACCTTTGGAGTCCCTTAGTCATCAGCAGGATTTTTCTCTGCTGATTTTTGGAAATAGGTGTGTGGAGAGGTCCCGTGCTTCCCTGAGCAGCAGTCACAGCACTGGCAGTGCCTACACTGTTGAGAGTGGCATCTGCAGTCCCTGACAAGGGACAACTCCCAGCCCCATTTCTGGTGTACCCTGGCACCTCAGACAATGCTCCCTCAGGCACAGCAGCAACAGCTCCTCTGGGAAAGGAGCTCAGTGGAAGGTGCAAATTGTTCAATCCCTGAGTTTGCTTAGCATCTCCCATCTTAGCTACATCACCTGTAAATACATTAAAATTGTGATAGACCTATAGCAGTGCTCCTTCAGAGGTTTCTGTGCTGATGGGCTCTCTGCCTCTCTGCTGACTTTGTCTGAGCCAAAGCTGAGAGGCTGGATCGTTCTTCACTGTCCACACCAAAAGAGCTCAGCTTCAGTGTGCCCTTGTCTTCACTGTGGTTGAAGCCTTCACCAGCTTGCAGTTATCCACCCCTTTCCCATACTAGCTGGGAATCTCCAGCAGCATGACACCAAGAGCAGGAGTTAGAAATAGTCTGACCGCTGGCCTGCCCCAGGCTGGGTCCTCTTCAGTGCTATCTTCTCAACCTTTGTTTTAGGTTCCACCACAGGTGTGCACCTGCAACGGCACATGGGCAGGTACCGGGCAGTTCAGGGTTGTAGCCTGCTCTGCTGCAGACCTTCCAAGGGTCACTGTGCAGCCAGCTCAATGGAAATCTCTTTTGGTTTTGCTCCTTCTGGGCAGCGAGTCTCTGTGATCGCATAGAGATGCTTTAATTCAGAGCTGCCACGAGATGGCAAAATACTCCCCAGCATCCCCTCCAAGCTGGCTTGCGTGCACCGCAGGCTGGAGCCGTGCGGGACTATGGGGAAGCAGCAGCAGCAACAGCAGCTGAATTTCTCTCCCTTCATCTTAGCCTGCTGCTTAGTGTGCATACTCTGAAATGCTTCTCTAAAAATCTCTGGAGGATCAAGACCTGTCCATTTACTCGTATCCCTGAAGTCCAAGGCAGAGACTATGACTGCTCACAAGAGAGATGAAACACTTGATAATGTCTCTGCTGAGGACAAGGACCTTGCACAGTGACAGCAAGTTAAGGCAGAAGGAGACCTTTCTGTTTTTATTAGATGAGAAACCTGTGTGATGTTTCTGCGTATATTAAAAGAACTGATAGCCTCACTTGAGAGCTTTTACTTCTCTAGCCTGTCTATTCTCTGTATCCTCTCTCCTAAACTGCTGTCACAGCTCAGTACTAGAGTAAATGTCAAGGGTCCAAAAGCATCTCCACTTCCACATCCTGATGCTGACCTGAAGTCATGTCAGCATGATGGCAGAAGCAACAAGCCACTTTTACCTCCCCCATAAGAGAGAAGTGGGATTAAAGGCCCCATAGAGATTTAGAAAATATCTCCTAGTCTAGTGGGAAGGTGCCGGTTTTGCAGGGGTAGGGCTAATTTTCTTCACGCTATCAGACTGATTTGAATTTGTGCTGAAAACAGGGCTGATAACATAGGGATGTTTTTTTCCTACTGAGCCAAGGTCTTTGCTGCTCCTCACCCACACCACCAGTGAGGAGGCTGAGGATGTACAAGGAATCATGAGGGGACACAGCTGCAACAGCTGACCCCAAATGACCCAAGGGATATCCCTAACCCATATTGTATGATGCCATGCTTAGCATGTAAAACTGGGGGAAGAAGAAGAAAGGGGAGGAAGTTCAGCATGGCATTTGTCTTCCCAAGTCGTCCTTACACAGGATGGGGCCCTGCTTTCCTGGAGATGGCTGAACACCTGGCTGCCTATGGAAGCAATGAATTAATTCCTTATTTTGCATAGCTTCTTTTTGTGACTTTTACTATCCCTGTTAAACTGTGTTTATCTCAACCCATGAGGCTTTTTCACTTACTGTTCCAGTTCTCTTCCTTATCCCACTACAGAGGTGTGAGAAAGTAGTTATGGGGTGTTTAGTTGCTGGCTGGGGTTAAACCACAACGGTCCTTCTTTGGACCCAATGGGGAGCTCAGAAAACTCAGATTATGACAGACTAGATTGGAATGTGCTAGATGAAACTCTCAGCTGTTATGGCTGTTAAATAATTAATCAGCAGGCTGCAGTCTTGCCCACAGGGGTCGCTTGCCTGATGCTGTATTGCAATCCAGTGCTTGTTGGCGGCTGTTTGCTGTAATGCTCTGCTTCTTATCTCACTCAGCTGTGCCTGGGAACATTTTGATAATAGCCACGGTGTGCCTGGGCTGGCAGGTGGCCAGGGCATTGGAGCTGTCTGCTGCACTGGACAAGTTGGAATTCCAGTATGAGCTTGAACCAAACGGGCTGTGACCTGTGGATGAGACCACAGTACAGGGGAAGAGTGTGAGAAACCCTTTTCCTGAAGAAGAAGGAGAGGCAGGATGTGAGCCAGGTGATGAGGTAGGGATTCGCCTGCAGCCCATGATGAAGACTTGGTCAGACAGGCTGTCCTTCTGTATCCTCTGGAGGTCCATGGTGGACCTTGCTATAGCAGGAACCCCTGTTTCAAGCCAGGCTAGAAGCAAGGTGAGGAGATCATTACACTCTTAAACCCTTCAGTCTGGCACAAAATGCCTTTAAATTGTTGTAACCCATTATTTGAGTTTTGCTTACAGGAATTACTGCAATAGGAGCCACATGAACCAATAGAGTACAAGTCTTACAATAAACCGTGCAAATGCAGCAGTGACTTCACCTGAGCTGGCTCTAGGCCACAGTACCACAGCACATCACCTCTCCTATCCTGTCCTGAGTGACCAGCAGAACAGACAGAGCCTCAGCTCATGGGCCCTGAAAGTAATTCAGCTGGCATTCTATGGACATATGTTAGTATTTGGTGGGCTTTTGCAGGGGGTGTCCATAGACTAAGGGAATTATATCTGTGTATTATATCAAAGGATGGAGAGGAAATAGGGGCTGTCAATGAGATTCTATTAAATAATGTAGGACTACAGCATGACAAAAATTGTATGAGTTTGGCTGGGGTAGTTTTCTTTACAGTGGCTAGTATGGGGCTGTGTTTTGGATTTGCACTTAAAACAGTGATGACAATATAAAGCATTTTCTGTTACTGCTGAGCAGGGTTTCCACAGAGCCAAGGCCTTTGTTGCTCCTTACCACACCACCAGGAGGAGGCTGGGGATATAGAAGGAGTTGGGAGAAGACAGGACACTATCAGTTCAGCTGGCCTTAGTGGACTCAAGGGGTATCCCACACCCTGTAGTATCATGCTCAATATATAAAGCTGGGTGAAGAAGAAGGAACCAAGGGGGAGGGCATTTGTCTTCTGAAATTACTGTTATGCATGATGGAACCCTGCTTTCTTGGAGATGGCTGAACACCTGCCTGCCTCTGGGAAGTGGTGAAGGAATTCTTTGGGTTTTTTTGCTTGTATGTGTGTCTTTTGCTTTACCTATTAAGCTGTTATTTTATCAGCCCATAAGGTTTTTACTTCTACTGTTCTGATTTTCTCTCTGATCTTGCTGGAGAGGGAGTGAGCAAGCAGCTGCATTGTACTTAGTTGCCTGCTGGGTTTAAACCACACCTATGAAGTTTTGAAGCCAGTTATTTAATTTTTTAATACACTGATCTCCCTCTCTCTGAAAAAGCTGTCTGTGAAGCTGTTCACTGACAGTGTTATACATTCCACCTCTCCTTCTTGATAAAACTCTGTTCAGCTTCTGCTTGTATGCTTGCTCATAGAAGTCAAGAAGCACATAGAAACCCCCTCAGCCTGCTTCTGGGATTTAATCAGAAGGGTTTTATTTCAGTGCTCAGTATCCACCATCTTCTCACCCAAGAAGATGCAGTTCAGAGCAGAAAGCTTGTGTTTCCTGTCACATTCAAAATGATGCAGCAAATAACTATGTTTAGGCAGCATTAACCATTCAGATGACATCACCAGAGATGGCTAAAGGAATATATGCATAATGCTGATGAAATCTCCCTCAGATCTTCTTTTTCTTTAATCCTCTTTAATAAAGCATAGCTTATATATCAGAGTAAGTCTGGTTTATTAGCCTTGAAGTGGTTTGTTTGTTTAGGTTTCAGGGGGGTTGTTTAAAAAAAAATTGTGATCAGCATGCTTTTGATTAGCATACCTAAGAGGACTTTCATTTAATGAAATGATTAGTTGATTCACCCAGGTATGCAGCCACACTAACAGCTGCTTTAATGGAGACAAAATATTCTCTTTCAAATACAATCTTGTCTCATTAACATGAGGCAGTACCCATGGATACATGTTAATTATAAGGTTGATAAGAATATGTAAGGACAGCTAAACCTGGTGCCGGTAAAAGTTATGGTACAGATTTTCTTGAGTGTGCTCCCATGGCATGTACAAGACAAGCTGGGGATCAGGCCCAGCCAGCATGGGTTTAGGAAAGGCAAGTCTTACTTGATCAGCCTAATTTCCTTCTATGACAAGGTGACCCACCTAGAGCATGAGGGAAAGGCTGTCGATGTGTCTGCCTGGACTTCAGCAAGGCCTTTAACACTGTCTCCCACAGCACACTCCTGGAAAAGCTGGCATCTTCACTGGGCTAGAAACTGGCTGGATGGCCAAGCCCAGAGAATGGTGGTGAACAGTGCTATATCCAGCCAGTGGCTGCTCACCAGGGGTGTTTCGCAGAAATCTGTGTTGGGACCGGTCTTGTTTAACATCTTTATTCATGATCTGGGTAAGGGGATCAAGTACATCCTCAGTCACTTTGCAAATGACACCAAGTTGATCTGCTGGAGGGCAGGAATGCTCTGCAGAGGGATCTGGACAGGCTGGATTGATTGGCCAAGGCCAGTTGTGTGAGGTCAAACAAGGCCAAGTGCCAGGTCCTGCACCTGGGTCACAACAACCCCTGCAGAGCCGCAGCCTGGGGAGGGACGGGCTGGAAATCAGCCCAGAGGTGAAGCACCTGGGAGTGTTGGTCAACAGTGGCTGAACAGGAGCCAGCAGTGTGCCAAGAAGGCCGGTGGTGTCCTGGCCTGTACCAGTAATAGCGCGGCCTGCAGGACCAGGGCAGTGACCATGCCCCTGTACTTGGTGAATCCACACTTCAATTCCTGTGTCCAGTTCTCGGCCTTTCACTAAAACAAACCCAGGTGAGGTGCTGGTGTGTCCAGAGAAGGGCAACAGAGATGGTAGAGGGTGTATAGAGTAAGTTCTGTAGGAGTGACTGAGGGAGCGGGGATTTTTAGCCTGCAGAAACGGAGGCTCAGGGGTAACCTTATTACTCCCTACAGCTACCTGAAAGTGGGGATCAGCCTGTTTTCTCAGGCTGATACTGGCAGGAGGAGAGGACATAGCTTCAAGCTGTGCCAGGGGAGGTCCATGTTGGACATCAGGATGGATTTTTTCACTGGCAGGCATTGGAACAAGCTGCCCAGGGAAGTGGTGGAGTCACCATCCCTGGAAGTGTTCAAGAAATTATTGGATGTGTAATGGTCTAAATGCCAGGGTGTGGTTGACCAAAGGTTGTGTTTGATGATCTTGAAGGCCTTTTCCAGCCCTGATGATTCTATGATTATTGTTGTAGCTGAATTATTTAAAGAAGTCTATTGAAAATGAGTAAAAACAAGAAACAAAATCACTTATCAGGCCACTCTGGGCTAAATACAGCTTTAAATCACTTTAATATATCATGATAATCAATTTTTCACAAGTTACACTACCCAGAAAGCTTGAATATAATTGCTTCATTCCTGCATTACATGCTGTTTGAAAATGGAGGAATTCTGCAATTTCTTCTATTAGAGCCCTAATAGAACCTTCTGCCTCTTTAAAAATAATTATACGTATATTCACACATATAGTATTTGTTATCCTCTTTATTATTTATGCACTACCTTCTGTAATGTAAAGGCTATATAGACACAGATTTTGGTAAACAAACACAAGTTCATGGTGAATGGAAGCAATACAAAGTTTTAAAATCCCAAGATGTCCAGGCAAAATATGCATATAAAACCTAAACACAGCACTTCAAACTACTTCAGTCAAGTAACTCACAGGTCACCACACACCAAGAAGCAAAAGCTACAACTTCTGTGGGGAAAGAGTAAAAAAGATGTATTTTTGGTATGAGACAGAGAAGGAAAAGGGAGAGAGAGACATAGGAAAGTGGGATTCTACACAGAGCCCAAAGGATATAGCAGGGGGTGATATGTCAGGAGACCCTGCTCAATGACATTGCAAATGCTTTGTCATTAGAAATACTGAACAGACCTGGAATTGGTTTTTCTGCCTTGTTGTGCCACCAGATATCTTGTAAGAGTTTGGACAGATGGGTTTCATTTCCTTATCTGCAAACACAGACGGTGATTTTTCTTGCATTGCCACTTCAGATCTCCTCCACTGTTTGCTGCCGTCTTCCATCCCTCATCTCGTGCTGTGGCCACTTCAGAAGATCCTGTGTTTCCCAACAGAAGTGAGTACAACAGGAGACTGGCCGGCGGAGGCTCGGCAGAGCTGCGTCAGCTCGCACACGGACGGACGGGCGGACGGAGGCAGCAGAGCGCACGGCCTCGGCTAGACGGCAGTGTTGGCTCACGCTCCCAGCACAGCCCGGCTGCTGCTCGGGTCCGTGCAGCCGGCAATCCCTGTGCGGGGAATCGCCCTTCCACCTCCCTTTTTTGTCATCTGAAAAAACCAATGGTTCAGCATCTCTGAAACTTCAGCCTCGAAAACAACAACCACAAAAGAGGCGCTCGGGGCGTAGGGTAGAGCGACAGCCAAAAAGGCTCAAGTGAAATTCCCAAAGCAGAAAGAACACACCTTTTCCTTAACAGTAAAAGGTGTTTTCTCCCTTTAATTCAAATTTCTGCATGTCAGTAGAGGTCCAATTTAACAGTGAGACACCACTAAATGAGCTTGTTATTAAGAGGAAGTTACAGTTTTTGAAATGGCTCTTTGCATTCAAATGGAAGAGAGGTGGAGAACTCTGCCACAAACACTGGAAGAGACAAATGGTTAAAAAGATAAAGACCTTCAAAGACCATATGTTGCCCCAAGCAGCCGTTAATTGATTTTACTGTGGTTCAGTGAGTCTGGCTTGCTTTTAATGGTTCATTTGGCAAGTTGTTGCTGCAGCGATTTCTAATAATAATAATGTCATAATAATCTTTTAACTGGGTGCAGATGTGTGGCTATTCAGGATTGCTCTAAAAGCGATTTCTGGACTTGGTGAGACCAAAAAACATAGACAGTACGTTCCTTTAGTTCCTTCCTCTGTGGCACACATCACACTTAAGAACAGACGGACAACAGTCACTCTAAGGAAGAGGAAAACGTATTTTCTTCCACTCATTTTGAAATAATTGCAGCAGTTAAGAGCCCATGGCCAGCAGATAAAGACAACATTTACTTTGTTCACACTACGTGTGTTACTGATTACAGTCATCAAGACAATATATTTTTCCTCAACAAATTATTTTTTGGCAGAGTGATTTTCATAGTTCTCCATTACAAAAGATATAGATGATATTTTGACTCTATCCTTACACTGATTCAAGTAGCAAAGTAATCAAAATTACTAAAATGATGAACTACAATTAAGACCATGTATTGGATTTTTTATAGTGAACCAAAAGCTCAGTGCCAGCATTAGAGTACAAAAAGAAAAAAAAAAATTAAACCCAAGCAAGTGAAATAACTTGCTGGTTATGCAGCTTGATAATCACATCTTATCAATTTTCATCAGCTGCAGTCATCCTGCTGTCACTACACATTGCTACAAAGGCTCTCAAATGCAGGAAAACACACTCTGAGTTCTCTGTTGTCATTTTTCAGAAGTAACTGTGGATGGACAATACATTTTGTGGCAGGTAAAAGTGTCTATTGCAAGAAGGAGAAATCCCTAGCACAATCTCTGTTTCAATTTCTTCCCCTTTTCCTTTCTTTAGAAGACTAAATCCAAAATCCACACAAATTACTCACTTGACTTGGGGCAAATCATCCCATCAAAGTCAATAAAAGCAAACAATTTTTAAAAAATCATGCTCTGTATAAACTATCTGCAGTAGGCTTCAGATCCATGTCAGACATGAAGGTTCCCATGACTGACAGCTGTTCCCAGTGACTTCAAGGTGACTATTCACATACAAAAGCATGTGCTGAACTTCCATGTTCAGGACGTAAAGCCAATTAATTCGGTTTTAGCTACACACAAACACCAAACTAAAATCCTTGCAGGGTTGCCGTTCATTAATTAGTTTTTATGTATCACTATGTGGTACCTTCTAAATCATAAATTCACAGACCTGAAAGGGAGCAATTTGATTTTTATTTATGGCTCACCATGTGGTATATATGAGGTGAAACATCACTGTAATAAGGACTGCACTCGTGTGGGGAGCCCTGTCCCGTGGAGCCTTGGCCTGGCAGCCACTCAGGCCAGACAAAGCTTCCCCGCTCGGGCTGCGAGTGACCCCGCTTGCTGGGGGGATGCTGATGCCCGGGTTCCTGGCACAAACCGCCTGGGAAATCGGGCTGCGGGAGGAGCTTTAGCACGTCAAAGCAATGAACTGCGACACCACCGATGCCATTTTGCTTTGGGTTCCTTCCTTGGAGGGATCAGGGGCTCGCCCGGAGGCTCAGCCCGGCCCTCCTCGCCCCTCGCTCGCTGTCCGCGCTGTCCTGCCGGGCTCCGCCGCTTCCCGGGCAGGACAGACAGACATCCCGTGCGCATCCCGGCCCGGCCCGGCCCGGCCCGGCGCGGGCACGCGGTGCTGCCCCGCTCGGGAACGCGCCCGGAGCTGCGCGGGCCCGGCCCCGCTGGCAGCGCCCGCTCTGCCTGCCCGGCTGGGGCGGAGCGGCGGCAGCGGCCTGGCCCGGCCTGCTGCTCCTGCTCCCTTCTCTCTTCTCCCCTCCCTGTTCCCTGTTCTGTCCCGCTTCGGTAGCAGCACTTACCCTGCTTTATCAACAAACAGTTCTCAGATATAATGTTGCTGCACTTGTGCTTTATTTTCATCTGAGAGGTCTATCAATAGGAATCCTCCCCAGCTCCCCTTTTACAGCAGGACAGGACACATGGGTTGAGATAAAGACAGTTTTATAGGGAAAGTAAAAGAAGCAAAGCAAGTCAAGGAATTCATTCATTGCTTCCCATAGGCAGCCAGTTGTTCGGCCATCTCCAAGAGAGCAGGGCCCCATCCTGTGTAAGGATGACTTGGGAAGACAAATGCCATGACTGAACTTCCTCCCCTTTCTTCTTCTTCTTCCCCCAGTTTTACATGCTAAGCATGGCACCATAAGCTGTAGGACTGGGATATTCTTTGGATCATTTGGGGTCAGCTGTCCCAGCTGTGTCCCCTCACAATTCCTTGTGCCTTTCTCCTTCCCTCAGCCTCTACACTGGTGTTGTGGGTGAGGAGTAGCAAAGGCCTTGGCTCTGTCTAAGCCCTGCTTAGCAATAACAAAAATATTCCTGTGTTATCAACCCTGTGTTCATCACAAATCCAAAACCCAGCCCTATACTGGCACTGTGAAGAAAGTGGAAACTACCTAAGCCAAAACCAGCACACAGAACATCTCCTTGTCCTTGTTCTTATACACCTGCCTAAAAGATGACCAAGTTTTGCCCATAACCTGAAGCCTTTTTAGAGGGGTGCCTCACTTGACCTGAAGTGCTGTCTGACTCTGGTGTCTCTGCATGGATATGTCCCTGGTTCAAGGTGGGCTGCAAAGCTGTGCCTGCTGGCATTCTTCCCACACAGCACCCTGCCAGCACGGGCGGCCCCCAGGGCCTTTCTGTGCCAAGGAGAATGGCCATAAGGAGCTGATGCTGCTTTACCCAGCGTGATGCCAGCGTGTGGCATCAGACACAAAAGGTGGCTGGCGTCCAAAGGAGTATCCGAGGGATTAGTTTTGGATTATGGGATGCTCAGACAGAGCTTGATTTGCTCTTTACCTTGTGCCAGATGGGGAATCCCTGTGGGGAGCAGACACTGGAACCAGTGTTTCTATCTGGGCCTAGGGTGTGGGCATATCAAATTGCCATTTTCAGGATGAGCTCCTGACTCTGTGCAATAGCCACAGAGACCAGTGGAGATGCAGCTACCCTTCTTCTCTTCTTCAGCTTTCCCACTCTCCTGTCTCAGTTTTCTTCATCACCCTGTCCCCTTCTCCTTCCTCCTTGGTGTCTGCATGACACTGATCCATATGGCTTTAACAGAATACCATTAACCTGCAGCACTACTGAATGCTGGTGCTTTCTTAAAAACCTGCTGCTTTCTTATTTTTACAGTCTCTGAAGTACAGGCACCTCAGACCAAGCTGAGGGGCTGACCTGCTGCTATGTACTGATCTTGGCTGCTGTATCCCTGTAAAGGTTTTGTTCTGCTGGTACTTCAGGGGTGACTTGGACTCCAGGTTGTGTCTCTTCAGACTGTGGGCCCATTTTGAATTTGTACAATATCACATCTGAAAGGGTAGAAGTAAATGTGCACTTTCAATTTTCAGTTATGGAAATGCAAATGAGGATGCCTTTGAAACTTGAAGAAGAGACTGGGGGTTTGCTCTGTTTCTATATTTCAAATTCTCTTCTTGCCCCACCCTCATCTATTTTTTCTCCTGCTTTCACAAGTGCTGCAAGAAATGAGCTATCTTGCCTTTAGAACATAACAAATATGATGTGGCACAGCACAAGTGTTCTTGTGCTCTCCTTCTACCACGCTGTAACTTCTACTTGTTCACATAGGTTTTTAAGGAAGATTATGATAATAGTTTGTATCATATGAAAAATAAGGACTCTCCATTTTTGTCTCGCTCAATCTAGGTTGCATTTTACTTATTTAGTGGCTGGATAAGCAAATATTTGCTGCATTTATTTCATGTGGTTGCTTTCTGCTCAATGATTATGTTATCTCTTTACTATGCCATGTAAATTTTGGTGAAGGGGGTATAGATTTTTTCATTGCAGACTGATTGCAAACCTTCTCAGCATTTAGCAGCCTGTTTTGCTGGCAGCCAGTTGAATCATGTGTCCATGGTAAAGGAAAGCACATGTGATTATATTTGTAACCTGCCTTTTTGTGAATATCAAGGAAAGTTATTTTACCTCAGAATTAAAAAAAAAATCTTAAAACTGTAGGATCCAGATGGACATCTAACTTTCCAAACTCCAGGAATCCTAAAATTGAATAAACTAAATAAAAAAATCAAACCTTGAAACCTTCTCAAATCACCAAGTTTCATCTTAAAATACTTCTCAAATATCTAAAGCTCAAAGCATGCACCTTTGTGACTGAAAACCTTCGGTGGTTTTGCAGTAGTTTTTAACTTTTAAACTCTTAAAACAGAGGAACATAAGGCATAGTACCAGATTTTGACATTTTATATATTCTCTAGTGAAAGTTGCTTATGTAACTTAAATGTGCAGTTCATTCCTTGCAGCATCAGCCTGACTCTGAGAGCTTGCCACGGTTACAAAGCATGTTGGCTTTCAAAACCAGGCTGTTCCATATTGGCTGTTTTGATGTCTAAAGTATATTTAATTACAAAAGGGGAAATAAAAGCAAATTAATTAAAAGGAAAAAAAAGGAAAATTAAATAAATGGGCAAGCTTACCTGGGAATACTCTGTGCTTGCAGAGAGCTGCATTTTGCGTAGGACCTCATAATTTGTTGCAATTTATTTCTTTCATGACCTGACCATTTATAGGCAAGTACAAAAAGGGCTTATATTTTTTTTTTTCTTTCTCCAGCTGCAACATAATGATGTGGCATACAATAAAAGCAGCATTTCCACTGCATACAAGGAGCAGAGGAGAGAGCCTCAGAAGCCTTTCTGTGTGCAGGGCTCAGCTGTTATGGAAGCAAGACAGAATGTGAATTACCTTTGTTATTCTTTCCCTTATGGTCTCTACTCGACCTGGCTCATCCTCTTTAAAAGAAGCTGCTGTTACAGTAGGATGTTACTTCAGTCCCTGTTCACAAGTGCTGGCTGTTTTTTTCCAAGATGTAAGGACAGATAATTTGGGGTAACAGGCTAAGGCTTCTAGTAAAACCACTGTGCCCTTAGTATTTCTGTACAAATTTCCAGGTAAATTTTTCAGTGCAGGATTCTGCTATTGTCTTACACCAGTTCCCGCAGTCCTGGTTTGGAATGCTTTTTCTGATTGCATTCCACCAGGGAAAGGATGGGTTGTCTTCGTAGTGTTCACACCTGCCATGCATCTCTTTTTTCAAGGTTCCCTGTTTCTACGCTCAGTGTTGTGTGCTCTGAATACATTGCCATGAAGGACCAGAAGCTGCCCAGGATCACAAAGCACCACCTTTGTAAGTTCTGAAATGCCTAACAAAGGGTGTTACAGGGATTCTTGTAAGCACTGTCCTGCTAGCACCCTTCTTTGAGGAGGATGGAGACACTTCTGGTTTCATTGCTCTTCTTTTGAGGCAGGTTTAGTCATGGTGCAGAAGGCTGGAAGCTTAGACGTTGCGACTTAAGAGGACAATATGCATGAAATCCTTGGAAGGTTAAAAGTTCTGAATATGTGTCCTGTTAGTGAGTGTGGAAAATTTTCAATGCTGTCCTTGCCTGTCTTGTGAAAGCATGTGATGTAATTGCTTCCCATTATCAGGATTGTTGGTTTGCTTTTCCCTGCACACCTTGTTTTTGAACATGGCTTCTGCTCCCAATGCAGCTTGCATCTGCTTTATACAACCTCTGCTTACAGTTCAAAACTGCCTGCAGTCTTGAGCAGAGCCAAAAGCAAAGCACATCCCGGCCACAGAGCGATATTGCCACATGGACCGCCTTTGAAATAACAACCTTGGTTTCTCACTTTGCCTAACAGTTTCTGTTTCAGGCCCTTTTGACCCAGTTTTCACATAGCTCGAGAACTCATTGCTCACTTTACTTTGTGTCTGCAATATGGCTCACTCTGTTCAGAGATTTCCACTTGACCTTTCCAGTTTAACTTGCTGCTTTGCCATCAGCCAACCAAAGGGCAAGCGTTGAATTTGTTTAAGGTGTCAGGTTGCTAATGTGGCCGCTGTTTGGCCAGTGGATGTGCAGCCCTGCAGGAGTGTGAGGAATGACTGGGAGGATTTACTGCTTGCTGGTAGAAGGCAGTGCATTTCAGAGCTTGAAGGCTTTGCATAGAAGAGCCTGTGCCAGGAATATTAAATATTATTCCATGTTCAGAAATAAAAGTCTGCAGATCATACTGAATTTCTTTCTATCTTCCCTTCCAATTGTTACCCGGAGAACTCCTCAAGAGGAGCATGCTATTTTTCAAATATTCAGTCCCTTTGGTAAGTGACTGCATGTTGTACATTCTTGGTCTTTTGGATTATAATGCTGGTTTAGACTGTATATTTAGATTCCTTTCATGTCCAGAAGACTGAGTCTATATTTTTGTCTAGACAAAAATAATTAATTTTCTTTTAAAACAAATTTTATTTTATTTTTTTGCCTTAGAACATGATTATTTTATAAAGTAAAATAGCTCACTTCATTGTGAGAACTGGGTGGCTTAAAATAGTGGTTGTTGAAGCTAAACCTTTGCTTTCTGAGTTTCTGACTCAATTCCCATTCACATATCAGTGAGCATTGCTGCCATCTGACAGCTGCCTGCAGGTCACATCAAGATGAGATGGTTGCTTAAGACCATCCTTGAGATGGCAGGGAACTAAAATAAAAACAAAAAGAGAAAGACCCTTGAATCTCTACTGCAAGTTGTGACCCTGTGGGCACCCTTTGGCTGAGAGCCAAGAGCGGAAACAGGAGGTGCACACAGAGCATCGGCTTGGAAAAACTCCTTATGTCAGTGAGTAAACTCAGCCCGTCCTTCACAGGTCAGGATGTGACTCATGCTCCAAGGTGCTTTGCAGCAGGGATGACCTCACTTGCCAAATGGTAATCCTAAAATGTGGGAGGTACTAGGTGCTTTCTGTTAGCTGAGAGATTGCAGAAGATAGCAATTTTTCTCCAAAAGCCAGCACCAGTAAGCTGCCGACAGATGCGTCTCCCGACTCCAAGTGCCCCATCTGCCTGGACAGATTTGACAACGTGGCATATCTGGATCGCTGCTTGCACAGGTTCTGCTTCCGCTGCGTGCAAGAGTGGTCCAAGAACAAAGCAGAATGCCCGCTCTGCAAGCAACCCTTCTTCTCCATTTTCCACACGATTCGTGCTGAAGATGACTTCAAGGAGTACATCCTCAGCCCTTTAGAAACAAGCTCTTTTGCCAGCCCCGACGGCCGGAGGTTTCGTTACCGCACCACCTTGACGAGGGAACGCCGCGCGCGCAGTTCCCCTTCTCGAAGGATGCCGTCTCCTCCGGATAACGGGATGTTGTTTGAAGGGCTGTCGAGCGAGCCGGCGCGACACAGGCACAGGGAGATTCAGCAGATGCTCAGGAGGCTGGCCTCAAGGAGGAAGGCCAGCGCGGAGGGCAGATCTCTGAGGCAGATCCAGGAGGAGGACATGATCACCTTCCGCAGGGCTCTGTACCGCACCGGCGTGCGCATCCGCAGCATCCAGGACGGCGGCCGATACCGAGAGATTTCGGCCGAGTTCTTCCGCCGCAACCCTGCTTGCCTTCACCGCCTGGTTCCTTGGCTGAAGCGAGAGCTTACGGTCCTGTTTGGTGCCCACGGGTCTCTGATCAACATTGTGCAGCACATCATCATGAGCAACGTAACCAGGTACGATCTGGAAAGCCAGGCCTTTGCTGACGACCTGAAGCCATTTCTGCTGAATCGGACAGAGCACTTTCTGCACGAATTCATCAGTTTTGCTCGTTGTCCTTTTAACTTAGAAGCATACGATCAACACGCCAATTATGACTGTCCTGCCCCGTCGTATGAGGAAGGAAGCCACTCAGACTCATCAATTATTACAATATCTCCCGATGTGGCGTACCCGCAAGGGCCGGATAATAGTTTGTCTGTTCCTGGCCTTGGTCAGGCCCCGTGGGATGATGAAACTCCAGGGCCTTCCTATTCCGTTTCAGAAGAGGTTCGTGCAACCATAGCTTCTCCTCTGGAGTCATCAGAAAGTTCTGACGAGGACTCTGCTTCAGGGAGCCGAAGAACCAAGCTGCAGACTGAGTTACAGGCCAATGCTGACTCAAACGATAGTGGCTCTTCCTCAGACAATTGTGTCATTGTTGGGTATGTTAAGCCGCTGGCTGAGAGGACCCCAGAAGTGGTCGAGCTGTCCTCTGACTCTGAGGAGTCCATCAAGGAAGAGAAAAGGGAAGAGGTCAAGAAACAGCGACCAGTTCAGTGTCACAGCTGGAGTGACAGTGAACCAAGCAGGAGCTTCTCACCACATTCCCCAACATACAGGGAGGATGTAGGAGGTTGCAGAAGGTAGATACAGTGCCATTAAAAGACCATGTGAGCTTGTCGTTAGAGCTTAATTTGTAGCTTGCCTGTCATCAGAATATTGCCAATTTCATACCTTGATTTCAAGTTACTGAAAAGCTGCATATGCCTGCCTGCAGATAATAAGATTGGAATGACTGGGCTGGGCAACACAGGAAAAAAATGCCTGAATTCCAGGAAACAGAAACTCCTCTGTGAAAATGTCTTTTCAATCAATTGTAATTACAGCTGTCCACTGATAACCTCAGGGCTGGCATGAGACATTAGATTAATGCCATCAAGTTGCTGGACTTCACAGCCAGACTGATTTAATGAGTTGCCTCAAAAGGTGTTATAACGGATGTGAGTTAATCTCCTCACTGCATGACTGGATCTCGTTGTTCCAAATCAAGTTCCCCAGTCTGGCAGACAGTGCAGCCTGGAACATTAGCTTAGCAACAAGGGCTAAGCCATTGGAAAGCATCTTTTCTACAGGTAGAGGTAGAAAATGCTGCTTAAATACTATTTTATTAATTCTTTGATTCACGAGGACAATAGGGGATACTGCCAGTTTTCAGGACAAACACAATCAAAGTTTTTTTAGTATTGATCTTCTCGGGAGAGCAGAAAACCCTACCTTGCATGAAGTTTGCCTATTTCCTCACTCCTGTGTCCTCATACATTTTATTTAGATACATACTTCACATGCCAGCTTCCCTTTATGAATGTTCAGTGGGAAATGCACTTCACTCCCAGAAAAGCATTCCTGACATTTCTTTCTTATATTAGCTCTGTCCTGACACAGGAAAAGCCAACATGGAACTTCTTGTGTTCACTGGAGAACTTGGGAGTGGAGGGATCCTGAGTCAGTGTTGGGAGAGAGATGTATGAGATGAGACTTAAAAGCTAACAATATGCCTTTCTGTTCAAGTCACACTCCTCCTGTACCATCAGAAGACCCTAATGAAAGGGAAAAATAAATCAAGGGTGTTGATTTTTGCACTGTCAATTGAGACTCTGTCCAGGAAACAGAGCGTACTTGATAATATACACTTTCGTAGATACTTGAAGTGTGTTGGATTATGTTGGGCTTTGTTAATGGTAAAAATTACCTTCTTATTCTTTTGTTACCTTGTTATCACTGTAAGTAATTGGCAACTTTTTCACTGAAGTTCACCTGATAATTTTGAAGCATTTAGACAGGTTTGTTTCAAGTTGCTATTATCAATGTCACTAGGAGAATATAAAGTATGTGACTGATGCATAGTTAGGCACCAGAAACAAGTCAAGAAGGCCAGCTGTAGAAATAACTTTCTGGTTATCCTTCATATTCCACATGGCTTTCTGAAAATCAAAAGGCTTTATATATGAATGGTAAAAATGTCTCACTGCATGTATGGGTTAATTCCATGTTTTTCTCTTCATTCTGTTTAATAAAAGCTGTAGTTTAACATTAGTTAGATTAGTTTTGAACATTTTGGTAGCTATGGAAAGATGAAGAGCAGCAAGCAGATGAAATGATCAATGGTTTTCAGCATGCATCATCCCTGTGGCATCTCTCTGCCATATCCCCCTTATGAAAAATCCATTAATTTAGGTTACTTTTTTGATAAAAGTTTTTGCTTCAGAAGACAAAACGTCTGCTCTGAGTCTATGCAAGGAGTTTGTGATCTTTGCCTGTCAGAAACACCTTGTGTATGTGGCAAAAGGCTGGGCACTTTCAGGGAGAAAAAATACAGATAATGTCCCAAATTCAGGCAGTGATTACATATGTTTTTCCACCTTAAACTGCTTAAGCTGATGTGATGATGCATTTTGGAGCAGTGTTGCTGTGGCATCGCAAAACCCCTTGCATCTCTTCCCCTTAGATGTTTGTACTCTCATGCAGGCAGTAAGTGCATTGCTGATTTATGTCTGATTCACATTCTTAAAGCACCCAGGAGAAATCTGGGAACAGAGCATGGAGTAATAATTCATTGATGAGTCTGGCCCATGGATGAAAACCAAGACACCAATCTTTCAGCAAAAACTAGATGGCCTAGGATGAAAGCCTAGTTGGACAATTTAAGCTAGATATCTAATTCTTGGATGGCTGTAAAGAGAAAATATCTATCTAAGTTCTCATATGTTGACCTAATCAGTTTCATACTAGAGTAATTCAAATTATACATGCAGGCATGGGAAGAGAATGAAATCCTTAAAATAATTACAGATTTGTAAATATGGAATATAAAACAGGTTTTATCTCCTGTCTTTTAATTGTGTGTTAGTTCTTTATGCTGCTTGAAAGCCTCATTCAAGGCTCTTGATAACATTAAAGCACCATTTTTACACTGTAGAGTATGAGACTCTTGCCTCTGTCTACTTTACTATTTTCAAAGGAACATTGTGTGAACTTAGCAAAAACCCAACTTCACTTTGAGTTTTTCACTTTCAAATTGTGGCAAGTTGTGCTTGAACTTATTATAAATGTAGCAAAGGAAGAAACAGGCTTTTTTCTACTTTTTTTTTCACAGGCGTGGCTTTGTGTCTACTGAGCTAGTTGTGCCAGGAAAGAGTCAAACTTTAGTTTGGTGGGTATGGTCTTG
Source organism: Zonotrichia albicollis (assembly GCF_047830755.1). Taxonomy (NCBI): domain Eukaryota; kingdom Metazoa; phylum Chordata; class Aves; order Passeriformes; family Passerellidae; genus Zonotrichia; species Zonotrichia albicollis. Next base: position 69,300,624 of record NC_133860.1, read on the forward strand.
TTTTCTAAAGGGCAAGTGGTTTTAGAAGTCTCTACTTTGCATTTTTTTCCCTGGGAGGGATGAGGATGTGTGCCTGATTTGACAGCTCTCTACATTCACATGCATGACATCAATCTTTTTTTTTTTCATTTGGGCTTTTCACACAACATAGCAGGGAAAAAAGCATTTCTTTTAGTGAAAAATATGCCTGTGAACATGTAAATTATCAGCAGGCTGCAGGCACAGCTTCCTGTCTTCTAAAAGTAATAGTAACTCAGTTCTATGTGGCAACTGATATTGCCCACTTAATTCAGCACAGAAGTTTTATACAGATTTCTAAAGTATTACTTACAGTTTCATTATCTAACTTAAATAGCAAAAAACAACATAGATGAGTTATGCTTGACCCCGAGGAAGCAGTAAAAGAACATACGCTTATTAATAAGAATCCTACTAAGCTATTTTTACAATTGCTTCCAAAACTGGAAGTATGTACTCTTCAAATGAGCCCTTTTCCCAGAAGTTGTTTAGAGCTGTGGCTGAAAAAGATAAATTGGCCAACAGCAGGCTGAAGCATGAGCGAAGTAGTTCTGAGATGTAGTTATGCTTCTTTCTTCCTCATGGGTAAAAGCCTCCTAATTAAGAAAAATTGATAGCAGTATTGACTTACTCATAGTCTATCTGTGGGTGAATCTTGCACAGAAAACGCAGCCAGTTTATTCTAGTCTACCAATATCTGTCTTAAGAAAGCATGGTTTTCTGAGCTTTTAGTATTTCAGGAAATAGCAAATTATCTTTACTACCCATTCAAATGTAAAGTTAGTGGTTTGAGATACAACCATTTTATAAAGCATATTAAATTACATATTTGTACACAGACTTTGTCCTAATACATATTAATAAATCTCATTATATCTGGAATAGTAATGAAAATTGTTTCTGAATTTGTAAGTCTGTTCTACTATTTATTGTAAAACATTTCTTTTTATCCAAAACCAAAATTCCCTACGCAAGTTTTTTGGTTGGTTGTTGTTTGGTTTTGCATTGAATTTTTTTTGCCTGAAGTCAAAATTAATGGACCACTCAGAAAGAAACAAGCTGTCAGGAAAAATACAAATCAATCATCTATGAGTTGCTGATGTCCCCATGTGGTCACTTGTGCTGGACAGACTAAGGTGTATGGAAAAAATATCCCCTTCTGCTGACTTGCTCCATCTTGAGGAGGACAGTTTGCCATTGCCTGCCCAGTGGAACTGTCTCCTTTCCTATCCTACCCTTCAGAGCAGGGTTGTTCACTGTCCATCTTGCTCAAATTTTTAAATATCAGATTTATTGTCTTTTAATCTGGGACATTACAATGTGACACCACAGGTTTTATTTTCTCTTAATCTCTACAGTTCTCCATTGTCATCCATTTGCAGCCCACATTTCCCATCACAGCTATGTCTGTGTTTCAGTACAGTTTCAGAAGTCTTTAATGGAAATTCTATGTTAGCTGTGTTTTAAACAGCTCTTTAAAACCCTGTCTGGCTTGGGAGATGCTGTGTCATCACAGGGGGCTGTGGTCGATCAGTAGCTCTCACCTTGCCTGAGAGCACAGACAATTTATTTGCCAGTTATCTCCTCAGCTCCTCCTCAGGGAAACAGCCACGACTGTATTTTCCTTTGCTTGTTTTGCGGCTGTTCTACGTAAGACCATAAACTCCATGGAGTTTGCTATCTTTTGCACTCCCCAAAAAATTTAGCTATCTCAGTGTTACTTTTACAGATGGCTCTAACAGTTCTATCAGACCTCCTTGAAACCTGAGATCAGACCTAATGAAATGCAGTTACTTGAAGAGGGGTTTATTGCTGACACATTTGTCACTAGGCTAAATCCCTCCACTATTTTCTGATGAAAATCCCCTCTGGTTGCAATAAATAAAGCTAAGGCCTGATGTTGCATTGCCTTGAGCTAGGGATATTGGCTTAATTGACTACCTTTTGAAATGTCGTATTTTGAACTGGTAACTCCTCATAGGTACCATCTATCAGCCTAGGAATGGAAAGAAGGACTGAAATGTGAGCATTGCTTAGTTTAGTTCTCTTGAGGTGAAACACTTAGTGTCTCTGTAGAGAAGACAGCCCAGCTTTACCAAGGCAGGGGTTGTTCATTTGAAGTTAAGGGCTTTCTTCTTGTAACAGGTGGTGAGATAGTAATGAGCAAATACATTCAGCTGAAAATTTCACATAAAATGTAGTCCACAGACCTTTGCAATGCAAATAATATAAAAATCCAGTTGGAAGCAGCACAGAGAGATCAGCTGAACTCTGCAATACTGTCAAGACCATGGCATCCCCATTTGTGAGACTGGTAATGGTAAATGTGACTGTATGGTAATATAGTAAATTAGAATATAAGCCCTTCTTGCAGACATATGGTACTTGGGTATATATCATCCCTATTGTCTGACCCTGTAAACAGGGTGTATGAATGCCCCATCCTGCTGTAAAAGGGGAGCTGGGGAGGATTCCTATTGATAGACCTCTCAGATGAAAATAAAGCACAAGCGCAGCAATATTATATCTGAGAACTGTTTGTTGATAAAGCAGGGCAAGTGCTGCTACCGAAGCGGGACAGAACAGGGAGCAGGGAGGGGAGAAGAGAGAGGGAGCAGGAGCAGCAGGCCGGGCCAGGCCGCTGCCGCCGCTCCGCCCCAGCCGGGCAGGCAGAGCGGGCGCTGCCAGCGGGGCCGGGCCCGCGCAGCTCCGGGCGCGTTCCCGAGCGGGGCAGCACCGCGTGCCCGCGCCGGGCCGGGCCGGGCCGGGCCGGGATGCGCACGGGATGTCTGTCTGTCCTGCCCGGGAAGCGGCGGAGCCCGGCGGGACAGCGCGGACAGCGAGCGAGGGGCGAGGAGGGCCGGGCTGAGCCTGCGGGCGAGCCCCTGATCCCTCCAAGGAAGGAACCCAAAGCAAAATGGCATCGGTGGTGTCGCAGTTCATTGCTTTGACGTGCTAAAGCTCCTCCCGCAGCCCGATTTCCCAGGCGGTTTGTGCCAGGAACCCGGGCATCAGCATCCCCCCCAGCAAGCGGGGTCACTCGCAGCCCGAGCGGGGAAGCTTTGTCTGGCCTGAGTGGCTGCCAGGCCAAGGCTCCACGGGACAGGGCTCCCCACACGGGTGCAGTCCTTATTACAGTGATGTTTCACCTCATATACACCACATGGTGAGTCATAAATAAAAATCATATTGGTCCCTTTCACTATGGGTTTTTTTTCCACTCTTACCCTTTCCAGTCTCTTCCCCATCCCACTCTGTAGAATTTCAATTTGCCTAATTACACATGTGAAATGATATCTGTTTTCCTAATCCTTTAACTTACTCTCTACACTCCATGCCACATCTTGGAAGCTAATGGGCTTGGAAGAAGCAAAGTTTCAGGGATGACAGCCTTTCCCCAGGAAGGATGTGTACTGAATGTGTTCATTTGCAGATTGAGCTCAGATGAAATGTGAGCTGCTGACTCTGGTAGCACATGCAGTAAAGGCAGGTACATGCCACCTCCCTGCTGCAGCCTTTTCCCAGTGCTTTGTGTCATGGTCAGAGGATGCCAATGTCACAATCGGAAGAGGGGTCTGGTACGATGGCAGCTACCCCTGACAGCCATGCAGGAAGGAAGCTGTAAATCGGCACTGAGTGAAACCTTGACGGACACCAGGGACAGACTGACGTAGGACACCCGTCACTGAACAACCTCCTTCCCAGAGCCACTCCACCTGCCAACACTAGCCTGACCCAGAAGATGCCAACTGAAATTCTACCCCTCAAGCAATGCAAGCTGAACCGAGACCCCTGTGGGCTGAAAGGTAGATGCATCCACAGGTGCAGATGAGACAGAAGTGTGCATTATCCCATCTCACAGCAACTCCACAAATAATTTGTCCCCATTGCATCTTGCAGACCAGGATGTGTATGCTGGCAGTTGACACAACTGGAAATCCTACAACATGTCCAAGAGGATCCCTGAAGGTCAAAGAGCAAGGCACACAGTAGAGAAGCTGTCCCCTTCTGATCTTTGTCATATTCAGCATTCTTTCTGTGAGACCATCTCTCATTGTAGCCCTGCTGCTTTTAGCTGCTGCTCCAGCAGGACAGAGGTCCCTCCAAGGTGGTGTAGCCAGGGGTTACCTTTGGGCCTCATACTGCTTTTGAGCAGAACTACAGAAGCAAGTGGCCACTGCTTTCAACCCTGGTGTTGAAATATCCTCACTACCTCAGTGATTATGACAGGGGCAAGTTTTCTGAAGGCCTGGAAAGCCCCCTATTCAGAAGCTCTGACACTCTGATGTGACAGCCGGCTGCAGTCCGGCAGCAAGGGTCAGACATGAGCACTGCAGCTGATTTTACAATCCACAGGAGTCACACCAGACCATTAGATCTAAGAACCAGTGGGCCTCAAAGCAACATGCTCTTGCTGCCAGGACTGGACTGAGACCTGGTCAAAAAAACAGATGCAAAAACACATTCAAAAGGAAAAGCAGAACAGGCACCACTGCAGCTATGGGCTTTCTGTCTCCACTCGCTGTCTGTGGTTTTAACTTTTCTTTCACTACAGATAAACATCAGCCAACACAGGTGTCACAGGCCCGTTAGGCAATGGGGAGGTAACCAGTTACCTCAGTGGGGGTGCCTTCTCAGCTATTCAAAACAACATGTGCTATGTGAGTACAGCCTGCCAGTGCACCTGGCACATCCCCTGCTCTGAGACCCTCCCCACCTATGGGAGTTCAAGATCCAGGAGTGAATTTAACTAGCAGGACAAAAAAAGGATGATCAAGATTAGCAGGTCTAGGAAGACCATGATAAAAGTGTGTGTTACCAGTGTGGTTTTTCTTGGAGAACTGTGAGAACTGGAATCATTCAGGCACACCACATCAGAGTGGTGGCAGGGAATCAGCTCACGCACCACTGAGATGTATTTGTCACTGGAGGAAAGTGCAGCAGCTGTCTAGTCATGTACAGTAGCAGTGTGTAACAGTTTTATGCTAAGAATGCCTGAATTAATTGGACCTTTGGGTAAGCTGGGGAAAGCAAAATGTAGTTACTAGAGCTGGAATTTATCCACCTTGAAAACATTCCAGGTTATTCCTGGAAAAAGTATTATGTGACCTTCCACAGTGAAATCCATTGTTTAAAAGGACCCAGGATGCCGGGTTATTACGTCCTATTGAAAGTTATCCTGTACTGTAAAGAAATTCACTTTTCAAATATAAGATAATTGTAAGAGGCTAATTTCATGCAGGCAGGTCTGATCAATGAAAAATGCAAATCAATATATACCTATTGACTATCAGAGTAACAGAGCTCTTTACACTGATTTATAAATGCTCCATGCCTGGCTGAGGTGTGCTTACTAGTTTGTTTATAACATATGAGTTATTTAAATAAAATAAATAAGCATTATTTTTTTTTCATTCCTCTGGCCACCCTGAAGGCAGCTGTCATGTTGTAGATGCAGAGAAGTCTATTGAGAAATGATCTAGAGTTAATATCAGACTGTGAGCTTCTGAGCAGCCACAATTCTCTATCATTCAGTAAATTTTGCACCAGATGTGATTGGTTTCTTGTTTAAATTGAATTAATTAAAGAAATATTAAGGTAATGGATGAAGTAATGCCACTATTAGGCTAGTAAGTAATTTAACCAGTACAAACAAGGCAAGTGAGCCAATCTGAACTGATCATGCTTTTGTGTTTAGACAAAGAGAAAAATGTCCAAACTCAGTCCTGAGACTTACTTTTCAGTGGCAGGGTCTCTGCAGAGAGCTCACCTGGAGCACGTGGTACTTCAGTTATGGGGCTGTCTATGCAAACCTATGCAAACCACCAGCTGTCTGAGCTGCATACATTGCTGGAGAGCCCGTCAGCAGCCTGGCACTTGCTGACAGGATGGGCTGGTGCTGAACCTCCTGCCAGAAGCCACCTGGGATCCGATGCAGCTTGTGTGCAGCTGACCTTCCAGCCCTGGGCTCTTCTTGTCTTGTTCAGAAATGAATGCAATGGCAAAGAGCAACTAGGGCATGCTCTCATTGGGGCTCTGCTGTTCAGGTAGCAGGAGGACATCTTCCAGGACACAGTGTCCCACATCTAAGGCGAGTGGGACATTTTTAGTATTAGAAAGATTATTTTTATATTTGCAAGCTTAGAAAGATATATATTTTATATATATATATATATATATATATATATATATATATATATATATATATATATATATATGCAAGCTTCCACTTCCACTTCCAAGTTTTCCACTTGCTTTGTGGAACTAAAACTCCGATACTATTCATACTGGCCTTTTTTGTCACATGCTTTTGACAAACACAAACCTGGCAATTAAAACCTTTATTTAACAAAACACCAAAAAAAAGGGCAAAATTTGCAAAAACGCTACTAATGTTTTTCCCACATGTTCATGTACAGGCTTGGGTGAGCACAGGACAAACTTTTAGCTATCATGTGCCTATGGATAGCTGGAATTCATGGAACTCTGATATCACTGAATTACAGTTTTGTGCAGTTAGTCGTGAAAGTTGGGTGTTCCATTTGACACTTAATGTCTCAGATATACATTTAAGGATTTGATCCAATTAATAGACACTTAAGCTTTTATCCACTTAAAATCTCCCTGGGACATATGGATTGACAAAGCTGATGACACTGTCCCAAAATTGGCTCTGAAGTGACACTGGGCAGCTGTTACACAGCTCAGTGCTGAAAGCTGATCTGGCTTCATCTGCAGGCAGCCATGGAATTGCCTGCCCTCCAAACATTTCAGCAGAAAGAAAGAGGGATCGTAGCCAAAGGAAATGAGAAAGTGATAGGCATAAAAAGTAGAATCAGCTCAAGTGCCACAGAGGGTGATGGAATAAGTCTAAACACAGGCACAACTTTGCTCTACTAAGAGGCTTAGCACTGTCTTCCCAGAGCTAGCTTTCACACAAGGAAGCATTTAAGAAGAAATGAAGTGTTTAAAGGCATTTCAGGAATACCAGAACAAATTCAGTGCTAACAGGACGGGGGAAATAGCTACCACCAGCAAAACATTTGCTCTGCTAGCACAGTCATACTGCTGAATTTCATTCCTTTTCTCTAAGTACATTTGAGACACACTCGAAAAATAAAAATTTCAAGGGAAGACAGAGCAATTATCTCAACACCCTTTCACCAAATCTCCTAGGAATGAATAAAAAGTAGTGTCAGTTCAGCACCAGGTTCTGCAGCACCAGTGGTAACAGGGACTGGAAATGCACAGCTACAACCATGGATGTAAACTTTGCCCATCTCCCATCTAGTAGGAGCCATTTTCCAAACTCAGGGCTAAATATATGATGATGAGAGAAATTGCTACAGCACACTCCTCTGACAGGACACCAGCTCCTGTCTCAGATGACTACCAGTTGAGAGAACAGACATCATCCAAAGAGGAAGCATAACACATGCCTTGTTCCCTTATCCAAAGAGTAGACAAAGCAATTTATCATTTCTTTTGAAGCTGTAATGTTGTAATGGTCTTGTCCACTAATCAGGGAGAATAATATCTTAGTCTTCTGAGGTTATTAGTAAAATTTCCATTAAATGTAACAGGATAAGGATAGGGCCTTTGATCACAGGGGATGAATCTCTCTAATACATGTTGCTGAGGAATGTTTAATCCAGTCTTTGTCCCTGTGACAGATTATATGTTTTGCAGGTAGCACCTGAATAGGAAATGTGGAAAAGATCCTGACAGGGATGTAGGGTCGGAATGAATGCTGAAACACTACTAGAAACTTTATTTGCTGGACGCAGCAACCCTGCCAAAGGTCATTGGATAACATGGCAGCTGGTGGCTCCCCTTGGCAGAATAGGGTGGGATTTAGGGCAGGAATTCACAAAAGGAAAACCAATGCTCTTACTAGAGGCACAGGATCATACTTACAGCTTAAGCCCAAGGACTCCATGCCTCGTGGGCTGTTCCCAGTGTATTTAACAGGAGACCGTGTTATCCCTGAGGATAGCCCTGGCCCTAAAGGGAGCTAGGAGTATAGAAGGAACCAAGTGCTATGCCTGGGACCCAGGGCAAGAGAGCACCTAGGAATCAATGACACACATTTGGTGAGAGTCTGAAAATCAGAACTTCAGAACCAGGTACAATGTGCTGTTCAGTGTTACTGATGGGGCAGAGCAAGCCTCTGCAAGGAAATATGTAGCATGGGGGGCTGTGGTCACTTGGTCTTCAGATGTAGCTCATCCACAAGACCTTGCCATGATTTCATGTTCCCAGAAAGAATTTCTGCTTTGGAAAGTTATCAGCAGATATCAGGTCAGTTTCAGAAGCCAGACAGACTCTCAGGTACTGCAACATGCCCAAGTACCCCATCTGCAAATACACCTGTCATGGTTTCATGCTGGCACAATGCCAGTGCCCACATGAAAATACCTTCTGCCTGGTGTCTGCTGTGAGATGTGATCAGGAATAGAGCAAAGTTGATTCCAACTTAGGAATAGAAGGAAAAAAACTTTATTAACTTACAATATATAAAAGAAACACACAGAACTGAGGATGAAAACCTTCCAAACATTCCTCCTCCCCCCAGCCAAGTTCCCAATGCATCACAGTAAGACAAAACCTTGGACTCTCAATTCAGTTGCCACCCCTCAGATCACCAACTCTCGGTCCATCACCACCCTTCAGACAATCAATTCTCAGTTCATCAAGAGGCGAGGAATCCCTCTTGTGCCATAGGCTTCCCCAGGAAACACCGTTGAAACCTTGTGTGTTTCCATGTCACTCATGGCACTGCCCAGAGAACATCTGCCATCATGACCTCTTCCTTCCATGTCCAAAGCTCTCACCACTGCACATGGACCTGAGCTGCTTCTAGGGTTTTCATTTAAAATGAAAAGGATGCTTAGTCCATTCCAAAAAGAGCAGAGTCTCTTTGGAACACCTGTCCCCCCCAGATTTCACCCCCTGGGCCAAGGGGTCTCAAGAACAGAGATCTCCTCCTCTGATGATTGAGGGCACCAACCACCCTTCTCACCCGTTGTCTCTGTTCACGCACTCCTTCACATAACATCACTGCACTCCCTTGTCTCCGAGCCATTGGCTCCCCCTAAATGCAGTCTGCATCACAGGAAAAAAATGGTTCTGTCCATGGCTATACAAGAAAAGTCCAGCCAAAGGCCACTCCATCATCTCCTCCCACCTAAGATTCTTCTCAACTTGTCTCATGGCCCATTTCCTGCTATTCATCCCTATCTCTCTTCTCATTCAGGAGGAGGATTAGCATTTGCAAGGTTTCCATCATCCAAGAAAAGGGTTAAAAATCTCAGTCTCTGCCTGTCCAGAGCTCCCACGGCTGCCTTGCTGGGCACCTTCTCCTCACCACATCCCTCCCCTTCTCCTTCTCGGCCGGCCCTGCTATCAAATTTCAAGGTGGCCCAGGCACAGACACCGGCTCTCGCTCTCTCTCTCATTCCCTCACTCCTTGGGGGGAAGGGGCAAGGGGTGGCTGCCCAATGAGTCTCCAATGTTCCTCCACCCTTCCATTCTCGGGGCCGCTTCACCTCCCCTCTCTGTCCCAGGCCCGGCCTACCTCACCCGGCCGCATGGCTGCCCCTCCCGCCCAGCCCACAGCCGGGCAGGAAGAGCTCTGAGCTCTTTCAACCACCCGAACCCAAAAGGAGTTTTCCTGGGAGTTCTCTGCTTTTAACCCCCGTGTTCTCAGAGGTGTATCCATGTCCCCAATGGCCATACCATGTGTTAGTATTCAAATCTGAGCACCTATTGGTTTTACCACAGCATCCCAAAAAACTCACTTCCTCTCAAACCACAACCAAAGCACAAAGGACACATGAGTTTACACACAGCATCCTTAGAAACCACACAATATTATTGGAAACAGATATTTAATAGTAAATAAGAGTACAAAAAAAAAAAAAAAGACCATCTAATAGTTTGAAAAGGAATGAAAACTGCAGCTCATCCAGTTGCACCCAGCTGTTGACATGAGCACCCTGGCAGACAAAGTTGTTTATTGGCAGGCTGAGCTCGCCAATGGAGTAGCATGCCAGGTAGGAGTCAGCAGAGCAGTGCCAGTGACCTCAGGAAGGCACCATGAAATGCCCAAAGGGCCACCGAGAAAGGACAGAACTAATAATTTCATCAGTGTGACACAGGCTACTTGTATAAAGCTACTCCTCAGTGTGGGATCTCAGCACCTCAGGACTGAGGTGCCGAGTCACCGAGACCACCCTTGGGGGGCTCGGGAGTCCTGGAATGTTGCCAGAAGTGTCTGGTGGCTGGACTTTGATCCTACACAGGAGATGACACTTGTATGAGGATAGGAGGATTTCACCGGAGTGAATGGTGAAGGGATAAGTTAATTAGAGAGTGAAACACAGGGTTTAGGATTTCCGTACAGGGGGGTTTAGAGAAGTAAGATGGAGGAATTGGGGCGTGTCCTGTCCTTCTTCTTCTTCTTCTTCTTCTTCTTCTTCTTCTTCTTCTTCTTCTTCTTCTTCTTCTCCTCCATCTTCTGTGGTGATGGTGGCACTTTGGGATTGGTTATTACTAAAAGTGCACTGGTTAATAAGGGTAAAAGGTATTGGGGAAAAATGATAAATATTGTATATGTAAATTTGAGTATAAAGATAGGTGACCGCCCCGGAGGGCAGGGAGTGTGCTCATGGCTGGCTGCTGAGCAGACCTCTGTCGGGTCAAGAGAAAATCTTTTAGATAAGCAATTAATAAACACCAAGACCGAGAAAAGATTTGAAGCCTCTTCTCGTCTTTTGAAGCGCGGGCTGCCCCAAGGCCACCCCAGGCCTTTCCAGGCCATCCAAACAGCCGAAAATCGGACACCTCAGGAAAAAAAGCTTTAGAACCCTCCGCTTAATAGCGCCCTTGGAGGCTCCTGGCAGGAAGAAACACAAGCTGATAGCACTGAGCCAGTATTTACCTGTGAGGAGCGAGTCAAGAGCACATTTTGTCACATGGCTGCGGCAGAGGAATCTGCTGGGGGAAGTGCACAGGGTGCATTTCAGAGGCAACTGCATTCAGTCCTCACTGCCTTCTGGCTGTCAGCACTCAGCTTCAGCAGAGCTGTTGGGTGCTGCAGCCACCCTCTGTTCCACGGGGCCTTCAGCCTCGGGAAGTGGGTTACCAGCCTCCCAGCATGCAGCCAAGGGGGAAAGCAGCCACAGCCCGAAGGATCAGGAGGCAGAGGGCAGATAGCTACAGCAAATGAAGTCACACTTGGTATTTGCTGTAGCTGCTTGCATCCAAAAAGGCTCAGACAGGACTGGGAAGGAAGTGTTTACACTGAACCAGACTGCAACAAGGGATAAAAATCATAATGTGTGTGGCTTTGTGGAGCCTCTACAGCATAGCTCTGTTGCCATGAAACAGGGGAAGTGTTCCAAATTCTGGTCACACAGAATTTCTGGGAGCGAGGGAGAGTGAGGCAAGAATTACAAACAATAAGGTGCTAAGAAATGCAAACTGATAACCTCACTAATGTTTCTAGTTTTCACTTCCTATGTGTTATTCTAGACAAGAATATAGAGATTTTAGTTTGGGATGGCATTTTAGAAAGAAAAGCACGGAAACACTCTTCTTCATCAACAAACATTGATGATTTGCGTGCCTCTGAGCAGGTGGCTCTGAGCAAATGACTTGTAGGGGGGCAGTCCCAGTTTTGGCAATTTATCCAATGAAATTATGTATCCAAATCCACAAGCCAATTTCAACCACACTTGGAAGTAAAATTAATCTCTGAGGCTTTAACCTAAGTTTCCGATGGTGTTTGAAAGCAGGGAACTGTTAGTTAGTATCCCCAGGGAAAAAGAAAACACATCAGATGTTCGAAGATTCATTTCAAAGAGACTGTGCCAATTAATTCTAGCGACAACGAAAAACCTGATCTCAGTCATGTGGAGAACTTCGTCCTGCTGAAAATCACCCAGAGTATTTAGTTGCTGCTGTGGCACCACCCTACTCCCCCAGCAAGCCCTTTCAGCTCTCGTTCTTTGCTCTCTTTCTCCACCCAGAGCCCTAGTCCTCCTTCCAAGCTGTGCAATCATATGCAATGTAAGGCCCAACCTGCCGCCTTTGCTGTCATCCCCTCTTAATTTGGAGTCAAATGCTTCACCCTCACAATTATAACTTGTGAACATGAGGCAGTGCAGAGACAGAAAGGGAAAGTAAAATCCTCCTGCATGTTTTCCCATTAGGACAGATTGTGCAGAGAAAAACAAGCTGCCTCTGGATTAATTTTCCACCCATGTCCCTACTTTAGTCCAGGCTACATCTGGCACTCCTGTAGGCTCCTAAAGACAAACTGTGGTGGTGCAGTTAGGTAGGGTCAGCAGGTAGGGTCAAGCTTAACATTTGAATGTTAAGGTAGAAAGGATGGATACTCCTTCCTGCCATTTCAAGGATTTAGGGCCCTTTTCTGATTCTGTTAGGCTTTGTGGGAGATCCTGTGAAAACCTTGGATTTGTACATGTATCAGCATTTTCCATAGTCATGGATGCAGGGATTGTTGGGCTGGCAGGAAGTTTGGTTCCTCAGTCCTCATTGAGAAGCAGACAGCACTGACACTGTGGTGCACTTAGCAGCCCTGGTGCTCAGTCTGCAAGCACCACAAATGACTCTGATGGGAAATCTCATTCAGGAGCATTAATTGGCTCCTAAGAACCTGCGCTTACAAGGTCACCTTCAGTTTTCAAAACTTCTGGACTTAGGTTAAGGTGACATATGGAAACAAATGACATGACACAAAATATCAGAAGGAAGCATATGTTTTGCCTCGATAAAATTAGTGCACTCTTTGGCAAAATTGTATTGACTTTTGGTAGCTGGGAATTCAAAATGTCTATTCAAGATCCTGCTGTTTGCCACACATTAATCTAATGAGTTGCCTGTGAAATAAACCATTAGAAAAGCCCTTGTTAAATTGTATCAAAGTAAATGGTTATCTAAAATAGACACCACAGGGAGGTTCTTAATTAGTCTGTTGTCAGCTGGGACTGGAAATGCTTGCAGCAGCATGAGGCTAATTAATTTCTCATCCTGCCACACGGCAGCTGCCTGTCAAAGCACAAGGTAAGACTCAAAACACACCAATGGCTGGTTGCTCCTTTCCAGACACCATGACAGCAGCAGAGGAGGGTTCCAGCTTGGCCTGTGCTCACTTTCCACAGGGAGAAGGGTTGAGGGTGTGTCCAAGCCCGGTGACTGTGCCTGGGATAAACTCTCTGTCTAGACAAGGAGTCTCTGATGCCCACATTCCATTGCTTCAGCTGGACATTGCTTCCTGGATGGAAAATGAAAGTTAGTCTTGGGAGGAGGGCATTTGGAATCAACTGGAAGCCCCAAGGGTCTTTGCCCTGTGTCAGGGTGACACTGATGAGTTGTGCCCATCTGCTTGTGGGGTGGCAGTCAGGGAAGCGGGAAGGACGCTGGCTTCTCCTGCAGCAGTGTCCTTCTCCTGTCCCTCTGACAGCTGTCCTGCTGTAGCAGGGCTTCTGGGAATGGGCCAGCTAAAGAGACAGTGCCCCCACACCCTGGGGCCCCAAAATGCCATCAGAGCCTGAGGAACAACTTGCACTTTGGAGGAAGGAGTAAAAAGTTACCAAAATTCTGTTACCATGTCTTTCCTACCACCATACCAATGAAAACTGTTTTCTTTGGTGGAAGTGATTTAAACAGTTTTGTACATGCTTTGGACAGTATTTCACCACAACCCACAGAGCAAAAAAAGAACCTGCCATGTGGCCCTCTTTATTGACTGTAAATCCCTCAATAGAGGATGGAGGGTACCTGATGCTGGATGCAGAGATGGAGCCTCAACCAGGGAATGGGTGGTGATGGGCTCTGAAGGGTCAGCAATAGTAAACACATTGCGTAAATACTCTCTGCACCCTCCAAACCTGCTGTCTCTGGAATGTAGTAAGGCACATCCCCACTCAAATGGAGCTGCCCCAAGTGGCCTGCATTATCTCTGCTCCAGGCAGAATGCAGGGGAAATGAGTGTGGGTAGTGGAACAGGTCTGGCCCTTCTGAGCCTGTTCTCAAGGCTTGGTTTGCACCAATCCCTCACTCCTGCAGGATGGCTGGAGACCTTCATGTGCTCTGCTCCTCCTCTGCAACATTTGTAGCTGTTTTTGCAGCATCCTTCCTCATCCTTCTTGTTTCTTCAGAGACACAGGTCTGTTCTACAGAAAGGGAGTGAAAAGCAGTGTATTTACACCCACACTCACAATCAGGAGCCACTTGATATCCCCTGATATCAACATGCAAGGTTGTTACCAACTAAAGGTTGCAAGCACTCCAAGTATACAGCAATAAATACTTTATTACACCCCTGAATCAAATGCCTTTGAAACACAAGAACATCCTACTGCATTGAAATGTGTGTAATGCTGGCAAAGTCCTCCCCCATCACTGCCCTTCACACCTTTGTGGTTACACATCTCCTCATGTAGGAAACACCAGGATCTGTGCATGTAGGAAACACCATGCATCACAAAGCATGCCCAGAGCTGTGCTCCCAGCACAAGGAACACAACCCTTCCTTTAATACTGCTCCTGGCCACAGTACAGTACCATGACTGACTCATGCTCGTTGTCATCTCACCATCTGTAATGCTTAGTAAGATAATGGATACTTATGGATGCAGCTTATGGGAAAAGGGAACAAGTCCACAGAAACAAATATTGCCATCTGTGAAGCTGTCCCCATTAGCTGCCTAATTAGTCGGTAGGGCAATAAGGTTAATCAAATACACATTTAGCCACTCTTACGAGTGATGTCTGCACAAGTCAGTTCATAATTTTTAGACCGTGGAGGCATGCAAGGGCCATGGTGATGCACATGCATTTTTCTTTGGACAACAGAACATATAATTTTTCCCCACTCCATCACAGAGGCCTTACCACTACTACCACTTCCTACCCATTCATTGACTATCAATGGAGGAAAACAACAAGTTCCTAAAAACCATTTCTGCATATTCTTCCCCATAACCCCTCATGGAGGGTACCTTTGGGTACAAACTCAAACACTGTTTCCTCTGAAGGCACTCTTCAGCAGCATGTTCACCATGCTGGAAGGAAGCCTCAACAGACTTCTGTCACTCCCTGATCTTGGTCTCTGGTGTACCCAAAAGCCAAATAAGAAAAAGGAAATTTCACAGTGTATATGTGCTTTGTTCTGACCCCCAGCAGTGTTTATTGCTAGGTATCGATCACTGGGACAGCAGAACTGGCAGGTACCTGTCTCACAGCTCACCTCTCTGCCCTGGTCTTTAGAGAGGCTCTGAAAGCTCTTCACAGTGGCCACCAGCAGCAGCTAGCGGGGCTGAGGTGAGATGGGATGTCTCACAATGGAAAAGTGTATCCTGAAGTTCAGAGGGAACCTCCCGTGTTCCTGTTAGCACCCACTGCCTCTGGTCCTGTCACTGGGCGCCACTGGAAGGAGCTTTGCTGTGTCTTCTTTGTGAGCTCCCTTCATGCACTCACAGACATTGATGACATCCCCCTGTGCCTTCTTCTCTTCAGGCTGAACAGGCCCAGCTCCTCAGCCTTTCCTCATAGCAAAGGAGCTCCAGCCTCTCAGTCATCCTAAGGACTCTTCCACTGAAGGGTCCATTGGAGCACAGGTTCTCTGCAATATGTTCATGGCTCGATTCGATCGAGGAGCAGAGAACTGGACAAAGTACTTTAGGGATATCCTCACCAGCTCTGCATAAAGGGCCAGGATCACCTCCCAGCTGGCTGGCAAAACTCCTTCTAATGCAGCCAGGACACCATTCTCTTCCTTTGCCCCAAAGGCACTTGCTGTCTTACGTTCAGTTTGCTGTCCCCCAGGACTCCCAGGTCCTACTCTGTCAAGCTGCTTTCCAGCTGGGCAGTACCTAGCATATATATTTTTTTTCTCCCCAGGTGCAGGATTTGGCATTTCCCCTTGCTGAATTTCATTAGGCTCCTGTCAACCTATTTCTCAAGGCCGTTGATGTCACTGTGATGGTAACATGACTTTCTGATATCAGCCTAGCTTTATGTTCTCTGAAAAATTCCTGATTGTGCACTCTGCCTCATCACCCAGATCATTAATGAAGATTGTTGAAGGACCCAGTATTGACTGCTGGGATACACTGCTAGTTACCAGCATTCAGCTAGATGATGATGATGACCAATCATCAGCATTTGGGTCTGCCCATTCGAGCAGCTTTCAGCCCAGCTCACTGTCTGCTCACCTAAGCCATACAGCAACTGCCTGTCTCGGAGGATCTTATGGGAGACAGTGTCAAAGGCCTTCCTGAAGCCCAAGTAGACAGTACCCACACTCCCCTCATCCAGCAGGCCAACCATTTCACTGTGAGCTATCAGGCTGATCAAGCATGACTTCCCCTTTTGTGAATCCATGCTAACTGCTTCTGATTATTTTCTTGGCATTCATATGCCTGGAAATATTTTCCTGGATTAGCTGGTATGTCTTAGCAAAGGTGCAGATGTGGTATGAAGTAATCATGGGTCAGGAAATCAGGACTGTTATGACAAAGATTTCATTTCTTCTTTTGTATCCACAGCATAGGATGATTTTTTTAAAAGACACATTTGCACTGTTTAAATGAGCTATAGACTTTGATGATATCCATCCCCATTTAAATTTGGTTCAAGTTTAATTGGCTTGGGAAGTTCCAGTCTTCCAGAGCCTGCAAGGAACATGCACAGTCTTTTGATCAGTTCCCTTAGTTTTATACTAAATTTTTCTAAACAGACAGGAAGGATGTCAGCAAGCTTCACAGAGAGAATTAGTCATTGCAAGTACCCTAATACATCGTCATGATTATCTTAAAACTGCTTTAAAAGTGTTCAGCACATCAAAAATTATTAGCTTCTTCTGCAGAGGTAGGTCAAGACAACCTGTTTTCCCTTCCTCTTTCTCCAAAGACAAGCAAAGACAAGACTCAATTAGAGACCCCCTTTAAGAAGTGTTTTCTAAGTTCTCTGGGACAAAGCAAGCTACCCATTATTCACTGTTGTGCATAACATGCAGTACTTGTGGGTGACTCCCCTGAGTTTATTGCATCTTGTGTGAGCAATTTTCGATAGAAGAAATAAAGTATATTTAATCAGGAGCTTCCCAAAGGGGAAGAGCACATCAGGCAGAGCGATGCAGATAGATAAAGTTCCCAGTGAATTATATTGGCTAATTTATTGCCTGATGCCGTGACTCACACAGCAGCCTGTACCTCTTCCACAGCAATCCTGCTAAGTCCCCGAGGTCACCTCAAGACGGATGCATGACTCACTACCAGGGTTTCTGAATCCCACTCCTGGTGTGATGCCTCAGTGACAAAACACAAGCCCTTCAGGCATCTGATATTTCTCTTTTGCCCCTTTTTATTGATCAGATGCTCTCATCAGCAGAGTCCTTCCACATCCGGCCAATTGGCCAGCAAGCCGCAGTCCAGCACAAATTATTATCCACAAAGAGCAGGACTCAGGGGCTTGACTGAACAGTCAGAGCCCAAAAATCCTCCCTCAGGTGAACTTGTGCTTGAGGACATGAAGACCCAGAGAACTTTTGAGAGCAGTCCAGAAGCATGGAAGAGGCATTAGAAGTGGCTACACAGACCCCATAAGAACTAGAAATAAGGTAAACGTGAAGCTGGGTAAACAACAAACATTTTCAAACAGGGAGGAAAAAAAAAGTCTTTCAGCAGAGGCATATGAGTATCACAGGACATAGCAGCATATTACAAAAAAAATTGTCAAGTATTTTCTTTTGTATATGCTGCCAAGAAAACACAATGTACAAAAAGGCCTGAAGATGGATGCTGTGCATTCAGCACCCACTTTCAGCAAGGAGTACTTGCTGCAGACAGGAAGAACTTTTGTGAAGCAGCTCTTGAGCAGGCTTGAAGTGCCTGCCAGTGACCTCAGCAGAATGACTGACTGTCTCCTCAAGCTAATGGGGTGCCTCAAATATGTGCACAAGTGCATTAGAGTAAAAGCTTGAAATTTGAGTATCACAATCCACACCGAACTTGCTAGCAAAACAAAGTCCCATGTTCCATATCCAGATTACAAATAGGACCTACATGATCCCACACTCAAAAACAGTACCAAGTTTTAGCATTACCACAGAGCTTGAGAGGTGAAAACTAGAGCCTAATTTTACCTATGATGTTATTAAGGGCTTGTGGAGTTTTTGGTATGAGGTCTTATAAGTAAGCCAGCTGTGAATTGTAATGTATTAATTCAAAACTCCATCTGCTAGGATACTAAAAATTATGGCACACACACTTTTCCATGGATTTTGCAGTACTGCCTGGTCAGAGAAAGTCTTTGCTCTTGCAAAAAGCCATTGTCTGAAGCAGATAATCGTATCTGCAAAACAGCAGGTTCAGAAAAGGGTTTAAGAAAGAAGTACCAGGAAAAATTACCTGTCATTCAACTGGTACCCTTTCCACCACATCCTTCTTGGTCCATCGTTTTCTGATCTCTATCTTCAAACCTACATAAAAAACCAAAAGGAATGTAATAAACCTAAAGCTGCTTATCCAAATAGCTGTTTTGGTTGGTCCATGGTTATTAAGAAAGGTCAAAGAAAACGTACTCCTCTGATGACACAACTAGAAAACCAGAAACAACAGATGAGACGAGGCTGAGATACTCAGCAACTTTTTTCATTGTCAGTCTCTCTTCTCACGCCTCTTGAGTGGATGGAAAGCAAGGTTGGGACTGGATGAGAAAAGTGCTTCCTTTCCTAAGAGATCAGGTTCCTGGTCATCTGAGGAACTAGAACATATATGTCTGCGGGATCCACTGAGGTGCATCCCAGAAAGTCCTGAGAGAATTGGCTAATGTAATTGTCAAATCACTCTCCACCATATTTGCAAAGTCATGGCAGTCAGGAGAAATCCCCAGTGACTGGAAATAGAGAATGAATAGAGTGACTACATCAGTGGGCAAGGGAAGGACTATGAATGTCATTTATCTCCTGTAAAGCCTTTGACATAGTCCTTTACAGCATCCTGCTCTTTACATTGGAGAGAGATGGACTTTTAGATGGATAAGGAATTAGTTGGACTGTCATACTCAGAGGGCAGTGGTCAACAGCTCAGAGTCCCAGCGGACATCAGTGACACGAGATGTGTCCCTCAGGGGTTTGTATTGGGATCAGTGTTATTCAATATCTCATTAATGACATAGACAAGGGTACTGCATGCACCCTGTGCAAAATTGCAAATGAAATCAAGGTAAGTGTTGTGGTTGACACTCCTGAAGGATGGGATGTCACACAGAGAGATGTGGGCAAGAAGGAGAAGTGGGCCCATGGGAATTTCATGGTTCAACAATGCTCTCAGCTTTTCATTGTAGCAAAGATGCTCTGTATCTCCAATCATCTTGGTGTTCCTCCTCTGGACTCACTCCAGCAGGTCCACGTCCTTCCTGTGCTGGGAGCCCAGAGCTGGATGCAGGTTCCAGGTGGAGCAGAATCCCCTCCCTCCCCTGCTGCCCACGCTGCTCTGGATGAAGCCCAGGGCACGTTTGGCTCTCTGGGCTGGGAGTGCCCCTGCCTGGGTCATGCCCAGCCTCTCACCCACCAGCACCCACAAATTCTTCTCACAGGGCTCCTCTCCATCCATTCACAGCTTGTGCTGTTATTGGGGGTTGCCTCAACCCAGGTTCAGCATCTTGAACTGAGTCCTGTTAAACCTTGTGAGATTCCCATGTGCTCACTTCTCAAACACATTCAAGTCCCTCTGGATGGCTTCCTGACCTTCAGCGGTGTCAACAGCATCACTCAAAGCAGGTTGGCTGCAGACCTGCCAGTGGTTCTTCTTTATTGAGGAAGACATTAAACAATACTTGTCCCAAGGCAGATCCCTAAGGGACACTATCTATTACCAATCTTCATGTGAAGATTGAGCTGGGTTGACCACTACCCTCTGGATATGACTGTTCAGCTAATTCCTTACCCACTGAACAGCACACCCATCAAATCCTTCTCTAGACAATTTAGATAGCTACTGGGTAGCTTTTAATAGGAAATGTCAGTCCAGGGAGGCTGAGACATCAGTGGTTCACAGTTCTCTTTCCTACCTTTTTTAAAGGTGGGTCCAATATTTCTACTCTTCTAATCACCTGGGACTTCACCCGACTGTCAGGACTTTTCGACTACCGTGGAGATTGGCTTGGCAATTATGCAATGTAATTCCTTTGGGACTCAGGAATCATCTGTCACAGTTTAACTCCAGCCAGCAGCCAAGCCCCAGCCGCCGCTCACTCACCCCCCCCCTTCCACTGGAATTGGAGAGAGAATCACAAGGGTAAGAGGTAGAAAAGTCATAGGTAGAGGTGTAGACAGTTTAGTAGGGACACTAAAATCCATGCAAAGCAAAACAAGGATTTTATTCTCTGCTTCCCATGGGCACGTAGGTGTTCAGCCATCTCCAGGAGAGCAGGGCCCCATCATACCTGACAGACCTAGGCAGATGAACATCATCACTCCAAATGTCCCAGCTTTCCTCCTTCTTCACCCCACTTTATGTCCTGAGCCTGAAGTTGCATGGCCTGGAAATCCCTTTGGTCAGTTTGGGTCACCTGTCCCAGCTGTGTCTCCTTCCAGCTTCCTCACCAGCATGCAAGAACACACAGCAGAAAAGGCCTTTGCTCTGTGTGAGCCCTGCTGAGCAATAACAAAAACATCTCTGTATTATCAGCTCTGTGTTCAGCACAAGTACAAAATACAGCTCTATACCAGCCACTCTGAAGAAAATTAACTCTACCCCAGACAAAACCAGCACAGCATCTCATCAGATCCATAGACACGTATGTTCAGGTTCTTCAGGTGATCACAACCCTGATCTATTACAGTAGAGAGCACTTTTTTCCTTCAGTCCCCATCCTGTTGCCCATCCACTCAAGAGGGGGGAAGAGAGGTTGCCATTGAAAACTGAAGTAAAAACATGGTTGAGTACCTAATTTTTGTGCACAGCACTGGAACAGAAACTTCACCTCAAAGGAGTCATTTTTCTTCTCTAGTCATGAACAGGATAGAAAATGCAACCATTTGCATTGTTGCTCAGTTGTGTTAAGTGGCACTTGCTGATCTCTTGATTTCTACCTTGGGAAGACAATTTTAACAATCGTGGCATGCTTTCCTGGAACTGGGTGATTGTTTTCCCTTTCTATCCCCTCCTGCTGGAAGCATACAATCTTGTCTTGAAATCACTCACAAAGGGACAAATTGAAGACATTTAGTTCCACCTTTGTCCTGACATTTTCTGTGTTTTTCTGTCCACTAACAGCTTTCTGTTCCAAAGTAGATGTTCCCTCTTCCATCTCAGTAAGCCTGTCGCTTAAATTTGAAGGGCCATTTTTATTCCTGTTAGATACTCTGACATGTACTTCAGCTCTTACAGCAATTTTCCCCTCCACAAATGCCACTAATATTTACATTTCTGTGTCCTTTTTCTATCTCTGAAGGACTGTTGATGAGTACAGCTTCAGGTAATTGCTTTTTCCCAGGCATCATAATTTGTTTTTCAACAAAAGGACTATTTCCAATTTTTTGAAAAACTATCCAAATGCAGTAGGGGAGTTGAAGGAAGGTCAAGGGGCAGGAACAGTGGCTTTCATTAGCATTAGTTACCAACATACTCATAGCTTCATAACTTCATAACTTACAACATTTTAGTTCTGTGGGACAGGCTTGCTGAAGGTTAATCACTTCCTTTCATCCAGAATCTTGCTGATGGATAAAAAAAGGCATTATTAATTCCTAAGTAAGGACATAAAAGCTGTGTGTCTAAATAACAGCAGATGGAAAGAAAAGCAAATTTTCACTCTGGAAAATAGGAGCTGAGAACGCTACTGTCATTTCTCATACTATTAAATCCTGCACAGTGGCAAAAGTAGAAATTAACTTGTGCTGGCTGGAAGGTTTTGATTTTTAAATCTTTCAGTCAAGAAAGGTATTTCTAACAGAGTCCAAACATTCCTGTTTCAGCCCACTCTGCAACAGGTGAGAGGTTCATTGTGAATTTTACTGGACAATTTTCTGGAGGACAAGTTGAAATAGTGATCATGGTCCATTACGAACTTTTAAGCTCAAACCCAGATCATTGCCACTGATTAAAAAACTCTCCCCACTGTGTACTTCTACTGCCATTTACTCATCCTTCAAATGAAACAGTAAATACTATAACTTGACAGCCCATTTACAAAGTGTCCTGTAAGGCAAGAGTTGTTCCCACTTGCAAAATTATATTCTTGGACTAGGTCTCTGCAAGGCAAGTTTGAAATCTACAGGACAGAGGTGCTCTATTGATGTTGTAGTGTATGGGGGGGTAAATAAAACACATGCTTTTCATGACCTGAGAAATTTCTGAGTGTTTTCTAAACTGTCTTCTATGAGCTTTCCAAGTTTGTAGTACGAGGAAAATTAATCATGTTAATGGGAAAACTTAAAGAAACCTTGGTTTCAAAATTGTAGTTCCGAGTGTCCTTTTCTGTTACATTAACTTTCTTGGAAGCTTTCTGATATCACTCCTTTTTGTCTCCCAGTATCTCTGCCCCAGGTGAAAGCATTTACTCTTTTGTATCACTGGCAACCTGCCTGAAGATGCTGCTGCCTTTCCCATTCCCACCTGTTTGAGATCCTTTTCTATACTCATTCAGCTGGTGGTGCTTACTTCAAATTACCATCACCGAAGTGCATCAAATCACAGGGACAGAACGTCACCATCACAATCGGCAGGCCATGGATACCGAGGGATCCCAACATTTATGTTCATTCTTGGGGAGGGAATAACACCAGAAGAGGCTTTCTCCCTAAGGGCCACCTTCAGGATGAAATCCAGCTGCCGCAGAGCATCTCCTGAAGCCTTGCTCTCCACAGGTGCCTGACTCAGGAGAAGACTCGGGGCAGGACTTCTGTCTGCCCAGGAGACAATTCATTTCAACAACTTCGCAAGTCCCGTCCTCACCGAAGAAGCCGCTTTAGGTGCGGGGGCCGTGCGGAGGATGCACATGCCGGCTTCCCGAGGCAGGACGCCCGTCGGGGCTCCTCTCCCCTTGGCCCAAGAGGGAAAGACTGCCCGGGGCGGCGGCAGCAGCCGGCCAAGCAGCAGCGGCCGGCCAAGCAGCAGCGGCCACCAGGTAGGGGCGATCCCGCCGAGCCCCCGCGCCGGCCGCGCAGCATCCCGCGCCGGGCGGAGCGCGTACTCACGGCTGTGCGGGGCCCCGGCACAGGGGCCGGGCGAGGACGAGGAGGAGGAGGCGGAGAGCGGGCAGGTGAACCCCCGCGGCAGCTGTCTTCCCGGCCGCTGCTGCTGGAAGCCGCCCGGCCTCTCTACTCCCGGCCTTCGGCAGGGCCTGAGCCCCCTGCGCCCGCCGCCGGCGTGGGAGGGCTCGGCGGGGCCGCAGGCGGGGGAGCCGCTCCGACCGGCTCCGGGGAGCGAGGGAACGAGCGCGGGAGGGAGGGAGCGAGGGAGGAGGCAGGAGGCAGGACAGCTCCCGGCCCCGGCCCGCCCTCCGTCTGCGGATCCGCCGAGGGGAAGCCGAGCGGCGCCGGCTGTCGGGGTGCTCCGTGCCTCGCTGCCCGGGAAACTTCGGAAGCTCGCCGGGGAGCGCCTGTCCCCTGCCCCGAGGGGCGCTCCGGTGGAGGGAAGCGTCCCCGTGCGCACCAGCTGGATGGCGCGGACCCTGAGACCCGACGACATCAACCCCCGGACGGGGCTGGTGGTGGCTCTGGTCAGCGTCTTTCTGGTGTTCGGCTTCATGTTCACCGTGTCTGGCATCAAGGGAGAGACCCTGGGAGACATCCCGCTGCTGGCCATCGGGCCGGCCATCTGCCTGCCGGGCATCGCCGCCATCGCCCTCACCAGAAAGACCGACGGCTGCACCAAATGTCCTGAGAACATGCGTCCGTGCTGTAAGGAAGTCAAGGACCGGGATGTCTTGGAGCTGCTAAGGACCCCCTCCGACCTGGAGTCTGGCAAGGGAAGTTGTGACGAGCTGGCCAGGAAAGCTTACCGCAAGGACAGGAGAGGGCTGAGGGGAGAGGACACCGTGTTCATCTGCACCACCAGCACCGCCGCCGCTGCCACGGCAGAGTGCAAGAGCCTCACCAAAAAGGTGGAGCAGGAGGAGATGCTGAAATACCTGGAGAGCTGTTACCCAGAGATGCCAGAGAACGTGTTCGTGGGAGACGGCTCCACATACAGTGCCTTGGAGAAGAAGAGCTCTTCTCCCAGCAGGGACAGCAATCCTTGCCCTGACATTGAAGACAACATTTTTGTGGCTCCTAAAGATAGTGTCATTGTCTGCTCTTACAAGGATAACAGCCCTTATGACAGGTACTGTTGTTACATAAACCCCACTGGAGTCAATTCAGACCAAGAGACCATTGTGTGAAAGATGCATACTTTATGTATATGTATACAAAAACTGCAACTTCAGCTTCTTGATAGGGGATAATATAGCTGACTGCATGGGACAATCCTGATACTATTTCAATTTAAAGTGGTATGTGACTGATACTCAAACCTTTTGTGCCTGAAGTACGCTTTCTGTAAGTAAACAAGCATGTTTAAAGGTTAAAGAATTCAATTTTTCATTTTTGGAAAAAAAGAAATTTTATTTTAATTTTCTTTTCTCCCTTTCCCTCTCTTTTGTTTTCCTGCTGCCCAAGCCGATAGGCACACTGGCAGGAGGGCAGCAGTGGCTGTCAGCTGAGATCAAGAGCTGAATGAAACTCTGGAGCTGACTGTAGGAAAGAATGTGCTGCTCTATGGCTGAATAAGTTTTTGAAATATTGTCACTTCATTTTGGGAGGGATTGAGAGATGTCAGCATGAACTCCTATAGCTGCCTGATGTCAGGGAGTGTAGAAATCATTTGTCTCCCTTTGTCCTTGCTGGACTTTTGTTGCCTTTGTGTCAAGGAATAGGTGTCCTGACCCTGTGGGCTCTTCTGAAAGCCTCCTAGGAACCGTATAGGCTCAGGAGAGTTTTCAAAGACTAACCCTTCATCAATAGCGCGAACATAGATGTGTTAGCTTAATTTTCCACTGGTCTAGAGTTCACTGGAATGTTTCTAATACTTTTGGATTTTAGAGTATGCACTTGACAAGGAGAATGCAACATGAACAGGACACAGTTCTTGCAGAGACTAGGAGCAGATGTCAGTGAACTCAGGTCTTTAAAATATATTTCAGTACCTCAAAAATCACTTCAGGAACAGACTTCTGTGAGTTATGTTCTGAGTGGGATCTGACTCTTCTGAAAATGCCATTTTCTTGTGCCTTTTCTAAAATGCCAGATATTTCTGTATGGGGAATGCATGGTGACAGTCCACTCAGGGGTCTCAAAGCCATGCTTTGCTGGGAGAAGGGAACAGAGGACCTGACCGACAGATGGTTTTTTCACAGCTTATGGATACATAGTAAGAAAATGTGAAGTGGGTAATGAAGATTAACCATTCAAATTCTGAGCCTGCAGTTTACATACTGAAATACAAACCTGGCTATTCTGTCCAGCTCTAAGTTGCGTGTTCCATGCTGTGCATAAACATCTTACCTGACCTCGGAGGTGTAGGGAACAGAGATGTGGTGTAACATAATGTGCACGCAAAGCAGCTACTCTCGGTGTTCAGGTCTTAGGGTAACGGTTGCTGAAGCATAGAGTAATTTGCTAACATCTCACAAAGCCCCAGTTCCTGTAAGCAAACTCCCAGAACACCAAAAAGTTCCTGTGTGGTGAAAATCTTAATAGCTGCTCCTACTTAGATATTTTTGTGAACCATAGGTTGTACCAGAGAAATGCATTGAGTTACCAGAGTAGGAAATAAATAATTTGTAGCAACCTGAGATGTTGTGTAGAAAATGAAGAGGAATTTTGCACTTAAATGAGGCTTTCCCTGCCCATGGAATTGTTTGGAAAGTGAATGTAAATTTTATACATATACTAATGTGTGTATTTCTTTGTTTGTTGAGAAATTTATGTGAAATTGTAACAGACAGTGAGTCTCTGAACATGTTTCCAGAAGAAGGAAACAATTTTCTGGCTAGCTTGTTGTCTTTCAGACCAAATAAGATGTTAACCCTTTTGCCAGGCTTTGGTGGGGCATCTGGATACTACTATGATAAATGAAAAAACAGTTGCTAGTTGAAGTCAGACAGAAACTCTGAATAGGTGGTTGCAGGCAGCTGTGCTGCTCAGGCATGCAGCAACAGTACTGTGGTAATAAATGAACACCTGCACTCTGTGCAGTTCGGGTTTGATCCAATGAGGAAAGGAATTCCACAAAAAAAGACCCTCTCCCTGACAGGTTCAACTTCCTCATAAAAGCACTCAGTTGTTGTCAGCAGCTTGCCTTCTGCTTAGGCTTAGTCACTGCAGGACCTGATTCTGCAATGTGCAGAGCAAGTCTTTTGTGGCACCAGGAACTCTTGTTTCATGACCTGTGAAGCCAACAGATAAAACACTGCTGATGAACGTGATGACAAACAGGGTCTTTTGCTTTCTGCTTCTAAGCAGAGCAGGGGAAGGTTCTCACTGCATGCCCAGGGGTGCTCAGCATCCCTGGAGATCAGACCCACCATGAGAAAACAGGCTACTGGGTCCTGCCTGCTGCCTTTGACAGGGTTGTGAGTAATCACTTGCCTTGCATAAGAGAGCACCAGCCCACTGGGAACCTAGATTTGTACGGTTCTGCAAATATATATATATATATAGGAAGAAGTCAAGTTTTTCCATTTTGTCTAGGATTAGATGTTCTCTGTCAAAAGTTACATGGGCTTTTTCAAGACACGACAGCTAACTCTAGTGACAAATGGAATAGTAAATATATAACTTGATATACAGACATGCAGATCTGTATCGTGCTTTATTCCATTTGTAGTGTAAAAACAAGACAATGCTTGTGTTCAACAAAAGTTTAATGAGAGTGAAAACTTCTCACAATATAGAAAGAGGTTAAAAAAAAGTGTTTAAAATTTAGTGTTTACAGGCAATGTCATCCCTCCATTCATTCGGCTAAGATTTCACAATAAAATACAACTTTAAGCAATATTTTTAGGTTAATATACCATAATCCTCTAGATTTGTTTATTGAAAGTGT
Source organism: Zonotrichia albicollis (assembly GCF_047830755.1). Lineage (NCBI taxonomy): Eukaryota > Metazoa > Chordata > Aves > Passeriformes > Passerellidae > Zonotrichia > Zonotrichia albicollis. The sequence goes on from NC_133860.1 coordinate 69,327,767, forward strand.
GAGAATTTGAAATTAGAGAAATCAATTGGTACTGCCTCTGAAGCCTCTTTATTTTTCTGTTTTGTTCCCTGCTGATTTAATAGAGGATGAAATAGAAATCGATTAATTTGGGCATTAAAAATATGGATTTTAAAATTTGAAAATGAAAGAGGTTTAGATTTTTTATTTGTTTGGGGGGGTTAGGTATTAATATTTGGGTTTTGTTTGGTTTTGTTGTTTTGGGGGTTTTGCGATTCTGTTGGTTCTATTTATTTTATAATAAAGTGACCTTTTTATAGTTTTGCCAGTAGAAATCGAATGCATATTTCATCACAGACATCATTACATCATTTTCCAATTTTTTATGCAGATAACACGCCCAGATCAGAGAGCACCTGGGATTTTATTTTCATTCAGCTCAAGTGGACACTAGAACCTGTGGTACCAGTGCTGATCTTAGAACAAGGAGGAATAATCACTTTGCTTTTCAGAGGCAGCTTCTAGTCTGAACTTGGCTTAAGGATACCACAGCTTGAGGTGTGATTCCAAGCTGTGACCAGAGATGAGAGCTTCTTTCTGTTCTTGCTACATTAAAAAACCGTCAGGTCAGAGTCCCACTTCTCTTCTCAGTGCTCTCTTCCAAACAATGCATGAAGTTGTAGGAGGGCTCAGTTTGGGGGATAAATATCTTGGGGGATAAATGTCTTGTGAACCACATGTGAACCACTTTAGTCCTAAAGTGGCAGGCTGCATAAAGCATTTAATGGAAAACAGTAATTTGGACATTTAGAGAAGTTTCCTAAGATATATAAACTTTCTTTTTGGAATAGTATTTATCATAGTGCCACAGTGTAGTTTATCTTCTTTTAAGAGACAATATGATATGCAGATCAGCAAAAGGCAATTTTGTGTTGTTTTGTTTAAATTTCTGTTGTCATAAGTAGCATTGTTAGTCATACAAGCTGATCTCTGCAGAGTCTTAATAAGACAATTTGAACTTTCAATCGGTGTGCACTTTGTCCTCCTCAGTGCAAAAAAATAGCTGGTTCTTTTGGCCTGGAACTGAATAAGCAAGAGGTGAGTGTGCTCAGAGTATGTGTCCCTCTGGACAGTGTTGTGTTCTTGATCTGCATTCTGTAGAAGTGTCATACTCTTGCAGAGGCAGTTCCTCCCGCTCTGATCCAAACTCTCTGCAGTCCTGGCTCCAGTAACTATTTATTATGTTGTAATTTAGTGGAGTAACAGCTACTGTGACCCCCTCTCACCATATCTGCTGCTACATACCAGACTTCACGGAGTGAGCTTCTGCATTTGGCCAGGGTGGTAGAATTTTACACTACATCATCCATCCAATCTAAGCTGTTATGTTGACACATTCAGTTATATTGTCAGTTCTTGCAGCACAAGCTTGGGATTTTGCCATGGGTCAGAGGTGGGTTGCTGTCAGGCCACCAAGCACTGGCAACCTGATTTTCATGTGTCTGGGGACCAACCTATTTACTTGCAGAGCACAATCAGCACACAAGACCTTGACTCTCAGCATGTTGGCAGTAAAGTCATGGCATAGGAAACAAAATTTTGAGTCCTGAAAGGTTTCTGTCAATTCTTCTAATATAAATTATTTTGAAACTTGTAGAGGAGTTTCCTAATACATAGGCTAGAGGTGGTGTCTTGACACATGGCATGGGGCATCAGCTGCAAAGCAGCTCATGCTGAGCCCGTTTCCACTCTGAGCCAGTCTGAACATCCAATCCCTGCAGGGAGAACTGTCAGCTCCTCTGGTGGCATGGGCTCTTTTATGGCTCTAAACCACAGAGAGAGTGGGTTGAGAAGTCACTTTTCTCACACCTTGGCCAACTTTCATAGATAAGCATTACCTTTAATTTAGCAGTCCTATTGGTGCTGGAATTCCAGAAGCTCTATTGTCTTTACCAGACACGGAGATTCAGCTTTCATTAGTTTTTAAATATTTGTGTGTTTTGTGCTCAGACGGGTTGCATAGATTAGCCTTGTGTCAGATACATGGAAGTGTTTATGTTTAATGGTTTTACTTACAAGCTGCACCCTGGATGGGTGTGTGTATATATGCTATACATTTGTCTGCAAGGGCAGGAAACAGAATGCACAATCATAACACAATAGTAATTTGAGATCTCCTCAGAGGTGTTTTTCCAACACCTTGCTCAGCTTTTCTGCTCAAGTCTATTGCTGAAATTTTAAAATTCCTTCAGTTGTTTAGGAGAAAAACCTTCTTAGAAGAACAACTCTGTTGTGGCTTTCTAAGAACACACAGTTCTTCTAGCAGAGTTAAGATATTCCTTGTCTGTGTTTCAGTATGGCCCCTGTGAATTCTTGGAAATTGAAATCTGAATTTTTCCAGTGCTTTGCATTCAGCATTTCCCCAAACCGTTGGTGAATGCCCTGAACCTTTAGTCAATTCTGAAAGATGCATTTCTAGCTTTAGTTTTAGAACCTAAAGTATCCTTTTCACTCCTCAGGGAGTGAAAAAAGGGTTAAACACTTTGAAAATCTGGCTCTGTACATGTTCTAATGAGAGTAGAACAGAAGAGAGCTTCATAAAAGCAAAAGAGACCAAAAAGGCATCACACACAATATTTCATTACTTTGTCAGGTTAACTGTGTTGAATTCTTGTCACAAAATCAGTATGTTTAGTGCCCTGTTCCATGTGTGTATTGTATCTTTGGTAGCTTACCCAGATGGCTCCTCAAGAAGGGACAGAGAATGTTTTCCTGCCTGAAGGCATGATACAATAACTACAGGGAAAAAATTACCACGGGGATCTGATTTTAGGTCTCATCAAAACACTTATTTTCACGCAACTCTATTTTAGTATGAAATGCAGTAATAATCAGCAATTGTGCACAGTCATGAACACAAGGATGCTCCTATATTAGCTTCATATTTGGCACTCTTGGTAAGAATTACTTATTTTGTTGTTGAAATCCAAGGCAAATTTTGCAAAGGTGTAACACTAAATATTTCATTTGGAGCTTCCAGGTCAAGCTTAGTGATGTATGAAAACTGTTGAATCCAGTCTTGGCAATTTAGTTCCAGAAAGGATCCCATATGTGTTTAAGACATAGTGCAGAGGAAAGATGGTGTACAAAACATAAGGTGGAGTGGGTTGTTTCCCTGTGTGAACCAGAGGACTGTGGTTACTATGCTGTGGGACATTAAATAACATCATGTAGACTCATGTGTGTTCTTTGAAAGTTTCAGTCATTAGGGCTCCCACACAAAGAAATTCTGAACACCCACTCTATCACATTTCCAAACTCTGGTTGTTTTATATTTCTATATCTGAAAGTGCATTTAAATTTAAAACCAAATTTACCTTAGGAGGAAAAGCAATTTTCCCATATTTTATTTGGAGAGAACATTTTATTGCAAAATATTTTATCTTTGAATTTCAATTTAGAATGTATAAAATTGTACAATACAAAGTTTCATACTGTGGGGAAGGGAAGAATTGGGAGAGGAATTAGGAGGACAAAGTGCTCATTATCTGAAACGCAGATGGTGCTCAGCTGGAGTATAAGCAGAACAATCTTGCATAGCCTTGTCTTTTAAAGGTTTTATAGGAGAGCCCCAGAAAAACACTCTTAAAAAAACCAAAGATTTCTACTTTTGAGGTCAATTCAGATGGAAGGGCTATGAGTAGTTTTTAGGGGTCTGAGTAAGTGGGAGAGATGTTCTACAAGCTGGGAAAATCTCATTCTAATCAGACATTGATCTTAAAGAGACACTGCATCTTTGACTGCACAGTCAGGTTCAACTCTTATTTTATGCCCCTGCATTGTTTGCAAAGGACACCTGATTTCACTTCCCTTTTATTTAAACAAATTATTTCATTTGACTAATTGGCTGTACAAAGAAGCAGATAACTTTTCTGTTTGCAAAAAACAAAGAACCTTGGAATTGGGATCCCCCCCACACCAATAACAAGCTAAGTAAAATATGTTTGCTACCTATTCTAGGGGATAAAGAATAACTTCTGGTGGCAAAACACGGTCTTTTCCAATGCCCATGGTTTGAATAAAATCTAGGAAGTTTTACACTTGGAAATACATTAATGAATTTTTGGCTTTACTTGTCGTGGTTTTTTAAAATATTGTGATTATTCAGTCTGTTGCTCAATATTCAAGTTGAAACAATATAGTGAAGGTTTATCAATCTAATAAAATACTTTCTTAAATCAGTTTCTGTGTTGTGTGATTTTTTTTTAATGTTCCTGCCTGCATTCTCACTGCCAGGTAGATGGAGCTGTAATAAACAATAATCAGAATGCACAATCTTTCCAATAAAATCACCACATTGTGAATAGAGTCTTAGTATCCTCTGTATTATCTTGCATGACTGTAGAAATGAATGGCACTCTGTGAAGTGATCTATAAAGTACATATCACCTTCACTTCTTCAGCTCTATTATTGTAATTGCTTTCCCATTTTCTGGCATGGATAAAATCATCAAGAAAAGGAAGAACACATCACATATTTCTAGTATATAGTGCCATTTTAGAAAATAATGCTTGCTAGATTAGCTGACTAGTTCCAAATCTGGGATGTGAATCTGTGGATTTAAAGCATCTCACAGATGAGCACTGTGCTGGTTATCATACTTCAGATTTACAGGCTGGTAAATGCTTTCCTGACTCTGAAATATGGCTGTTGTCACTGACTACATCTGTCAAAATGCCTGAGATTAATCTTAAAATACTTGTCAGTTGATTGAGGGCACTTCTGTTTGTGTCTGTAATATTCACTACTGTACTTCTATCTTCCAGAGTCAGTCATATCATCACAGTCATCAGACAAACTGACACTAACAAGGACTATTGCTTGAAGTTTCAGGAAAGATATGAGAGATTCAACAGTCAGTAGAAAATAATTCTCGGGAGATGCTCTGTTGAAGGAGAGGATCAGGAAGTAACAATAAAACTGAGGTAGGGTGACCCAGGTACTCTTCTGGCTGTACCTCTTTTATAGAAAACTACCAGGTTCTAAGATTCCTTTGAAGTCAGCAAGAGTCTCTGCTGTCCTCAGCAGAACTTGAATACTACCCAAAGACTTGTCAGTGGTTAAAGCTGCCAATCCAGCAAACTTGCCGTTTGTCACTCATCACTCGTTTCTATTTAGATTTTAAACTCATAAGACACTTTGAAAAAATCTTTTCATTCTACAGACAACATTAAAATAAAGCAGAAGAGTTAAAACTGAAATATTATGGACAAAGCATACACTGTCACATCCACATTTGATAAGGATATCAACCTTTTTAATAAAAATGTAAACAAGTGCAAACTCATTAAAATAATTATGTAAAATATTTAATACATCAAAAAGCACTGTCATAAAGCAGAGAGTTTCACAATTTCTAGATACCATTTGGATAAAGGAAATAGTTGTATTAGAGGATATCTCTGGGCTACTGATAACTGAAAGGTTTATTCTGCTAAGATTACAAAACCAGTAATTGTACTATACCTTCTACTATGAAATTTAACAAGATAAAGGAAGTTTTAAGCTTAGAAAAAATGTGAGACTAATTAAAAATTTTGATTTAAAAAAATTTGGGTGGACTTTATGTTGGGATCTCATGTGCCAAAGTCAGCTATGTCTATGTCCCTCACTGCGATACACAGACTTCTGAGACTTACTTTCACTCAGAAAGATATACATCTTTTCTGTATAGTTCAAAAAAACCTCCCATAATTTGGAAGTAGTTAACTTTCTATCTTTGTTAGGCATCCCTGAAACATCTATCATTACAGCTGCATTTACTTCTCACAGAAGCTGAAGAAAGACTGCAGTGTGACACTCCTATCACTATCACACACACTTGGATTTGAAAGTTGTAGCTATGCTATGTAGCCATGCTAGCTATACAGAAACATGAACAAGTAGTTAGCTGCTTGGTTAAACTCCACAAATTTAAACCAGAAATATTGCAACTCAATGCCTGTTTTTGTACTTGTACCTAGGATCAGGGACAGACTGGAGGGTAACGGAGAAGAATAAGCAGGATTAAGTGGTGCTATGTCACTCAAAGTCCTTCCTTTTCATGTCCTCCCAATTAACTTTATCCACTGCAGCTCACATTATGGTGTGGAAATGCTTTGATCCTTGATATCCTTTGTCTCTCAGTTTCACTTATTCTGTTAGATTGTTTGTTAACCAGTTGAACTTGAATGGGCTAAACTCTTCAAAATAGACTAGTCCTGAAAGGTAAGTCTATTTTCTTTGAAGAAAGCCAACACCAGCAATGCTCACAGAATCATGCTCATCTAGAAATTACTCCACTTGTAGTGATGTAGTTCTCTCTTTACAGGAAATGCTGGCTCAGGAATGACCTTTCCTAAACTGTGTCCTAAATTACACAGTGACTCAGAGGGCTGCCTGATTTCACTGACAGACAGCGAACCAGCAACAGTAGGTTCACCACCGCTTTAGTCAAAGCAAAAACTATTGCTAAGAGCTGTTTTTCAGAGAAATCACAGAGAAGCTGTAGCAAACTTTACCCTGTTTAGCAACAGCATACAACATCTTGCATTTCTCTACCAAGATTTTCCACAACAAGATGCAGGTGTCATGAGGAATTGCCTGTATGGAAACACACCAGACTTTCTTCTTAATTCCTCTTTCTATGCCCCAGAAAATGGAGATTAAATGGAAGTAAGAGTACAAATTCTTGTTTCAATTTGTATCCACTATAATTTCTCTGCTCTTTTTTTCATCCTTCTCTTTTGATGGATCTTGCTTCCTCACACAATACACACCTCATTTGTCCCTTTCACAGCACAAAACCAACCATGCCCACAGGGTTTATGATACCACTAAACATCAACACTGTTCCATATCCTTTCCTGTGGGAGCACCTCACAGGCTGGAATGTCCAACCAGCTGATTTTGAGGTCATGGTGGCTGCTGGCTGAGCATTTCCTATTAAACCACACCAAGAAGTAACACTGGGAGCTACTTCTGCTCTGGTAGCTGGTGGGCCATTTCTATATATTATTCCTTAAGATGAGTTTTTGCGTTTTTTATATTTTCAGTGCCACTGCTGGAAGAAACACCTGTAAATAAAGCCTGAGCTAATACATTCACAAGGCCAAAGGGGTGTATTATCTCTTTTCAAATTTTCTAATTCAGCACGATGACCTAACAGACTGAAAGCAGAAGGGATACTGGAGTTAATGAGTGACTAGGAAGCAGAACTTCAGAGAGGATCACTGGGAAGGACACCTGGTATTGGACTACATGAAAATCTCTTGGCATCTTGAGGAGTCACAGAAGTGCTGGTGACTGCCTTCTGGGCGACAGAAGCTTTCTTACCTTCAAGCCAGTATGTCACCATGTCTCCTTTCCCCTAAGAAAGAATATTAGTCATGGGGTTATAAACTATCTGTTATTTATGAAATAATTTTTTACTACAACTCAAAACAAGTCCCAAAAGGAGAAATATGTGGCCTGTCAGCCACTTTACATAGAGGAAAAATGAGGCATAAAACCTTTCCTTAAAAGATAATAGCAGTAATATCAGTTAAAAAAATTCTTTGAAGTCCCATGCAAAACTGGGTCCACAACTATGTTAATTCTCTTGTGGAACTCACATGATGATTTGTAATATCTCTGAAGGACCTTTTTTGATTTCAAGCAGTCATGACAGTGAATGTTCCATACAGGACTTCCAAGCTTGACTAAGTCCTTTGTCTCTGACTTACCAGGTTTGTCCCATGAACAAATACATGGAATTGGTCCTGGCTTAAAATCTGAACATGCTCTCTTCAGGTACAAGAATTAGTCTAACCAAAGCACTGTGAAATACAGAGGACTAGAAAATATAGGAGACTGCATGGGTTAAAATTCAAGGACTCCAGAGTATTTTCACACTCTCCTCTCTGAAAAGCTGAGTATAAATGTTGCATACACACCTTGACTTGTAAATTCCCACGGCGTACTAACACATACTCTCCAATCTGCTCCAACAGCTGGTATGCACTTGTACTACACTGTATTTTAAGAGCTGGAAAGAAAGGTAAATATCATATTAAACAATTGCTACATGTAAGACAGATCCATCTCCCAAAATGTGTCAAACATTTAAAGACTCATTAATGAACTCTCCCTTGGAGGTTTTTTCCAAGTCTTTCTTTCCATTCCTTGTTATTTGTTATTCAAAATGTTTGCACACAAGTTCCAGTATCCTGGCCTGTTTGTGAGAGCATCTCAGGGTAAATATGGGGCTGTCAACAAACACTACTCTTCACATTCTGCATCTAACAATATTTTTGTACTCTTCACAGTTGTCTATCTGTGCTACTGATGAGCATCCTCTGCCTGTGGTGAAGAAAACCATACACTGTTCTACTTCCTGGTCAATAAAGAGCCAGTGCTTTCTAAGAACAATTAGTTTTCAGCAAAGTCTAAACACTAAAGAAACAGCACCATTGCTCTGACTCCAAACCTATCAATTTAAGACAGTTGGAAGAGATGATATTAACATAACTCCATAATTTTTTAAACATTGTTATTTTTCCTTAGTTGAAATTTTATCATCATGTAAACCATGTAAACCTCACTTGTCTTGCCTTTTGCAAATGATGGAGGAAGGACCAAGAAGGACAAACAGAAGAAATTCTACTTTTGCTTGAAATCAAAATTTTGCCAAAATTTAAAAAAATTTAAGAAAAGTTTTTTTTTTTTTACCTGTAACATTCTGTGACACAGAGCCAATCATTATGCTTTTTTGTTTAAAAAACATCCTAGGTGATAGTAGGAGCGGCTAAGATTGTCTAACTGATTTTTGTTACATCAGAAAACAACAGTTCTATAATGTCCACTTTTTTTGTTTAAGTGTTTTTTAGAGTCTTAGAACACTGCCTGTAGATCAGGAGATCTAAGTTTCAGATAGATACATATCTCAGAACTATTCTTTGAAGAGACATTATATTTCAGCTTGTCATCTTGCTTGAGAACAAGACACTAGCACTCAAATTCCAGGTGATAGCATTTTTAGTGTGCATTGCTAGTGAAAGCAACGATCTCAGGGTTAAAACTTGGTAATATAATTTGAGGTCCTCAGATGTATGTGGCCTGAAAAAAAGGGAGAGAAAATAAATTCTTGAAAGATAAATACTTTGTCTTTATTTCTAAGTCTATAGTGCTGATGCACCATCTGAGAAAGAGACTAGCATACAGAACAAAAGACAACCTATGAATGATGGAAGCAGATTTTGGAGGTATTAGTTTTAAAGGAGTTCAGATAAGATGACACAAGGAACATGAATGGTGTTATCAGGGAGACTGACAAAACGAAAATGAAGTTATATGTGTTCCATCCAGGTTAGCATTTGTTTTGGAAAAATAAAAATGGTGAGAAGCAATGGATGCTAGTGATTTTCAAATCCTTTCAAAAGTTTCAAATCCATACTTTAGGACCATTCCCCTACCTTTCTTCCTTGTTTTTAGGGGATCATGATAGATGTTGAAAGTATCTGTTTTTACCATGAAATTAAACTTGAAGAATCTTGTATGTGCCTAGCTCATTTACAATGCATTAAAACGTGGGCCATAAAACTACTCAACTTCGTTTCATGACTGTAAGGAAACAAGCCATCAAGGTTCTGTGGCATGGAATCACTAAATCTGTTAAAATATTTCAGAGTCTGAGTTTCAAATGTTCATGTTAGCTAAAGACAAAGTTTTCTAAGTAGACTTGGAGCTCTGTTATCTCTTAGGAAGAAGCAGTGAGAATACCTCCACAAAATTTCTGTTTAAACTCCTTTCTAGAGGGCACATACATAATCTTCTATTCTGGCTGAAGACAGACACAGCTCCCATGATATCCTACTGTTTCTTGTGTTCTCCATTAGAGAAAATTATCAGTGGCAAAAGAGGAATAATGAAAATATTCTTACCATAAATTCACCTGGGTGCCAGGAACAAATAGAAACAGAGAACATAACCACTTGCCTCTCATTTTGTTTTAGTCCAAACTTTTTTTACTGTAGAGAACTTCAAAGCCACAAAAATCCCTTCCCAAGACTTGAGAAATAAGGGGATCTGATTGCAAAAACTGTTCTAGAGAACAAAATTCAAATAATTTGTCCCTAGGCAGACTGGACCCAGAAATCAAGAACCTCTTTACAGGATTCAGAATTATTTGAGTAGGTCAGGACTCAAAACTCAGCCTAACAATTTTTAAGAACTAATTCAGGGATGATTAAAACCGCATCTGCAGTTTGTTCCTTATTACCTTCACTGGTAGATTCCATCCTGGAAGCTGTGTTCACAGTATCTCCAAATAAACAGTACCGTGGCATTTTGGTTCCAACAACTCCAGCTACAACTGCACCTGTTAAGAAATGCAAAGCAAGATATTTTGTGTTTATAAATCACATAGTCAGTCATACAGCCTTGTGGTTGCTTCCTACACTACCTTAAATCTAATTTGTTCACCATATAAAGACTGAGTGTCAATGTTGTCTTTACATGGGTTACAAATCTGTCTTACAAGTGATTTAAAACATAGAAGATATGATTTCTTGGTAAGACAATGTACGCTGATTAGTTGGCAGATGCTGGGCTGCACAGGACATGCCCAACTCTGGCTGTCTATCAAGACAGAGTTGGGGAATGTAAGTATTACTTACATATATAAGTAATATATATATATAGAGCAGTTAGAGAGTGTCCAAAGGAGGCCAAAAGGACGGTGAAGGGCCTTGAGGGGAAGTCATGTGAGGAATTGGAATCACATCAGGGAGCTAGAATTGGAATTAAATCAGGGAGCTAGGAATCTGACAGTGAAGCCTAGATCAGACTGTCAAGAAACAACTCACTGTTTTGAGAAGAGAACAGCTGATAAGGACAGGTTACAGACACAGAATAGCAGTTCTAACTCACATCATCAAAGGCAGAGGGGCTATGGGATGTTTACAATGTTGTATTCAAAACTGAGGTACCAATATCCCATGCATCCAATAAATTATTCTGTTGGGATGACCTCTATGTTGTGTTCCACTGCGTATCAAAAAATTAACTTTATTTTTAATGGAGAGGAAATGGCCACTACAAGATGCATTTGTAAGGCTAGAGAAGACTCTTTTGCAGCTTTCTCAACATACCTGAATGTATTCCTGCTCTTATCTTTAGGAGGGTATTAGGCTTGTGTGGGATCTTAAAAGTCCTGCAGACATCCAGAAGGTCTAAAGCCATGCTTGCAATCTCACCAGCATGAAGGATCCCGTTCTCCTTGGGTACTCCCGACACAACCATATCTTAACACAACAATGCAAATGTGTTAACCTTTGCCATTACACATAGATTTACTAAAGTATGCTGCCTATAATAAAAAAAAAAAAAAAGGAAGAAGCCCTATTCCTTCATATCCCAACGCACAATTGCACCTGCTGAGCAAAGAAAACCAGAAACAAATGAATGCTAGGGCAATGGCTCATGTGTGGAATTACCTTAGGTATGAAAAATGTTGTATTTCCTTCTTATTTTGACATGAGATTTGTTCCCTCCAATCCTTTCTCTCTTCATCCTCCCTTACACTGAGTAAGGCTAAAGTGGGACAGGCAGTGCAAATGTGGCAGTTCAGTGCCTTCTGTCATTGGGCAAATATTATAAAAAAAGGCAATCACTCCAACTAAAAACTGATGATGGGATACTGGGGTCCTAGAGTGCTGAGCTGGAGAATTATAAACTCCACCAAACCCTGAACTTATGTGGGATTTGCTGCTCTATTTTGAGCCCTGTAAATCTATGGCATGTGATGGGATTCATCCCAATGTACTCAAAGAGCTGCTGAAGTCATTGTAAGATTTCTGAAAATGCTTTTTGAATGGTCAAGGAAATCTTAAGAGGTTCCAGTCTACAGGAAGCTGGCAAATCTGCCACCTTTCAAGAATTTTTCCAAGAATTGCAAGAATTGCAAGAGGGACAACCCTGCAAATTACAAATTACAAATTAAAAATTACTTTCACTTCAGTGCCCAGCAGAATTTTGGAGCAATTTTTTCTGGGAGGTTATGAAAAATGCCTGAAGGACAACACAGTCATTGGTCATAGCCAGCATGGCTTCATGAGTAGAAAGCCCTGATTGTCACATCTGATTTTCTATTATGACAGGATAACCCACCAAGGTGATCAAGAGAAGCCAGTTGATGTTATCTTTTTGGATTTCAGTAAAGCTTTTTATACAGCTTCTCCCAGGATCCTTCTGGACAAACTGTCTGGAACACAGCTGGATAAACACATTATGTGATGGGTGAGCAACTGAATCAGGGGTCAGGCAGAAAGGGGGTGCCTGAATGGGGAGACATCAGACTGGTGACCTGTCACCAGGGGGTTCCACACGCTCAGCCCCATGCTCTTCAACAGCTTCATAAATGGCTTGGACACAGGACTGGAAGGGTTACTAAGTCTGCCAATGCTACTAAATTGCCCCATAAGCAGAAAGGCCCAGCCAAAAGACCTTGAGAAATCAGAGAAATGGGCAATCACCAACTTCATGTTTAAGAAGGAAAAGTATTAGATTCTGCTCCTGGAATGGGGCAACCCTGGATGTACAGACAGACAAACGAATGACAGGCTGGAAAGTAGAAATGAGTGCAGGAAAGGGACCTGGGGATCCTGGTTGAAGTTGAACGTGAGCCAGCAGTGCCCAGGCAGCCAGAGGGCCCCCATGTCCTGGGGTGCATCAAGCACAGCATCACAGCCAGGCAAGGGAGGGGATTGTCCTGCTCTGCTCTGCTCTGCTCTGCTCTGCTCTGCTCTGCTCTGGGGCAGCCTCACCTGCAGTGCTGGGGCAGGTCTGGGTGCCACAATATAAGTAATATATATATATATATATATTGAGCTGTTAGAGAGTGTCCAAAGGAGGCCACAAGGACGGTGAAGGGCCTTGAGGGGAAGTCCTGTGAGGAGTGGCTGCGGTGACTTGGTGTGTTCACCCTGGAGAAGAGGAGACTGAGGGGAGACCTCAATGCAGTTACAAATTCCTCATGAGGCAAAGAGGAGGGGCAGGCACTGACCTCTTCTCTCTGGTGACAGTGACAGGACCCAAGGAAATGGCCTGAAGTGGCCTGGGTTGTGTTTAGGTTGGATATCAGGAAAAGGCTCTTCACCCAGAAGGTGGTTGGGCATTGGAAGAGGCTCCCCAGCACACTGGTCACAGCACCAAGCCTGACAAGCTCAAGAAGCATTTGGACAACGTTCTCAGGTACATGGTATAACTCTTGAGGATAGTCCTGTGCAAGGCCAGGAGTTGGACCCTATGATCTTTGTGGATCCCTTCCAACCAGTATATTCTATGATTCTGACACTGTGTAGGGCAAGAAACTGGTCTTCTAGGGATCTAAGGGGTGCATTTGTTCAGGAATTTTATGTTCAAGAATGTGTTCAACAGTTCCACGGAGAAAAAAAGAGTGGGTTTTTTTGTTCCCCATCTCTTATAGGAATTCTGTCTGTCTCCAAAAGCCCTGTTAGATTTTCCTTAGGTTTTAAAAAACTGAATTTTAATCATAGTCTATCTGCAGCAGATTGCCATGGTAGCAAATACAAAGCTATTTTCCTACAAAAGAAAAGATGAAAAAGAGAAGAGGCAGTCAAGCCCCTACAATGTATTAGGAGAAAGAAGATTGCTAAGGTCTTTGCAAAAAAGACAATAAAGCTTAGGGTATGGCATGTATGATCCCATGTAGAAGATAATTTTTTTAGTTGTGTTCCCGTAATACAGAAGTTTCCATCTGGGATTAATCTGCTGCCAAGACTTAAAGTCATATCTCACTAGTAATAGGAATCAAATAAACAGCAGTGGTATTTTACTCCATTAATTTGCCCCATTCAAGACACTTGTTAACCACACAAATGATGAAATGTATGCAGGAAAATGTTCCTAAAGTTTGCTAGGGCTCTGCTAGAACTCATCTCCTAATTGCTTTATTTGGTCTTCCCAGTCGTAAGAAGCTTTCCAAATCTCCTTCAGCTGTTCTTCCTTGTCATCAGGGAGTCTCTATACTGACCCAGGCCCCATCATAGTCCACAGCTCAAGGAACTTACAGGCATCTCCTATTGTCTCCACCTTATAGACGTCATAGTTATCTATGATTTCATCAAAAATGGTATAAAGCTTGTTCAAGAGATCTACCACTTGATATGGCGTGCTGCTGCAGGACAGCTCAGTGAAGCCAACAATGTCACTGTTAAAACACAACAGAAAGAGCATAATCATCCACTGTCCTAATGGTTGCCAATTAGTAATCTTAAACACACAGTAAACATTTCTCAATGCAATTACATCAACTTTCTCTTTTCAATAATTCTTTCACTAAGATTCTTATTGGATAGTTTTATCTTCATTTATTTAAATTTACAAAATTTCCTTCCATTTAAAAGGACAGATTGACCCAAGTCTTTTTTGCTTAGCAATGCAGTAAAACATTTTGAGAGGTAGAGTTTAAATCTGTAACAGACTAAGCATTCTTCTGCTTTATGTACAAATTTTAAAAAAAGGGGAACTTGATATCTGTTCTTTTATGACAAGTGAAGGCATGCCATTTGTATGTTGTTTCCTGCACACAAAAAATACTAAAACTGTAAATCCATGTGGACTCTAAGGATAGGCAAATTTTCTTTATGCAGGCTAAATGGTAGATTCTTTACTTAGACCTATTTTATGAAACATAGATTCATGCATGTGTAATACATGTAAAATGATGTGCTGCTGTTTGTTACAGCTCCAGAGTAATGTAATTTTTTACTTAAGTAATTCTAATCAAAAATAGGGAGAGAGTGTGAGAATTTTGAAAGACACTATTTTGTAGAACCACCTATTACAACAGGTGGCAGTTTAGATAGAAATTCTGTACTTGGTTACGAGCTTCACCTCCACCAGAAGCCTAGGAGTTTCTTCTGTAGGAGACAGTTCTAATCCTACCTTTCATCTTTTATTTACCTGAAGAAGATGGTGGCACTTGAGTAACTTTGAGCTTGTGCCTGTTTTCCCTGTCTGAGATCATCTGCTACTTGTTTTGGCAACATACCTGTTGTAGAAAGTAGAGCATTGTAATCTTTTTACATGGATAAATGAACATATTAAACATAACATGCTGGTTTAAATGCACAAAAAGTGTTCATAAAGGCAAAATATTATGAAGGTGAAAACACACCTTGGCATCAAAATCTGCTCTGCTGTAATGTGAGAAATCACAATAAATCTCACTGTTAACCCATCCAGATTCTTCACACGGCCCATAACTTTTAGGCCAAACAAATCAGTATGGATACATTTCAAGAAAGAGTAAGGTTATATTCTAATGGTGTGATCTGGGATTTTACTAATTCTCTCTTTGTGAACTCTTTGTTAATGTTTTCTGCCTGTGTTAGGTTTGTTTATTATCTCTTCCCTGATTTGTTTTTTTTATTTAATTTGTTCCCCCTGTCTTGGACTTTCACATCTCTTTGTTTTTTGCTTTCTTACATGCTATTCCCATCTCCTTATGCCTTTCTTACAGAATTCTGGAACATACACTGCCATCAAAAGCAGCCAACTACCCTTCCACAACATTTATAACCATGCAAAAGGCCTGCCACAACAATGGCTTTGCACAGTCAGAGCACTATGGATTTTGGGCCATAGCTCTCAGATGAGTGTACTGATTTCTAGGGAGGAAATACAGAAAGCAGCTAAATATTTTTCCAGCTTTGCAAGAAACAAGTATATTCATTCTTTGCTAGCTAAATGTTACCTATTAAATTATCACCTATCAAAGGGTTCTTTTTTGTAGTTAGAAAGCTGAAATAAAATTATTATTGAGAAGAATATCCAGTATTTTTTTTCTATAACTTACTATACAGCAGACGATCAGTCTTCTGTTTTTCATGCATTAAATCCTGGGTTCTCTCAGAAACTAGTATCTCCAGATGTTTGTTATATTTCTCCATCTAAATAACAGAGAACTATGTAAAATTTCTCAGAAATTCATCTGTTTACTGAAAAAGATGCCTAGCTGGATAGGATTTAAGTATTGGAATGATTCTGCTTTGAAAACATTCAGAGATTCAGAGATAAAAAGGGCACAGGCCTAAGACACTTAAGTTTTTTACATACATAAAATACAAAGATCAGGTTTCTCCTCAAGTAAATTTATGAATTTAGACTTGAGGTTGTTGCTTACACACAAGACAACAGAAGGCCATTTCAGGTTTTTCAAATTTCATGCAAACTTGAGGGGGCAAATCCAATGCAGAGAGCAGCCTACAGACAAAGTCTTAACAAAACAAAAGGTATCTAAGTCTCAAACTTTTATCAAAAACTCACAATGCTTTCATAAACTATCTTGCTATGCTAGTCTGTGCTTTGCTTTTTGCATCCCTCCTCTGTGTGAGGCAATAGTCTGGAGGCAGATATCTTCTTTCTCTGCTGATGAGCTTGAGATACTCTCCTCAAAATGATTTATAAACATGCTATTTGTAGCATTCAAGGGTTCTATATCCATGGTACTGTGAGAGTGTTGGGCCACAGGAAAGGGGGAATATAGTTTGCAAACAACATTTGACAGACAAAAAATGTTCAGCCCTGAAGAAATTGAGAAAGTTAAAAAACTGAATGAGAAGAAAATCAGGGTTCCAAGCAGAATTGCAGCTACAGTGACCCCAACAGAACTGAACAAATAACTGTGGATATTTTTTCCAAACAAGGGGTATAAGATTAAAAAAAACAAAAAAACAAACCTGAAGGATGGAGGTGAAAGTTATTGAAAGTGAGCAGATTGGATTGGATTAAAAAGCTAAATTTACCAGAGTCATCATCATGTCAACAGGGCTAACAGGATTCATCTTGTACAATATTTTCTTGACTTGTTCAAATGTAGGCCTTTGGGATGGATTATTTTTTCTGCACCTTTCAATTAACTGCAGAAGGGAAAGAAAGTGAGAAAAGCAAACAGGCACAAGCAGTATTTTAAGTTAATACTTCTGTTTTCTTGGTGCTGACTGCCTATGTGAAGCTCTATCTGCAGCTGGTGAAGTGCCAGAGAGATATGAAGCTTCTGGAATTCTACAGGCTTTTGCTGAATGAAGGATATTAGTTCATGAAAATGCTGCTGTGGGAAATCATGAGTAAGATATGCACGTTCCTTCTGCTGAAGCTCTTGTCTTGTGCTGTAAGAGAGTTATGCTGCTGGAGTCACATACTGTTTTCAGAGGACTTGTCTGTACATAAATTTCGCAAAAGATTAAGAGCTGAAGTACCCCTTAGGAATGTTACCTTCTGATTAAAAAACAGGGCTGCTAAGGAGAAGTTTTTTACATTTATGTTGCTACAAACCAGCAAAGGTGAATTATATTGCATTTAAACGACAACTGAAATGAGGATGACCCCATCTTGTTCTGATTTAATTAAACTGGGAGGGGGTGTACTTTATTGAGGCTATTGAAGAGAAAGATTTGTTGCATAAGAAACAAACCAAACTCATAATTTGCCTGAGACAGACTTCATTATGTGAAAGCTCTCTGTCAGTAAGCTAGATATTACCAACATAAAATATGTATGGAATTCAACACTTTACAATAAAATGAGATTGCACAAAAATCAATGATTGAATATTAAAACCATAATTGATTACACTGAAAAATGGAGGGGACAATTGAATTTTTCACTGTTACAATACAGGTTTTTTATTAAGGATATTAGATATTATCATTTTGCCTTGTTTGAGGTGTGCTTCTTGATTTCTGGGTTATTTATATTTATCAAAGGTAATATCACCATAAAACTACTATGACATGTTGTAAATACACTTCAATAAATGATTTTTTTATGCAATGTTGTACTTTACTCGCGATTTGTACTTCACTTACATTATTGTATTTTACCCACCTCTACATAATCTGCAGGACAAGAATTCTCAGTCTTTCCTGAAATTAATTCTGCCAAAGGTGGGCACGAGGAATATTCAGCAGAATGCACATCATCTTTCTAGAGAAAAGGAGATTAAGCAATGTTGAAACAAATGTTATGGTTCTCATGCCAGACACTGAAAATATATTACTATTATCATCACCATTTTATAACATCTTCCCTATCACTTCTAAGTCAGCTTTTTTAAGAGCACAAGGGAAAAGAAAGGATAAAAAAATATATAACCCAGTCTAAAATGGGTCACCTTTTCTAAAAGTTTTTAATGGCTGACAGGCTTTAATCTTAGTGTTTATATGACATAAACAACTTTTGAAACAAATGAATATCTGGCAAGATATTGGGAAACTTTTAGGAGAGCACAAGGACTATATTAGTCTATTATCACAAACTGTGAGAACTGGAAAAATAGTAGTTTTAAGTCTTTATTGCTACAACTCTTGATGTAATTATTTCAGAGAGAATGTGGTTACATATGAAGACTATCTGTTTCCAATTTCAAGGTGCATACTTTTTGTGTTTGTCATTTAGCAGTGATCAAAAGACATATGCAAAGCAGATATTTTACTCATGGAGAGCAGCTAATTTGCTTTTCTAGGTTATTCTTTTTACTGCAAGATTCCACTTAAAGGGCCTGTAAAAGACAGGTAAAGGAAGAAGCAGGAGAAAAAGGAAGATATTAATACATACATTCTCTCTGCATCCACCTAGCCATTAAGCCTCACAAAACTAATCAAAAGGCAGTTTTGGAGCTACATTATTTTTATCATCTATTCTTCTTCAAAGCTCTGAAATGGAAAACTGGTAGATCTATGAGGAAACCCTGATTGGATGTTCCATGGGAACTGAACTGGCATCCATAAAATCATGAGGAAAATGTATGCTCATAAAGTAACTCAAAGGTGCAGTAACTCAAAGTTTGGTTTGTCTTCAGCAGAAACAGAATCAAAGTTGTCGTGCAAATTCTACAAATTTTATTATCTAAAGATAGTTCATCTTTACTTACTGCCAGACAGTCACTTCTTGTGGCAATTTCTAGTAAAATGATGGCATAACTGCAGAATAAAAATGAAGAAAAATCTTAATACAATAATAGTTAACTGAGTCAGCAATTTCTTCTTTTCATGATTTCTTACTCTTCCCCATCCTATGGCTGAAATCCCAGTATCTGAAAAGGAAGGATGGCAATGGTGCTGCTACTTGTTACTGCTTTGTGTTTTCAGGGATTTGTTACTGAATGTTTCATAGCATTTGCCTCTCATGGTTATAGGCCCCAGAGACATTTGAGTTTGATGGACAGCAAAGCAATTCTCACTGTAGCTATTAATGGAATCCAGAGGTGATATGTCCAGGTTTATGTACATGAACCCTACCAGTTAAACACAAGGGTCTGATTTTTGCTCCAATCAAGGGTTGGGAGCAGGTTCGTCAGATTCACCAATGGGGGAAGTGGCTTTTTTTCAGCCACCAAAAAGATTGCTGTTCTAGAAAATTTTCATAAAGTCTGTGATGACATAGTTTCTCAAGAGAAGATATTCTATAGTAAGCATTTCTGCTTGTTTCTTCTGAATTATATTCTTGTGGTGATTATCTTTCTCAGTTGAAATAAGGTCTAATACATTCATCAAGGATGAAGAGTGGAAAAAGACAGTAAAAACAGAGAATTTAGTCTTTTTTTCTGAACTCATTGGAGATCTTCCAGAACAGTCATCTCTTAGAAGCAAGCACCTCCTTCAGCCAACAGCCTGGATAAAGATGTCCCTTTATATAGCAAAACTATGTAAAAATTTATGCCTTCATGCCTCTCAGCTTGGTAACATTTACTTCTGTAGAGAATATTGGTTTTCAATCTGTTGTGTCACTAATGGTTGCACTGTTCTGGAAGACATTCTGTTGGTAACAGGATATGTTTATCTATCTTTCAGCCCACCTGTGGACCACCATTGGAAAATAAAATAATGCATACAAAATATGATTGATAATTTAGAAATTAATCTGATTATATTTTTATATTAATTTTGTGGTGATTTGTTAGAAGAAAGCAAAATCAATCCTGGTAAGGCAGCAAAACTAAAACAGATTTTCACAGATAGTAATTAGATGATAGTAACTCTGATAAAGCAGCATTGATTTAATTAATCTTCAGCTGCACTGCCCAATAAAATGCACTATCCAGTGTGGATAAAGAAATCCATATGATGATTACAAATCAAGAAGAACAAATCTAGAAGAAACTGTGACTGGAAACAGCCTCTTCAGGTCAAAACAGGAGTTATGTTCATACTTCTGTTCTCATTTCCATTTTAGCTTTCCCATCTGACCAACACTTTCCTAGAGAACTTTAAAAGAAAGTGATTCATCTGTAAGAGCACATTAAATTACAAGTCCCTCTCCTGCAGTTTCTACTCATTTTTTATTTGGGCCTCACCTTCAAGAACATTAATGGATTATTTGCACAGATAAGAACTAAGGATTTCAAGACTGGATCAATGCTGCCTGGCCAGTGAGGCCAAATACATATACCAGGAAGGCTTACCTCCTGCTCATATCATCAAAACTAAATTTTTTTAAAATGCAAATTCTAAAGAACAGCCAGAGAATAAGAAAACTCTTTCAATGGTACAGGGTACTTCTTTATCTTCCCTGCCTGCATGTTGCTCTTCTCCCTTTTCTGGTGTGATCTCTCACTGCTTTTACTTTTTTAAATCAAGAAATTAATAATTTCAGGGTCACAAAAAAAGATGTAGATTTTTCAGACATGTAGGTGGGACAGCAAGATAAATCCAGGAAACATTCACTGAATCTGTCAAAAGTTCATTGTAGACATATAGGATGTGAGAAAATCAGATCTTAGGACTATTTAAAGGGGAACCCTTGGCAAGAAATGCCTTCAGGAGGCAAAGTTGCCTGTGAAGTCAAATAATGATACCTATCCAGAAGAGGATCAAAGTGAGAACAACAAGCCAAGGAAACATTTTCTAGGATACATTTTAGCTACAGGGCAATGGTAAACTGGAATGTCTAAGACAATCCTAAAATTATTGTTTAGTTGGAGCACAGTTCTTTCAAAGACTACTTCATGTTAAAAAAGTACAGATACAGGACAAATGACAGTAGCCAGAAATACCAACACAATCCCAAACTGCCTTAGCTGAGCTATTTTGGAGAAAATTCTAAGGCCATATTGAAATGTTCTATAGGCAGAAATACTACTGAGACTTCAACTCCTTGCTCAGTTAATCTGATAGAATAGATAAAAAGTAATGATGTTCAAGCACATATGCAGACATTTGTTTACAGTTGTGTTCCCACTTATCTGAAAAGTGATTGTATAGAAGCAGTCCACCACCAGGAGGGAAAGCCACTGGAAAGCAATCTTCTATAAAGGCTTTCAAAAGGAAAGGAATTGAGCTATTTGCTAGTGCATCCATTTTTTCCCCTTCTCTTTATTTTTCCACTGTAAACCAAATATTGTCACCATGTATATGCCCCCAAATAATTGTATTGACATTCAGTAATAGAATTACAGGATGCATACGTGCATTATGACATTCTAGAACATTGATGCTATTCACTTCTAAAGTATTGCCATTGTTGAAATAATTCTACTTTTCATAAGAAACAACAACAGAAAGAAAAAGGATAATTAGATAATAGCAGTTCTTTATGCCTTTTTATCTTACCAGTCAAGTGACTCCTTATAAATCACTGGGCCAACTCTGCTTTTAAATAATGTCAGTGAATTCCCTATTTGATTATCTATCTTGAAAGAGAAGATCCTGTGATAGCTATGCTGTTTTCTATTCCAGGACCAATCCTTTTAAAAATACAATCAAACATATACCTGGAGTGACAACAGAATTCCACCAAGCCTAACTGTTGTTAAAGAATACTCAAGATTACTAAAAGTGAGATCAGGAAAAGTTAGCTACCTGTAGACATCAGACATAGAATTGGGCTCAAAATCTGAAAGAGTACGTATTTCAGGAGCTGTGTAAATCTGTATCAAATGCTGCTGGGATGAATTTGATCCATCAGGAAAATCTTCTTTTCTATATGACTGCAAGCCATAATCTGAAGTGGAAGAAAGCAGGAAGCAAACTATTCAGTGGATACTTCCCTGAAACAAGTACAGTAGTAGACAGTAGCACAGCTAGTCTAAATAAATTAATTTTCCCTATTCTAAATACACATCTTAGTCTAGAAACGGTGGGGTTTGTGTGGTCTTGCCTCCCTAAAATATAGCATCTGGAAAACCAAATATGTAGGCAAGACTGAATGACAGCAGGCAAACTGAACTTCATGACCCATTGCAATCAGAATTATTTTATAATTTTATCAAATTATTTTCAGATAATATTCTCACCTTAGTGCAAGAGTTAGCATATAAATACAGGTTTCTGTTCTACTTTGTCCCTTGATCCTTATCTCTGGTGGCAGGTTGCTCAAGTAATTACTAGTTAGACAGACTAACAACTGAAAATCAGATGGTGGGTGTTACTTGAGCACCACTAGCATGAGAACAAAGGCAGCATAGATGTGAAACATCTTTCCATCTATACTTCTAGCCTAATATAGAAGGAATTCTTAGCATATGACTCAGAATCAGGAAGAATGAGAAAAAAACAACTGACTTCTGTTTTTTTTCTTATGTAAACAGCACTCTTCTGACTGTATGTGAAGGCTGGATGCAGACATCTGGCTTTCTCTGGAGTGACCTCTAATTAAGATGTTGCTAGGGACTGAATGTTTATGTGGAGGTCATTTTTAAAATAGCTCCCACATTTGTTATTTATGAGGTTTGTTTGACATGATTGCATCCAGATAAACCATGAAGATTTGAAAACCCTATAGCTTGACACAGAACAGAATCAAAACAGAAGTTGCTGAATGATTTCACAGATATCCTATTCAATTGAGATGAACTGTGCTAAGGTGATGCAGTGGATGTGATCCAACTATGTCTAATTTGTATGTTTTTCTCCAGAACAGGCTCCAAGCAGAGTAGGCAGAAGGATACTGAAGGAGTTGGAGAAGCAAGCCTGGCCCCATGTAGGAACCTTAGTCATAGGATATACCACTAAAAACCAATCTGCTGCTGCTTTCAGGATGGCTATGAGTTAAAGAGTATGATGACTGCTCTGGACAAAAAGTAGAAGAGATGATCATTGCCTTAATTCCCTTTGGCAGCTGCAAACTAAACTACACTCTCCAGTGATTTTCCTGTTCCCACAAGCTCTCTTGCTGTACCAAGAGTAGACCTGACCTGCAGCTCAGCTCCATCACTGGGAGAATACAATTCAATGCCATGAACAAGACTTAAAAGCTCTGAGTTGAGTCTGCTTTTCTCCATTAAACGACCTTGTGCTTACCAATCAGTCAGCATTACTACATCTTTACACCATTCTCTATGCCTCAGGGCTCTCTCTCTATCAAAAGAGAGAATGAGGCAGAGTTTCTGCTCAGATGTTGACAGGCTGAATCATTTGTGGGATCTAAAGTGTGCATCTGTGACACACACTAAATTACTTGACTTGATAATGTAACTTGCTAGTGAAGTCTGGTACAGTTAGCAATTCCACATGAAATGTCAACATGAAAGCACTTGGGAAGTGTTGCATGTGAAATCTAAATTAGAGGGTTAACTGGGCAGTTTTGAAAATTTTTTCTAGCTTTCTCTTTACCTGCAATTTTGCAAACCCACCGGTCATCTATCACACAGTTATTAGACTTCAACCGTCCATGACACATTTTGTGGTGGTGGAGATAGGCCATTCCTTGAGCAATATCAGTAGCAAAAGAAAACCTAAAAATCAAAAATCAGTGAGCTAGTATTTTCAATTTCCCTCAAAATTGGCTCCAAATTCTACTGAGGTTTACAGAAACTGTAGTTTTCAACTTGTGTCCCCATGGTCATTTTTCCAAAACACTTAAGGTGACTGTTAGAAAACCCATACCTCCCTGAGCTCACAGGCCAAGAGAATAAAGTTCCTTCTAGAAATTGTCAGTATTTTTTTATCCTTCGGAGTGCTTTCACATGTTTACAAGTGAAACAATTTTATTATCTTCCTGGCTTTATTTGGAAAGTTTCCTTCCTGAAAACCATTTTTCTTTGCTGATGGCAAGCATAAAGCAGAAGCAGAAAGGACATGTCAAGAGGACCAATCTCAAAAAACAAGGTCACTGCCTTTGTGAAAGTTTCATTGACAATGTGAACTCATTTCCTCTATTGGTAAGAATAATGAACCACTTGCAAGTATGCTAATCATTTCACCCATATGTCTTCACAAACAGAAAGCTGACAAGTCATTGCCTTAGCATCGCAAGGACTAATCATGTAATTTCTCAAAACACCCACAAGACAAGTTGGACTGAATATTCAAATTTCCTCCCTCCATCCCTCTGTCCCTCCATCCCTCCCTCCCTCCCTCCCTCCCTCTCCCTATATCACAGTACAGGCATGTCTAGACAAGAACTTTATCTAAAATTAATATCAGCATATAGCACGGTCTATGTCATTTAGCTTTTCAAAAGTTGGATTTTTTCACCTGAAACCCCAGTTCAAAGGAATATCTTCATTGAGGAGCACATCACTAAGGCTGCCTTTGGGGCAGTACTCTGTGACAATGGCAACGTTTGGAACTTCTATACAACCTCCAATGAATTTGCAGAGATTGGGATGGTCAAGTTCCCTGTGAAAATCAACAAAAATCATAGCATAACAGTAATTTTCACAGATGTCCATCCTGGTTTTGTAGTGCAACTGGAAAACCAAGTGTCTTGTCTCACAATGTAGAGAAAAAGTAAAACAGACATAAGGAAATTTTAATCTTTGCTCTCTTTCAAGCAAAGTTTGAAAGAAAGAGGAATATGAATTTACAGTCACATCTGGAAAGATTTCAAGCCCTAAAAAATCAGTGTAAGAATGGAACAACATACAGTTCTTAAATTTCGCTTCTTACCTCACTTGCTTCACTTCTTTACGTATGGTTTTAGACAGCGTGAATGACTTCTTCATTATTTTCTTTATGGCCACTGTTCTGCCATCACTGAAACAGAACGAAATGCTGTTTACAGTTTTAGGGCAACTTCAGAAGCCAGCAATACTACAAAAAAGGGACTGCGTATATTTTGTATCAGGGAATAGCTCCACATCTCTAGAGATGAGGCAAAGAATTTAAGCATGCCCATACGTGGTTGTAACTGTGAATCTAGGACAAGAGACAGGATCCTGTTTATTTTGATAAAGGAAGTATTAGTTATTATATTCAATCTGGATCTGTGGACACCATTTGGAATGTGAGTGTTAAAGTCAGTTGGGGCAGTTTGAGGATGGAGCAGCAAAGGAAATGTTAGAGCTAGAGAAATACATACAGCCACCTCCCATCTATCCACTACTTCAGACTACTGTTCTGCAGATTCTTCACTGACGTTTAACAAAGTTTTGTTTTTGTGGGGTTGAGCATTCTCAGCAAAGAAGCAGCTGAGTTTCATTAAAAACAAAGAAATTTTCTTTTTTAGAGTAAAGGAATTCAGTGGAGATACCTGCAGGAATTTTAGTGATGAACCACATAAATACAGAGTATGGGGTATTTAGTGTAGCAGTTGTAGATGCTTCACCAATGAGACTGAAAGCCCCATTATACCCATGATAAATACTTTGATGTTGAGTCATCTGAGAAAGGGGATGATGATGATGAAAATATCACCACTCAGAAAGAAGCAAAAAAGATCAATGCTGAACACAGTATTTAATCAATGAAGTGGCTGTGATTTTCCACAATCTATGCTGAAGGCACTTTCTCCCCAGCCAATGATCCCAAGTAAGCTTCTTTGTCCTGCAAAGCACAGATCTGTCTCTGTTTATTCAAATGATAAGTACCACTTCCAGCTTTGCATGTGTTCAATTGCTTCTTGGATGGCAGGATATGACAAATGTAACATTTGTCCCTATAGTTACATGATATGCAGCCTTGTAATTTGATTCAGAGGTGAAATGCTCTGAATCTTGAGTCGTGTCAGCTAATTAAAGGACAAGATTTCTAATGTGCTACTGTAGAGGATGCCCTTCTTTAGAGCAAAGAACCTAGTTTGCTGTGCCTGCATTTCAGAAGAAAGGAATTTATAAAAGACTTGGTTACTGATACATTTGAACAGCAAGGGCCATTCATTAACAGATGCAGGACATCTTATGTACCAACAACCTTTCAACAAGACCCTAAGAGAAAAGGAAAAATGAAAACCAAGCCAGAAGCCTGGAATGTTAAAATACTCCACAGCCAATATGCAGTATAGAAGTCAGATGATGATCTTAACTTTCCCAGTTTGGCCTGACAAGATAAATTCATGTTTTTTCGCTGCCTATCAATTGAAAGTGGCAAGAATCAGAAATCAAGGTGAAACTATTATAGTAGATACTGCAGTAAATGAGTAATATATTGACTTACTATCTCCCAGTCTGGGTGAAGTATTTCCTCCTGGGCATGTTGGCAGCTACTGTGCCGGAGCTCAGAGCAGTAACACAACTGACACTGGAGTCACTGAGTGCTGGGGGAGCGCTCATCATGCTTCCTGTTGCTGTCCGTATAATGCAATCTAAAGGGGACATGGGATGAGAAAAGGCACACGAAGGTTCCTATTTATGCACAGGTGGAGACTCCAGACACAAAGAAATGCAGAGAATTTTCAAAACCTCACATCTCATCTGCTCTTGTTAATATTTAAGAGAGAAAGGTATTGCTTGGGATGGGACTGCTGTATAAAAAGTAAAAAATGTTTCAAAGAGGATTCATTGCCAGAGATACTTCTCACTAATCCTCAGGACTTTATGCAACTTTCATTTCTCTCCACTTGAGAGGGTTAGCCCCTGCTGCTACACAGAAACTGAGGACAGAACCCAAGGAAGGAGAGTAAACCCTGTGCCATATTTTGACAAGTCTATTTGGAGCTCCTAGAAGACTGAAAAGTACAGGAATGTGGGAAGTGATTCTGACACCAGAGAGAAGTCAGAGAAGAGCAACAATACAGTAAGAGGAAAAAAACCCCAGTGATTTTTAATGTACATTTTTTAATGTCTGTTGACCAGCTCACAGTAAAAAAATAGACTTCAAAAAAATTTAATGAGTTACACGTCATGCCATAATCTCCAATCAAAATCCAGATTTAGCCAACTAGGCTTGGAATTGCTGAGACATCTCAACTCTCTCTGGTAGAAATATCTTGCTGAGGAAGTTCAATATCTCACCTTGAATCAGGACTGCCATGTTCCCACACCATAGTATTATCCATATGCAGTTCAAAATTGCATTGACATTTGAAGCTTTCTACAGCATTCCACCCAGAAATGCATTGCAGATCTCTGAGATGGTTTTGAGAATGACTGCATATATATCTATATGTCTATATATGGTCCAATACACCAAAAAAAAAAATTATCTTAAAAAAAATAAGGTTATTTTTTCATACAGAGTGCTACATACCCAGGGTGCAGCACTGCTGATGTGTTTTCATTTAGATATCTGCGCATTTCAGGCTACTGTAGGTAGCTCTGAACAACTCTATCCAGAGAAGACATACTGTCTGTGACCTTATAATGTTATCAGTCCTCATTAAGTTGTTAATCATCACTCTTAGAGCAATACTCTGAAACAGCATTGCTGCATTGCAGGCATTTTTCCAAGAAACTTACATCTTTCATCTTGGAGTTTTCAAAGTAATTTTAATCTGTTATTTTTTGATCATGCTTCTAATTTCCTTCCGTCTCTTTCTATTGCTTTCCCTCACATGTGGTGCTTATGACATTTTCTAATTTACTTTCAGCTGAAAATTTTGCTCATGTCACTTTTTGCTATATTGAAAAACACTTTTCTCCATTTCTGTTTTCAAAAATCTGGATTGCAATTCATTTTGGTTCCTGTAATCAAATTAATTTCTAAGCCAAAACCTCTTATTTACAACAACAAGGATATCTTATCAAAAGTATACAGAAATTAGTGTTCAAGTCTCAGCCTGAAAGTATCTCTACTACATATTATCACAAGAACATCTTGACACCAGCAACCCAACAGAACACCAATAAAGCAGACATCTGCTGAGCAATTTCTCCCAGAGACAGAAAATGAGTGTGTGTACAGTCAGCACAGCACACTTCTATAGATTTATCCTTTCTGAGGATATAGGTATTGTTTTCCTTCTGAATGCTAAAAAAGGAACAGCAAAGTCAATAATCTATATGTATCTTATGTTCAGCAAAATAAAGCATATAATAACACCTGAATTTATTCTTAACCTGTTTAATTAGAACAAATGAAATAATATTTTATACCAGAAGATAAAATAGAAAAAGAGTGCTCCATACCTCTCACCAAAATTAATTACTTTTTGTAGCAAGTCTGCCACAGACAGCATATACTGAGAGAAATTAAGATAGTACAATATCCCTCAATATATTTGTGCAATTCCAGCACAATTTAGTGAGATTAATTATACAGAAAGGTATCTCCACTGAAGCAACTGTAATTTGTTTCATCCAACTCCAGAGCTTATCTGTTTACTATGGGGTAGGCTTGTCATCTTTGACTAACAAATCAACACAAACAAAAAGAAAGAAACTATTTTAAATAACTTTGTCATCAAACTGTTTGATAAACAAAAATATGAGTGAGCAGCTCACAGAGATTACAGGGATGAAATATTGGATATGTCTTTCAAAAACAGCTTCACTTTTTGCAAGACCCTTAAAATAGGAACAATATAATTCAGATTATTTTTCAAAATTAATAAGTAAACTTATCACAGTATCAAGATTACAAGTTGCTAACCTTGTTTGATGCAGGTGAAGTCTATAATCCAGCTTTCATCCCAAAGCATCTTTTGTTTCTGATATTGAAACCACTACAAGAGTTAAAAAAAAAAAAAACATTCCTAATGCAGCCCTCCTCTCTTTGAAGAAATTGACTCAGAGAATATTTTTCTAAAATATGAACATTTAAAAGTATACAAACTAAATCTGAAGTGTAAACATTCAGCACATGTCTTAAAGTAACATTAGAACCAAAAGTATTAATAACAGGCTTGGAAGAAAACAGCATCTAATAAACATATTAAAAATTGTACAGGCTATGTTCCAGAACTAATTACATGTAATATTTTGCACTGTCTATAAGCTCCCCATTACTTTTAACATGTCTGCATTTACATTTCAGCCTGGACATCAGATGAGGGGTTTACATCATCTCCTCTCATGGAAGTGCCCTGTGTTATATAGGTACATGACAAGAACTTCATCCCAACCCTGAGATAAGGAGCAATGTATCTTATATTTTGAGTAGAATTAGCCCATGACCTACTAGTTAGGCCATATTATGTCAAATACTCTATCATAAAGAATATTAGGTAGGGATTCTGTGGCTACTTTGTAAAGAAGGCATTGAGCTAATAGCTGTTTTCAGTAGAACTGACATACAAAGCTAACATTTACAAAGTGTAAACACATGCTTTCAAATGAGCTACAGATTAAATTATGCTACTGCAATCAATGCCAAAATGTCAAATCAAAGCAGCATTTTATCATCATTATACCAATTTCTGTAGTCCAAAATTTAATATTAGGACTGATGGATTCATTGAAACAGGTAATAAAAGTTCGGATAATGAACAAGGAACAGGTTGTGGAGATTGTGTTGGTATACTAGTTGAAATTGTGACAAATATAGAGCTCACTGAATCAAAATTAAGTCATCCCATTTATTTCAAAAGGCTCCTGAGGAAAGAAACCTACATTTTATCTTGCAAAGGTGTGACTGTACAAAGATATATTAGCAAGAAGTGAGTACTAGGCTTGCTTCCTTTGACACTGATATCAAAGGAATCCTTTCTGCTACTTGAAGCATTAAAGAAGGCATTAGTTTCCCAGATGGTTCCTTTTACATTATATCAATTCCTGAATTAGATAAAATAATCTCTCCTATCTTATTACAGTAAAACCATTAAAATTTTAAAACCCCATTATGCCACTTTTGAAGAATTTAGTAGGAATATATCTACAGAAATGAAAGAAGAAAAACAAACAACTCCAAACATACAGAAAAAAAACAGCAGAAATAACAAATTTTTGCTACAAGAACTTTAAATAAATATATGCAAGGCCAAGAATCTCTCTTGCTCTTTCTGAAAACCTGTCATCTAAAACTGTCTGAACTTCTCATTTGTCCGGTTGCTTATTTCTATCAGATCATGTAGTTTTACTGGACACTTGCTATAAACTCATTGTCACAACTACCTTGAGGATTCCATTGAGGAATGCTCAAATAGCTTTCAACAGTACTTCTTTCCTGACTCACAAAGCCACACAGTGACAAACAAACAAACGTGATTCAGGCCTCCTTTAGAACCTCAATTTGTGGGCCATCAGCTTTCTCCTACTCATTCTCTATCTGTGCAGCTGCCTACCTCAGATGCTCACTTCAGCTGCAGTATAAGATGGACCGAGAGGGAATCCCTGAGGAAGTAGGAGCCTACAGTTTTACAGGATATACAGGCCAAGGGCTAAAAAAATTACCCTTCATGAACATAGTTAGTACAATGACTCTACAGGTGCCATATTCACCTGATAAACCTCTGTTATGAAACTCAAAAATGCATTTTTTTCAAGACACAGACACATAAGGAATGTAGATATTCTTTCCCAGAAGCACTTAATCAATAAACCATAATATCAATCTCTCTTTATACAGGCATTTTCATTCAAAGACTCCCAAAACTACTTCTTCAATATTGATACACTCCTGTCTCCTCATTCCTTTTTTGTTTTTCCTTCATGAGTTTGCTATAATAATTGATTATTATTGTGTAAAATTAATCACTTTGAAAGAAACCAAGCTGTTTGTTACACTAAGGAAACAAACCTATTAAAAAATCAAGCAACCAAAACAGAAAAAAAAGTTACCCTCTCTGCATGATTTTTTTGAGAATATCCCAACTTGAATGCTTTGCTTTAAAGTTCTGTTTGTTCTCTGATATTTAATGGCCTCGTGTGGAGCTACTTCCTAAATGAATTTACCTAATTTGATTTTGAAATCTTTTATAATTCTGGCTTCTATAAGGTTTTGAAGCTGTTAATTTCATAACAGAGTTCTACTGTAAGTGAAAAGTACTCTTACTTTGCCGGTATCCCCTACTCCCCATGTAGTGGAAAATTTTTTTTCCTTTACCATAATCTACCCATTCCCCTGTTAGATTCCACCTCAGGAATGAAAATTCCTAGTACAGGATGAAAATTCCTAGTACAGTGGTTTCCCTCATAAGGAAGGCTTACAAATAATTTCCCTTCTTTCTGCTTTTTTCCATAGCACACAAATGCTGAAGGCAGAAGAAAATCTCACCCTCTACTTAGAGAGAGCTTCACTCTGTCTAATAAATTCATTGAAGAGAAAGGAAATAAGAGTAGAGAACAGGTACTTACCACTATTGTCAAAATGAAGCCAGTGCAGACAAAACATATTGGTAAGGCAATTGCTATCCTAACATCAACAGAAAGAGGGCATTCCCCACAGTCTGCTGGACAGATAGAGCAGCCTTCCTCTTCCTCACAAAAGCCATCTCCACAGACTGATTAGAAAACAAAACATTTTAAGGCAGTTTCATCCATCCACAAGATTGTATTCAGATTTAAACATGTGATTCTTGACTTGGGATACCTCAGAGTCCCAGAAAGAATAAATTTTGAAGAATTCAGGGACATCGTCAAGAACAATCTGAATTTCTGAAGTAATACAGGGTCTCTTTCATCAAGGTAAATGTGAATTACATGTGAGCCTTTGACATGTTTTGTGTATAAATCACTTCATCACTATTGTGTTTCTCATTATCTACACTTTTTTTTCTGAAACTCTAAGTTCTTCAAGGCCAACATTTTCTTTTGCATTCTTTGTATTTAATCCAGCACTTGTGATTCCAGGAAGCCAAGGACCCTTCCTCAGCAGCAGCAAAAGACACTGGGAACTGCAGAAAAAATCTTGCAACCCACACTCCAATTATTTCCTTTACTTACTCCAAGGTCTCATATAAATTATCAGCAATATTAGATGTAATTTAAAACAAAAGTCTTAAATAACAAAAAAGTCCCTCTCCCATGTTTTGAATGGTATCTCAATTTTACCTCTGTGATTAAACTAATATCATGCTGTACTTCAGACTTGAGAGGTGAGCTGAAGGTATTATTCTGTCATTATGTAATTTTTTTTTTAAAATTAAATAAAAAACTAAAAAAAATTCTACTGCTCAGTAATAATTCTGTTTCAGCCTCACTAATTCCAGTATAATACCAAGATAATAACAGAAGTCACTTTCTGTCTCAGGGGTAGGGCTGCATTTTGTAAAATTTCTTCTCTGATATATTGTAAGTTTCCTGGAAAATTCAGCTGCAGTTGTTTTGAAATGAGTAGAAAATTCTGTAGATAAATACTTCTATTCACACTGGAGTTGCTTTGTGGTTTTTTCCTGTAACATTGCAAAATATATTCTCACATTTCCAGAAGAGTAGATATCAAGAGTATTGTGATGACACTTTTGTTTTAGCCAATAACTTTTCAGGTCATGCATTTAATTTATCAAAGAAGCCCACTTTTAAAATTTGACATCACTAAGATAATTGTTACAGTCATTTCTGCTTCCCTCCATACAGGTATACTAAAGAGAATGGAAGACTGATGCCCTTGGGAGCAATTTTTAATGTGAACAAGGGAACCAATATGGATTTCTACCTTTCCAATATGTTTAAGACTAGTCTGCTCCCCTTCAGGGGAAAAGCGTCTGGATTCTCAGAACACTAGCTGGAGGAATATTCTCAGATTCCCATGAACTGCAGACAAGCCTTGTAGTACCTGAAGCCATTGGTCATGGTATTTGACTACTTATTTGACAAGAGTGACTTTCTACTGTTCTAGATTAATACAACTGTTAGAAGCTCAAACACTTTTTCAGACTTCAGTGTTATGTGAAGAAGAATTTCAGGAAGACATTTGTGTATTTTCAAAGGCTGGGGTAAGAATTGCTTTTGGTCTTGGTAACTATGCATGAATGATAATAGCATTGAGATTTGCAGTCAATAAGAAGTTAGCTCACATTTTCATTTTATATCATACCTACTGCAGGAAGGACTGTGGTTTTTGCTTCCAGAGCAGCTTGGATTCTCCCCACTCTGATGTGTGCAATGAGAGAAGTAACACCCACGTGAACTAAAACAACCTGTGAAACAAGTGAACAAACCACCAAGCATCAAAGCTTCACTTGCATACAGAAGGCTTTTATAGCAAGAACTGAATGACTGTGGTATCTGTCAAAAGAATTCGTGCATTTCTTTCAAAATCAGGAGAGATAGCTCTTGAGAGAAAGACTGGTTTGATTCCCTTCCTGATGTGTCTTCTTCTCACCAGGCAGGGCTATCAGCCCTGTGCATTCTGCTGTGCATGCCTTCCTGCTATTTCTTTCAGGTTGAAGTTCCCTTATGGTCATAGGAACCTGCATCACAGGTTCATATCCAGTCAGTAGTGAGATGAATTCTTAGTGCGGACCTCAAATGGACAGATTATGCTATTCATTTTCCTGCCATCTCCACTCCTTCCACTAACTACACAAGCTGTAAAGGTACCTTACTTGACTTCCAAGTCAAGTCAGTTGGGAATTGATAGTCAGCTCAGCTATATGCATAGCATAGATAATAACACATACATATAAATGAAATGGGAAGCATGTTCATGAACTGCATTAAATTACCAGCAAGTAAGCTCTAAAAAGAGCAAATTAGGTAAAATCCTATATGCAATAAATATACTTTACCTTGGCAGTCCAGTTCCTTTGGCTCATTTTGCCAGCAGTAGACAAAGTGTGAGTAAATATCTGACCATCATCTGGGATCCATGGACCACATATTCCTCCTTTAGCCTTTGGTAGACATATTGGTTATGTCAGCATGCCATAACACAACGAAAGTCCTAGCTCCTCCCCCTCTTTCTTTCTCAAAATTACTTATGTTCTCTAACAGCAAATAAAATTCTGTTTTAAAACCAAAACAATCAAATTGCCAAAACATAAGAAACACTGTTTGGTAACAAAATAACAGAGAAGCAATTGCTCCTATATTTAGTTAAGATCTCACATATATTTTTATTTCTTAAAAGATGAGCCTCAGTAGTGTACTCAAAGAATGAGTGTTCTTATAAAGCTGGTTCACTTTTTTTGATTTCCTGTGCTAGAATCAGGACCAGATTTGTATTCCACTTCTAATATTTTTCTCAAGAACTTTTACTGAAGTGTCACTTTTGATAGAGCAGCTTTTTCCCTTGCTTTTCTTTTTTTCTTTTTTTCTGTCTTTTATTCTTTACCCTCTGAAGGGAGGCACTGCTTCAGAGTCTGTTTGCAGAGCACTTCTCAATAAAGATATTAAAATGTAAACCTCCTACAACTGCAAACATGGAGGATTAATTTTGGCTGTTTTGTTTACTTGAAAGGATTAAGCTTGTCTCCTAGTTCCAGATAATTCTTCAGACATTTCTTTTGAAGGACTGTAAGCAATACACCAAGTTAAAAGAAATGGAGCACATTAACCAAAATAAAATGTTTTAGAACACATGACACTGAAAAAATAAAGCAATGAAAACCCAAACTCCTCTCAAACAATGGAAAAACTTACTTAGAAGTGTATGTTCAATCTTATGCAGTGATAGACAACTCTGTAACAGACAAATAGCTCAGAGTTCCTTTAGGCAGAATCTCTAACATTTAGAGTACTATGAAGAAACCAGATGATGCATGTTGGTGAACATGCTTTTGCCATTTCCACACCAAAATTTCAAGCAGAAATAATTGTGAAAATAGAAATAATAGAGACGTCACCAAAGCAGTGGGATGTTCCAATTTTTTACTATGATTCTAGACAAAAATTTTGATGGGATGCTTCCAGCAGGTATTCCTATTTTTAACCAAAATCCTGGTGCCAGCTAAGGCTAAGGCTTTTGGGGAATCATTAATAAAACAAGTCCTCAAGAACAGATTGCCAAGAAGCAAACTAGAGCTGTTGTGGAGTCATTAGACCTTCACACAGATGGGTATATGAAGCAGCTGCAAGATGTGTAGGCTAGGCTTCCTATTACACCACCTTTGATCACGATGAACGTGTCACATTTCCAGAAGGGAGATTAACTAGAAAAACTGGGCAGCTGCATGAAAGTTCTTATGCAGGGTAAGGCTTACCTCACAGATTAAAAAAAAAAAAAAAAAGGTGTTCCAAACTGTATTTTTAGAACAGAACTTTAAGTAGTTATTCAAAGAGGGACAGGCCAAGAAGACAAGCAAAGGATGGATCTTGCCTTCACTGTATGAACAAAGTTTGTTATCTTGTATTTAGATTCTTTTTTTTTTTTGCTCTGATACAATGAAGAAAAATCATTCCATCTCAGGACACAGGTAAATAGGCTTCAGTTCTACAGGTCACAGCCAGTAATACTCACCCTCCTCAACTCCAGCAATCCAACCAAATTAATCACACTCACTCTGTAGAACAGAAAGACTGGAATACATCTAACTAAAAATTTGCCCTGCTTGTTTTAGAATGCAGTGATCTGTCTTTCCTTCTCTCTTGGTTGCACAGTAGTCCAAGTCAGGTAAACTCAGACAGATGAAACTGGTCCCGCTAATGAGAGATTCTGAATGCTGCCTTGCAGCCTCAGCATCCAGTGCAAAAAAAATTCCAAAACTGACAGACATTGCCACAATGTTTTTAGTGAACCATAATTTGTGAGTGTATATCAAACTATATAAATTTGGTCTAATTGTAATCACAGAAATTCTTCACGAACTTGAACCTGCTTATTACAATGATGTCTCAGCCAGCAGCAAGAACAGAGCACATGATGCTGCACTATCCCACTAACCATGAAGGCCAAAGGACAGGAATGAATGTTGGCATGGTAGACACAGCAGTTGTCCCCATTTGCGTCTTTCCATCTGGCAGGACAGTCATGCTCCTCACAGAATTCCTTTGCAGCAGTAGCATTGCTAACCAAGCAGGAGAGAGAGAAAAACTTTTACGTCCATTCCTCATTCACAAAAACTGCAACAAACACATGAAAGCTTGCTCTTTATTCTGCACAGACAAATTAGCAGCAAAAACATATGCAGTGAAATTAACACTGTTGAACCATTTCTTTCTTTTTGTCTTCTAGCTGAAATGCTCCTGGAGGACTAGAAATTGTTGTCAACTCGACCTCTGCTGACTGCCATGCACTAGGGTCTTTTAGCAGATACTGTGCTGCAAGCAGGGACCAACCTCCACTACTCCTTCCAACCCGACTTCATGACCAGGTGGGATTACTTTGCACTTCTTCATCTGGCACAGGCAAAGACACTATTATTCTACTTCCACTCTCAGATATATGTCCCTGGCTACTTCCAGTCTCAAAGTTTCCAATCAGAAACCTTCATCTATGCATGAAATTCATACAGACCATTTAGCTCCAGTCTTCACAATCTAAATTGCTGAGGAAAATAAGTATAATGGTCTTATACACCAGATACAATTTCCCAAACCACAACTTTAGAGCAGACTTTCTGAACAGACTGTGCCGCAAAACAACTCTTGAAAACTTAATCCTGAAAGATGCAGGTATTCACCTCAAAATGTGTGATGCAACACTGTTTCCTCAGTTACACTTTCAGTGGTTATCACCCTAATAAATTTGGTTGTAAGATAAAATTGTTTTCTGCAAACACAATTTACTCAGATACAGCCAGAATAACTGCAATTCAGCTGAAATGTCATGCACTTGTGTTGGATATTTAGAAAACAATTTCAGAACACAGGATTTATTTTTTGGCTTGTTCTTAATGAAAGAATTAGCCAATAATGGTTAGGTCAAAAACAGTAGGCTTTGTTTATTATGAGAAGACTGTTTATTATGACAAATAAACAAAACAACAAAGGATTAGGTTAACATTGATTGTACTCATGGCCAGATTTACAAGGGCACAGGCATATTTGAAATATGACATAAGTAAATATGTCAACTTCCAAAACACCTAAACAGATAAAATATTAAAATTTACTAGCCTTTGAGTTCATACTGGAAGTTAAGAAAAATACTTAATTAATTTAGTGTCTAATTCCATAATGTACTTTTCTTTCCTTTTCAAAATTTATCCAGTATTCTGTATTTTTTATTCAATAACTTCATCATGGCTTTATCCAATTACACTGATGCCCATACACTGACTTGCCAACCTCAGGTATATTTGGGTCAGCCACTGTAACCTTTAGTGTCAACCAGATAACCTAGACAAAATAAGAAGCAAATTTAATCCCTTTGAAAACTGAAGCATAGATTTATCTCCCTTTTTATAAAATATTTGCCATCTGTCTCTATTTTCAAGGAGACTTTTCCAAGTTCCTTACTGATTTGAGGGAGTGGGTCTCTCAGGGAAGACTAGAAAAATCATATTCATGCCAAGCAGTCAAAAAACCTGCTTCATGGTTAAGTTCCCAGAACTATTAGCAGCCATACATTTCAGAAGATGTGATAAACAAATTTTAAGTAGTTTTTAAACACAGTACATAGATGACCAAAATTTGAAAAAAAAATCAATTTTTTGCAGTTGCAAATAGACTATGGATCATCTTTCAATATGAAAAAAAAAAAACTCTGGATAACAGCTCTTATAAATTGAACTTTGCAATGTGAACTCTCAGGCAGAGAAAAATGTTCTGTAAACATCTCTTACACAACAGCACAGGAAGTGGGGTCCCACCCTCTGTCTCAGGTGTTCCTATATAGGAATGGAGAATTGCTACTTACAGACAAAAGTATGAAATCAGAGTGTATGGCCCCCAGGTTTATAGATCCAGATCTGTAGATCTGGAGCTGCACCCCTACATACTCTCTAACTGTCCATGTCCACAGTCACTAACACAGTGTGTGAGCTGACATAT
Source organism: Zonotrichia albicollis (assembly GCF_047830755.1). Classification (NCBI taxonomy): domain Eukaryota; kingdom Metazoa; phylum Chordata; class Aves; order Passeriformes; family Passerellidae; genus Zonotrichia; species Zonotrichia albicollis. Next base: position 69,365,674 of record NC_133860.1, read on the forward strand.
AAGCTTCTGGAGTGATTTTAATCTCACAGAAATCAAGCACAGTTGACCACTGAATTTAATGGATTCAGGTCTTTTTCATATCCATGTTGTGTACTTGAATCATACTTATGATTAAAATGAGTATAAGATTCAGGGAGCCTGGGACTCATGATGAAACTACAACTTCATAAATTCAATGTGTAGAGAAGGCAAGAAGAGATGTCCAGCATTGCACTGTTACAGTAGTGATGTGCCCTGTCTCTGACCTAGCAGGCAAACATGCCATAATGGCTAGTCTGAGAGCAAAGGGAAAAACAGCAGGGCAAATAGAGCTATGAGAGATCTCAGAACATGGAAGAAATTAATGACGAGCTCGAGAATGTCTGCTCCAATTATATCACTGACGAGCTCCAGAATGTCTGCTCCAATTATATCACTGAATATGTACACACAAAATCCTCATATACTCATGATCATTATAGCATTTTTATAAGAAGTAATACCTGTGGGAAAGGATTCCATTTTGCACAGCATATTGATAAAAACTGTCTGAAGCAAAGACGGCATAGGTCACATTGAAGGACTCCCCACTCACAGCCTTTTCTGGAGGCCTATGAACCCATGTCATCTCCAGTCCTAGAAAAGTGCAATCATGGGTCATAATATTTGATATTTTTGTCTTTTTTACTTAACAGATACATACAAATATAAAACTCTCTCTGTAGTGATTTTCATCTATTCATAGGATCACAGAGTGGTTTGGATTGGAAGGCACCTTAAAGACCACCTAGTCTCTCCTCCCCTGCCATGGGCTGGGACAACTTCCAGCAGACCAGGTTGCTCAAAGCCCCATCAAACCTGGCCTTGAACATTTTCAGAGATGGGGCATCCTCAGCTTCTCTGAGCAGCCTGTTCCAGTGCTTCACAACCCTCTGAGCAACCCTCTCAGTATTCTCCAATTACTTTTTATGAGCCAAATAGAGTAATTTATTTTAATGGCTGTATTGGTAAATACAAATGCACATTATTTGAAGAGTTCTGACACTCAGACCAAGCAGTTGGATAAATGCAACAAAAAATCTGCTCATCTTGTGTAAACTAACTTTGCTTCCATTATATAGCATTGATGTTTGTTCTGGTATATTTGCTTTCCTCTTTTGATCAGGCAATATTACCCTTAATTCTTGGCTGCTTCCACTGAGACACACCTTTTTGTGGAAGAGAACAGACAACTCTACCACACACAAAATTCAGTCAAAACCCTTAAACTCATGAAACATAAATACTAATAATTGCATATTTAAGAATGCATTATCACGTGATGGAATCATATGGCATCTAGAACAGAGGACAGTGGAAGAAGTATATCAGACATCTGTTCCATTTTCCATTTTCACAATTTAAACTGGGAAAGACAATTTACCCCCATCATGTCTCTTGTCCTCTGTGCCTGAAAATGAAGTAGGATAAAAGTTGGGAGAAGTCTTAAATCCATAAACTTAACACCATCAAAATCTTCCCAGCGCACTCACCTACCTTTTTGTCTATTGGATAAAGGTTTTAATTTGAACCACATCAAATTACTTACATAATGAAACTGTGTAACTCAGTTTGTCAGGAAGTATTAAATTCCTTCTGCAGAGGACTGGTAAACCTGCCTTACAAGACATCTCATTTTTTGTTCTTGTTGTTCAGTTATGACCTCTTTTGTTACTCATACTTTTTTTAACAAGTACATTCTTCGCTTGCACAGTACTGAAACCACTATTTCCCCCCTAATTTACTATCAGATTTAACTAGGCAATTTGCAAAATAACCTTGATTTCCCTTGATAATCTCCCTTGAAAAGTAAAACCCCATTTTAATTGCTAACATTATGTGAAAACTATAATACAAAGATGTAAAAAAAATGCTAGTGTGATTTCAACTAAAAGGTAAGAGAGTTGAGCTTCAAAGAATATATGAGAATGAAGACAAAAGGTCAGCACAAATTTCAGTTAAATTATTTTCTACTTCCTTATAAAGGTCTCAGAAAGGTAAACCAAACTCTTCTTTCAATGACAGTTACTCCCACATTTAGAAGCTTTGAAAATCTTTTGCTAATTCCACAGCAATGAGACCACAGTATATGTGCTTTGCTTTGTTTCTAGCAATGCCCAGAAAATGGCAAAGAAAACCTACAAAGAAAGGGAGGATAGAGTTGGAAGTTCATTCTAAAACTGATTGTAATGGGTACACATTAATTAGCAGTCTACTCACATTAGTTTTCCTTGTACTTAGTAAAAATAGGTTCAAACAAGTCATCTGTAGTGATAAATAGCTGTTTCAGTGTTAAACTAAGAGTAAATTCATACAGGAATAAAAGTCTTAGTTGAAACTTCACTGTTCCAAGATAATTAATTGAAGAATGTTTAACTGTAACATTGAGCTAAGAGCGTGACACAGCAGTATATTTCCTGAAGTGTTTTATTAGAACCACCTTCTGAGGTGCTCTTGGCTTTTTTTCTAAAAACCCTATTGAATGCATGGTCCTACCTTTTACAACATAAATAAAGTGTTCCTTTACATCAGTTATTTGTTACAGAGTCACAAGATCATGAAGAGTTGAATTTGGAAGGCATCCACAGAAATCATTCGGTCCAAGCCTGTGTTGCTCAAGGCAGGGTCATCTCAAGGATGTTTCTCTAGCATTTGTCTAGTCAGGTTTTAAAAATTTCCAAGAATGGAGAAGACACAACCTTTCTGAGACGCCTGCTCTACTGCTTTATAACCCCTAGAGCATAAGAAACTTTTATATTTATATATTCAAATTGAGCTTTACATGTATCAGTTGCTCCTTAAGTAGCTTTTCATCTCAATAAATTACCAACTTTTTTTTGAGGGCATTTTTTTGTTGCTATCTCATCATGTGAATTAATTTTGGAAACTGACAGGAGTATGTTATTAAAGGTATCAGGGTTTTTTTAGGTAGTCATGGAAGAGTTTTGTGCCAGGTGGAAAAGTATGATGTAGAATTGGTGATTTTGCTTACTGGTTTACTGATTAAGCACAGTATGCTTTTGAAATTACAATGCAAAGTTTCAGCAAGTAGATTTGCTACAATGTTGCACTGCCTCCATGCTTCATTTGGATTAAGTTCCAGTTGGTTTTCTAACGAGAAATAAATGTTTTCAGTTTCTCTCTGGGCAAATGGATACAGCTGTTGTTATTACTTTTCTGTTAGAACAAAGGTATACTGGACAAATAATTACTCTGAAGTATCTTTAGTTGTTTTTTTCACTTATTTCTCTAGGAAGAGAAGTCGGTACTGATTTAGATGCATTTCATCACGGATTACATCCATCATGAGTAAGCTATTATTATGAATACTTCAATTTGGGGGTTTCAGCCATTCCCCAAGTAAGATACGCAGTCGTCTTTATGACTCACTCACCTCCACAGTCCAGCATGTTATACTCATCTGGCTTTTCCAGGGGCCAACAGTCATAGTCTTTGTTATCTAAATCATGCCACCCTTCCACTAATACCACCTGCCAGAAAAAAAGAAAAAAAAAAAAGAGTCAAAAAAAGACAGGATAAGAAGAAGGAAAGGATGGATTCCATCTCCTAAGTTTATAATTTTTCTACAGAAATCAAACAAAATGCAGAAACATAGGCTGGCAGATTTTGATGTCTCTAACTTCTGGAGGGAAAAAGAAAAAAAAAATTCCACACAAACACAACCAGTACATTATTTTGATTTTTCCAGAAACTGGCATGAAACAGTTAGTGGACTTAACTAACCTTTCTCTCCCAAAATGGTTCTTTACAAAGATCAGATGGTTCTAGGACCATATGCAGAGAGACAGTTTATTTAACAAAGGTTTTTTTGTTTGCTTTTAGAATGGCACTCCCCCCATTCCAAAATGCTCCGTTTCTTTTAATCTTTCATACATAAAATTTATGAAGGAGCAATTTTTGTTATTCTTTTAATAACACATTATTAATAACACCATAAATTTTATCCATATAAATGTTAATATGCACAATGACACATAAAATAAGAATTGCATAAGCCTATTATAGGTAGAATACAGCATCATAATAGCACAGAAATTGAATTGTAACAGTAATAAAAGATACATTATATATGTATATATAACAGATTATATTAGTTATGTATTAAAAAATACACTTTAGGGTGTATGCTAACAGATCAGAATACTCTATGATAATGCACTCTGGACTTATTCTATTTCTAGTAAAAGATAATAGTTTCTACTCATGCAATCTGCTATTGTTTTTCTACATATAATTAAAGCATAACCATCTACTGTAATGTGCAATTGCTTATCACAACACAATGTGAATAGAATAAGATGGAATGGTACAACTTATTTTTCCAATATATCTCCCATTACTCTTGGTTTCTACATTACTAAAATAAAAATCAACAACTAGCATAAATAGCTGTTTCACTGTAATAAGCCATATACAGTTCTTCCTGAACACACGGATAAGAGGAATAAGTTCTGTTAAGCAGATCTAGGTAGACCTACCAAAAAACTGAGGAGGCTTCGGAGCTCTACAGCTGATGATTTGACAGCTCCCATGCTCCCCAATGTGCACCCAGCTCACCAAGTGTCAGTGAGGCTTCTGATGTTGCTGTTGCTTCTGAATTAGATACCCTCTTCTAAGAAGGGGGTTGCTAGGCAAGCTGATCCTGGCAACTCCAGCTGCTGCAGCTGTTCTCCCACTTCCTTGCTTCTTCTTCCACTCCACAGTGCAGGGTGGAAATACCCCTCTGCGCCTCTGCTGAAACCCTTCAAAAAGTCCCCGCTTGTTTTAGGGGCAGCCCCATCCTCCTGAAATTTGTGCCCCTTACTGCTTAAAACTACAAAACCAACTGGGGGGATTTTCTTGCAGCGCTTTGCACCCAACTCTCAGGCAGAAGAATTGATGCTGTGGACATAAACACAGAGACACAGCTGAACCCAAAGAAGATGCACATAAACACCAAGGCAAGCAAAGGCTACCAGCATAAGATGAACAGCTGGATGACCAGCTTCCTGAGCATCCTTCCAACCTCAATTGCATGAGACCCTGTGACTTCAATTTCTCAGTCCCTGAAGGTGTAGAATAACTTCTATCCGTGTCCTGCTACATGCACAGGTGAAACAGACTTCTGTGTAGCTATGCTGCTACAATATAGACATAGATGTGTCCATGAATATCTTTGTTCACTGAAGCCCTGCCAATACAAACCTTCAGTTGTGATTCAGCTCTCCAGAATATTTCTCTATGTTCCCTCTTGAATTCTGTCTCTCAGCCCAATGGGATATTAAGAATCTTAGTCAAACTGCTTGAACTTCACTATTTCTTGCATGAAAATGGCAGGAGAAAAACTGCAATGTGTGCCCAGATAATCTTGAAAGAGCTGTAGATTATTTAAAAAATCTGTTTGGCTTCACTCATTAAAGAGCTATTTGTATAAACGATATGTTTCAGGTTGAAATTTTATGTTTGTTGTGAGATGCTAAATCTTATGTGTGCTTTGTCTTCCTGTGCTGTGATAGGCTTCACTATGTGGAAGTCTTTTAGAAATTTTTTTGGCACATTTATCTACTTAGAACAGCCCACTTATATAACATCTTGGAGAGGCTTTATTGGCCCTGTGTTTTAGGATGTCTTTGCTTGATAAGGAATTTGCTGGCAGGGAAGCTAAGGATTATAACTTGTTAGATACTACAGAAGCCAAAAGACTGCCCAACTGATCCTATTTTCTGTAACTGGACTGACAAATATTCAGATGACATTGATATCATGATTCTCAAGGACTGTAAATATCATACATTACATTTACAGCTACTTGTCGATCACCTCATTCAGAACTCCTGGAGAACGGCCACAAATACTTGAGAGACTTGGATTAAAGATGGACAGACAGGAATGTCTGGTAATTGTCTGATTTAACAATTTATCCCAGCTACCTGAGATGCACATACCATTTCTGCATTAAAGTGGAGAAGCATCGAAAATTTTAAAAATAAAACCAGTGCAATACAAATACATAAACCTTTGTAAAAAGGACTGACAGCTCAGTGAGCAATATATTCTTCAGCTCTATCCACAACTCTCTGGATATAAAAGAAATCAGAAATATATTTCAATAAAGTGAAGTACTCATCTTAATAGTAATTGCTTTACATTTGCCCCTTTTACTGTTTGTAAGTTGTATGCACTTACATAATTTGTGTTTATATCTTAACATTCCATCACAAAGTTTATTATTACAGATAAGTTTATGATCCTAGATGAGTTTATAATCATAGCCAGACCCATTCTAGCATAGATTAAGTGAATTCTATGTACTGCTGATTTGATTAGTGCAATAACACTGAGTTATTTGGCTTCTTCTCATCAAAGGATCCCTTAATCTGAAAAAAAGGAAAACCCTAGGTAATTTCTACTGATTGAAATTAAATTATCAAATCACTTTATGTTTACAGATGTATTTCTATTATGTTGACTGTACTCAGGCAGTCCCTTAAGCTACATTATTTCCATTTCAGTAATTAACACAACAATAACTTCTACTATGAAAAAAACAGAGGCAAAATAAAGACATTTCAAAAATTTATGACCAAGAAAATTTTAGATATTGTTAAAAACATGTATTCTTGTTAATGTTTCAATAATCATAACTTACATACAAATTTTTAATATTTGTAGCAAATAATAACAATGGATACAATATTGCTGAACAAAAGTTACCTCCTGTGTTCTTTCAAGTATTTTAGGATAGTAATTTCCAGCAGTAAGTCAAAACAAAAATTTGTGTGATGAAAGATTCAGATATCCTTGAAAATATTTCTTTATTCTGACATTCAAATTTTCCAGATGATTCTTGTCTTGGAAGAAAAACACAGATACTGAGTTACCAAAACAAAACAAAAAAGCGCAAAGAAACAAACAAAAAAACCAACCCACCCCAAAAAAGCCAAAACAAAATACCACCAACCCCCCCCCAAAAAAAACCTCCTAAAACTGCAAACAAATAAAACAAAAAAGTGAACAATCCCCCAAAACCTCCAGATCAAAAAAACCCAAAAACAAACAACCAAAAACTCCCAAACAAAACCTCAGAAGCCACTACAAGGGCTTATTTGACATTTCAAAATTATGGCGTTCCAAAGACACCATTTGATGAGGGCTGTACTGTGATTTGTGAAATCAGTAGCTAAAGCTTTAGTTCTTAGTATATAAAACTCCACTTATGCAGAGTATATTCATCCTGTGCAAGGGTTGGCATCCTACTCAATGCTACATCGCTCCAGGCTCCTACCGTCTAAGTGATGACTATCCATGCTATTCTCATTTTACAGAAAGCTCCAAAATAATTTTAAACGACACGGAGTCCGAGCGCCTTTCTCACTGGGACGAGCACAGGTTTCCCTACCCGCGGCGTTTGCCGGGTATGGCCAGAGCACTCTGACGCTGCTCTCTAGTGGTTTCCTTGCAGCACAGCGGCAGGTCTGGCTCAAGGACAGCTTCCTCCTACACCCAGTCTGATTTAAGGAAATCCTCCTCTTGATGCACCCACACTGCACAGTCTGGCGCAAGAGAAGTCCTCTCTTGATGGACAAATTGTTGCAAATGGAGTACAGAGTGACAGTGCAGCACAAAACTGTTCAATTTCAGGTTCTTACAGGGAGCTCAGAGGCAGCAGATGGTGGCCTTCAACCCCTTCCCAAGAGCAGAGGGATGCACTGTGCAGCCACAAGACATTTCCAGGGCTCTGGCATGTGGTCACAGTACCACAGCACAACAAGCGATCACACTTTCACTGGGTCACCCTAATAATTTGTTTATGCATTTCAGCCTGTAGAGAAAGGGTTTTGCTGACATGTGTAATGCAGCCCTACAGACAAAGGGTGTTGACTTTTGTCTTGTAAATCCACATTGAAGCAGACAGCTATAAGTGCCACGAGAGTCCTTTCAGTATGGGCTTCTTGTTCTCTTCTCAGGGTGCTGGTCTTCCAAGCTTTCTTCTGCTTATGAACTGAACTGGACAACTGGATCAGAAGCCTGATCTGGTTACAACTGCTATGATGATGATGATGATTTTTATTATTATGCATTACCTTAAAAAGATTCAGTAGTTTTTTCCTCCCAGCCTTTGTCTTTTTCTCGTAATTCTTGCTGCAAACACTTATTCAAGTAACACACATGTGAGCTCATACAGTTCAGTGAGATTTACACCTCATCTGAGCCTGGATAAGCAGATTTAAAAAAATAACACCTGATTTTCTCCAGAATTACAGATAATTTAATTAAAAGACTAAATATTTTAATAAACTGCACAGTAGATTAGTGGCTTCAGAGGTACTGAGTGACCTCAATCTGCTGGGACATCTTAGCAGGTAATCAAGTGTGGGTTTGAAGAAATGCTGGAGAGCAGTAAGCAAGATCCTGAGCCTTGCACACACACCATCACTCTTTGTAGTACCTCTTCATTTCTCTAATACATTTTTCCAAATATTGAAATCTTGAGATAATTTCAAAGAAAGAGGTCTCAAGTAAAAAAAAATTGTAATCATACCTTAAAGAAAAAAGTGATGACATATTGGTTTTCAGGGATCTGAAAGGTTAATGTTAAGTGATCGATCTTTTATGACAGTTTTCTTATAGCAGAAGTAGCAGTTATATACATACACAAAGGAACAGACCAGGGAGGCAGTATGCAAGCAAAACAGATAAAAAAGATAGCTACAGCCAGTGAAAATTACAGCAAAGAAACTGCTTATTCTGATGACCACCCACAATGTTGTACATACCTCAGAAACTCAGAGAAACCTCAAAAAAGTAAGTGACATTAACTGGTGAAGATGGCAGGTAATTTTCCCTGCACTCTCAGGTTACTGGGAATACTGAACAAATGAATGCTTTTATAGATGCATTCCTCAGGTTCACTCTAATTCGTGACGCATCACAGGAAGGCTTGTTGTGCTGCTCTACTTTGGATTTGATCTGTGTCGCTAAACAAGCCTAAATGTTTAATTTATTTCAAAAATGTTATAAAATACATCAAAACTTGAAATGGAAAGTATCTTGTGTACTTCCTCCAGGTTCTATGAATACTGTCGCCCAGCATACGTCACAGACTTGAAGAAGAAACATTTTTCTTTAAGAATAAGACTATTCTCTGTTTAGATGACTGACCAGTACATGAACTACTGTGGAAAAAACCCCAACATTCAAGAATTTTCATTATGTAAAACAACATGTAATTTTTCTTCTTTTAAAGAGATGACAGAACAATGATAATCTAGAATCCTGCAAGGAAAAAAACTCACAGGTAAAAATTTAACAGGTAACAGTGATTATCTCATTAACTGAAAATATTGTTGATGCTAGTTATTTGATGTAATATATCACTGAAAGCCTCTAAAGAGACTGGATAAGAAAAAAGGGACTCTCAGTTCCCAGAAAAGCCACGAAGAATTTTATTTTCAAAGGGTTAAACTTAAGAAAATCCTAGCCTAATTACATAACGTAATACAGATTTCTGCAGAAGGGATTTTCCTGAACAAATCTTTGTGTTTCTGTTACTGTAACATAGCATGTCAATGCTGTAGTTGTTCAAAGGGCATTCAGCAAGTCTGAGAATGTGAGAATCAATTTCAGTTTGTCAGGATGACTGCCTGGGAGGCTTAAGAAGAGTGGGTCCCAGTTCAGCACAGAGTAATTTGAATTTTTCAGCTGAGCAGAACATTACTGATGTTCTCAAATTCCTCCCATCTTTCAGTCCTCCCACACAGGCAGAAACATTACAGATGTCGGCAGTGCTTAAGAACAGAAACTGGCTGCTCTGAAGATCTACTGGAGGACCTGGGTAATAGTGACATACAGCAGCTGAGGGACAATTCTGTTCTTGGCCTGCATCACAGTCCTAAGATACACTGGGCATTCCACTGGTAGCAGGGGCATTCAACTGAAATCTGCCTTTTCCCTGAATGAGTTTTTCCTGTCCTCCTCACCTCTCACTGTATTAGTCATTCCTTTTTCCAGAACTCTTCAATGATTTTCTGAAACTCATACTTTTATGGACTATTAGCATTGCATTATGGACATTACACACAGTCCTTCTGTCACCCAGGAAGATGCCCTCATAAGCCACAATTGCTTCCATGTTTCCAGGATGTCATACAATCAGGAATTCCTAAGAGACACTGAGAGATCCCTGAGATAGGGCGTCTCTTAATTGAAGGAACTTATTGATCATCTATTAGGAACTTAGCCTTCTTGATCATCTCTTTCAACCAATTCAAAAAAGAAAAAGAGATTCAGATTATTTACTTTCCTCAAGTCATGATAATTTCTGCATATGCTGTGCTATAGAAATGTTTGCCTAACCTGTTTTTAATAACCATTGGAAATGGAGCCCCTATCCCTTCCTTTGTGGTGTCATCCAAGGCGTCAGTACACTTCCTTGATAGAAGGGTTTCACTATAGCCCCATCAGCTTCTATCTTGCTGTAATTTCAGTTCAGTACTTATCCCAGCTACACAAAGAACAGCCAGATTGTTCTGTATCCCTTTTACAGGCTCAAAATCTCCATGGCTCTCATTTCTGTCAGTTACTATGTATCAAGATGCATTACAGAAATGTATTCTCGCATTTCTTCACAGGAAAAAAGGATCATCCTATTTTCTGTTACCCAATACAGCAATAAAGGCAGATCAAACAAAAAAACCCAAAAACTTAAAAAACAACAACAACAACAAAAAAACCCACAAAAGAAAAAAGAAGAACAGATATTTCACCTGTAAAATTATCACTTTGTCCTTGGAGTATTGTATGCAAATAAGTGATTGCAAATGCAGCCTGGGATCACTACCCTGCAAGTGTTCTCATTCTGCAATTAAAATAAATGTCAGTCACAGAGAAACGTAAAAATCAGTTTTTCTTTAACATCACAGTCTTTCTGCTGATGGAGACTTTGTCTCAGTGAGCTTTTTTAATCTGTGCCTCAAATAGAGCAAACTTCGTTTGGCATAATGCCACTTTGTAGAATGTTTTGTGACTGACTAGTTGACAGAAGTAGTCTAGTGGGAGAAGAAGATTTTGATATGCTACTGAACCTGAAAAGATTTCTCCACAGTTCAGGATTCTCTGGTTCTTTGGGTACAGTACTTTTGCTGCAGAAGTCAGATATGTCTTTCTTCTGTCAGAAAACACTGGGCAGTCAAGAACTTCTTTACACAGAGACCAATCTACCACTTGCATTGTAGCTTTGACACAAGAAATAGTGGCTAAAATGGTCACTGAAAGGAAAAGACAGAAAATAAAACTGGTTTGATTTGAAACCCAAATACTTGATGTGACATGCCTGTTGGGAATAAAATAAGGTATCCTTTATAACCACATGCAACTACCATCTGATTTAGGGCTCAGACTCACTTTTACTGAAATCCCTGGCACTTGTCTTTGGTTTTCCCAATGATGTGCTAATTCCAGAATGGATACTTGAGAACTTACTGCAAGGAGAAATGTGAGCATATGAAGTCATATTTATAAAGACGATTTTTATTTTCCACTAGCTCATTTTTATATTGTCTAGGCCTACTGCTAATTTCTTGTTCTCCTTTTTTTCTGATATTCCTCTCCCTTCAGAGAGCACACTCCAAAGTGAAATACTTAATGATTTCCAGTGTTTTCTGGTTGACAAGAAGCATAATATGTCAGATGATTCTACCATAAAGTATTCCAGTGCTCTGCTGTCAAATACTAGTTAGGAGTTGAGCTGTATCTTCTCATCTTATAAATGTCTTCCACTTCCTTTATAATTTAGTTCTTATAAAATAATTCTCTGGTTTTTTTAAATTCTAAAAGGAGATTCTCAAAGACATAAACAGCAACCAGAGGCCTAATGTCCATTGAATCTCCACATAGCTTGCTGATACTTAGTTCTCAAAAAATACCTGATTTTTTATGTATTATGTGTAAAGTGAGTAATACAAAGGAAACCCAATCCTGACAAGCAGCTATGCTCCCCGAGCATGCCCCTCTCTCCTGGAAGTTACCTGCCTGCTCTCATGGCCAACACAGCCAGCGCAGCTCTCCAGCCATGAAGCCACATGTGGAAGTGTTGCCTGAGAAGCCCTTGCAGGGAGCCCTCACCTTTCTCCAGGATCTGCTTTTAGGCTGGGCTCTCACAATTTTTTTTTGCCAGAGCTATACTGCACCTATGCCCACACCTGGCTAGGAACCCTGTTGATCTGAATCCACATGGAATTGACCTCCTGGCCTGACCTTGGATTTACCTCATCACCATGTTATCTGTTATCACCAGTCATTCATCTGTCAACCTGCACTTTTGGTTCAAGACTATCTACAGACCTGTCATGATTGCCCTCCTCTGGCACTGTCGACCTGGCTCTTTTTGGGGTGATGGCATTTTGTTTGGATATCCCTGCCTTGTGGTACACTCTGTCTTTGCTCAGTCACAAGGATACCTCAGCTATAATGCTGGAGGGAAAAAAACCAAAAACTTATATGTGTTAAAAATTAACAAATAAAAATAATTTTCAGGAATAAATTTGCAATAAAAATTTTGCAATTCTAGCCAAAAAGGAAAATGTATATTATTTGCTCAAAACTCACACAGATATCCCTCTTAGAGTATCTTTTGCCAAACTATTTTTAATTGCAAATATGGATTTTTGTAAAGGACTTACTCTTTACAAACAAGAAAATATTTTCATTTCCTTCTGTTTAAGTAGGAATTTATCAAGACAGGACAGAATTCTATACATCATTAACTTCAAACACAGACATTATCACTATCTTTGTATTATCAGTGGTTTCAGTAATATTTTTAAATGAACAATATTATAACTGATTTAGTTTAATATCCAGTTTCACATCACACCCCCACTTCAAAGTATCTGCTTGAGACCACCTGTGGTTTTAGATATTTTTATAAAATATACATTGTCACTTTAATGTTTTACCACTGATAAGTTTTTGTTAATGCTTGACCATGACAAACTGTTGTACTGGATCATAATATCACTTTTTCACTAGTCATTAAAATGATGAGGCATATCTTCTTCTCATGCCCCAGGTGCTTATTCCATTAAGAGGAGATGACCTTTAACTTATATATATTTTGTTCTCAGTACTTCAGTGGGAAGGAAAAACCTACCTTATTAGTATTTATATCCCATGGAAGCCGCATAAACTGCTCCATACTTCAAAAGTTTAGAGATGCAAGTAACATGTTTGGAAGAACAATACACAAAATTCTTAGCCCTCCAAGTGTGAAGTAGGATTAAAGTCCAACCACTGTCAAACAGGGGATTAAAGAACCAGGCTACCTGCAGACAAGATAGCTGAACTAGATATGCAGTATAGGGAAAACCAGGAAAGCAACTGCTCTCCTCTCAGTTCCTCAAGTTTTGCCTCCCAAGGATCATGAGACTTGCTCATTTTACTTTTTGCATATAAACACGGGCTGTAAGGGACTAATTTCTATGGACCCTGAAATGCAACTGATGCTAAGGTATTCTGCATTTAAGGGGAGAAAGGGTGCCTGAGAACCTGAATTTTCAGGGTACGCCGGTACTTCTGTGAGAAACTCATTAGGAACACTGTCATAGGATATCTTAGGGTCTTCTTTTCCCTTTTCATTAGAGCATAAGGATGCTTTTCATCTCTAGGTTGGCTATTTCTGATACTAGCTAGGGCATCTTTCAAGGCAATCTCTGCACTTCATGAAGGGCTAATGAAAAGACTATTTTTATCACATGACTATTAGCAAATCTGTCCAGTTCTCCTGCCTCCCTCAGAGTCAAATTCTTGCCTGAAAGTGCTCTGATTATGTAAGAGACTTAAATTGTAACTCCATTGGGAAGCTATGTCTAGCATAAAGCCGAAGAGAAAATTACTTGTGTGGCTTTGGGTAAACAGAAGATCATTCCGTTAAATAAATCAGTGCTTATTTTTGTTTCCTCTGAGGTATCAGTGGTTTAATAAATACCCAACACGTAACTTTCATTCTCAAACCAGCTTACACCTCCGCTGCTTCAACACCCTCTCCCTGCCAGATCTGAGACAGGAAAATTCTATGACATAGCTACATCTCTCTATATTATGATTGGGATCATAATGACTAGGATCAAAATCTGGTATTTCTAGTCCCACAAAGAGTATTCTCTTATGTCTTAATGAAATCTGAGATTACCTTCAGTTCCAACCATGAAATTAACATGATCTATCACTAGCAGCACCATTTTACTCCATTACTCTATGTCCACAGCATGTAATCACTGGGCCAGATTTTAGCCTTTTCAAGAAGCAACACTTCTCAGTCTAATCCTATCTGTTTGAGAGGCACTTTTGTTTAAAGAAGCAGTCACAATATACAAAAAAATAATATAATACACTCACACCATATATGGATCATTGTAATGCATGTTTTGTAACTGTGTGCAGAAACCTCTGAGTTAGCCAGCTTTGATAAGTCTGCCTGGCAAAGGTTTTGAGGTATAAATGTTATAGCCTGGGAAGAAGAAACAGGGAAGGAAAATTTATTTCGAGTTGTCTACCTTTGGACGACCAGCAGTTCCACCAGTTATATGCATTCTAGAAGAATTTAAATAGTAGAAATGTTTGTGGTTAAAGGAGTAAAGAGTATCCAGGGAAACATGTGAAGTAAGGAGTAGCAACAGGACCACAGAGCAGAGCTATTAGAAGAAAGGTTTACCTGGCATCACACAGTGGGAAAGTCCTTGAACAAACGTGTTTCACTAGATTTTTGGGTTGAAAATGATCTTGATTTGATACAGACACACTCCACGTGCTCTGCTCTATTGTCTCCTTTTTTCTGATTGATAATCTGGATTGTGAAATCAAAACAACAGATTTGCTGAATGCTGCTGGCACAACAAAGAGTGCAAAATGGCCTTGTGATTTCTTAAGTACTGGGAGCAGCAATGAGAATTTATGCAGGAGGGCACTTGATAGGCAAGCAAAGAAGAAGGTAGAGGGGCAGAGTTCATTGGCCCCCCAGCAAAGAGTGTCAATCATCAGTTTGGTCTGCTTTATTTGAGAAGGACAAAAGGACCTTAAAGGAAGAATGAATGTTCAATGCAAGGAATGAATGGGGGAGTGGTACTCATAATTGTGAGATATATATTTATACACACACATATTTACTCTTCATTAGATGTATGAAATGAAAAATGACAGGAGCCAAGCATGTCTTGACTTACCTTGTAATGCCATTAAGCACATCATCTCTGTCTTACATGAGAACGGTCACCAATATTTGTTACTGTCTGCCTTCTGCAGTGAATGCAGTCTCCCATTTCCTTTAGGGTGTGCTGAAAGAATTGTCTTGTCTGAGAACTTCAAGAAAAAGTGAAAAAGACAAATGTTGATACAATAGAAGTCTCAGTTATCACACAAACTGCCAGAATTCAAGCAAGCTGTATTATATGTGTTTTAAGCAATGCAAAAGACAATACAAGTTCCTACCTGATACAGAAGAGAAAAATCAAAATTGTGAACAAAGATGACAATGATCATGCATGACTAATCATAGTGGAAACTCTGGTAATGCAACATTTTTACAGACATAATTTTAGTAATTTTCTGTAATGATTTTTCGAAAGTCCAAAAACTTTAATTTAGCCAGGCTAAGTTTACGCATTCTTAATATAGTCTGTTTTGTAGTGTTTTTGGCCAAGAAGTTGCTCTTTTATTAATATGTTTAGTTAATTCAAGAATACATTTATTTAACTTCTTTAGTCCTAGTATGGAAGGGATCACAAACAAAATTCTGTATATGTAACATTAATTTACTGTTGCTGTAGAACCTCCATTCTGCCTTGGCAGCAAATCATGTCCCACCTGTTAAAGGCAACAAAACTCATGGTTAGAATTGTACAAAAGAAACATCACCAAAAGGTGAATTCTTTAGTAACAATGTTTTCACTCTGGTTTCATCACAGTGTTGAATGAAAGAAAACTGATATCAAGAATAAATAATAAGAAAAAAATGTATTATAACAGATTTATAGGATTCAGACAAATCAGAATGATGAAACATCTCAGTTTGCATTGGATCCTTCCTTGGGCCCATCTGGCTCAAAAGCCTTTAGCTAGTGCTGGCTTCAGAACTGTTATCTGAATTTCTCCCTCCCTAGACTACATCAAGCATTCAGCACAAAAAAATATTTCAAGCATCTACTTTCAGAATTGTTTCCAACTCCATGAGCTAATAAGTTTTGTCAGAGTTGTCCAAGATGCATCACTATACCACTACAAATACTTAATTACTTTATAAATTCTGTTTTTATTAATAGTTGTACTTCATTACTCTGCTAAATTATGGGGGAAGTATAGCCTATCACAATTGCCAGGATTAACTAAATTTTTTTCTCAGCATTTTTTCACTCTCTTTCAAAATGTGATTAAAAGTACATCTAAAAATTCACTTGCCAGTATTTTTCTAACCCAAAAGCTTTTTCTTTAAAAATAGGTAATACATTTTTAAAACACCTCCATTTTCCACTTAGGTTTCATGAATGTCACTCATACATTCTTCTTAAACTGTTTCATTTAGCTGGGAAAAAGAGCAAGAAAAAGAGAGACTTAACCTGCTTAACAGATTGTCAGCAGCACCTTCTCTAAGTGCTATTTTCTGCAGAAATTAGGAAAATGAGCTCTAGGAGATCGAAACTAGTGCAAGGGATATATGTGTCTGATTTTCTCCTTAATGGAAAGTGAATTTACAGGGGATCTAGGAAGTGCTGGGGTACAGAAAAAATGAGGGCAATTTCAGTAACTAGATGAGGCAGGAAGGTGGTAACCCTTTATGATTTGCTTTGAAGTTCCTAGGGCATCAGAGTGAAAACAAACTGATGAAACCCTTTGTCCCAGAGGGAAAAAAAAAAAGCCAGAACAAATAGCTCAGACTCATCACATTTAATTACTGAAAACAGCAGTACTTGGAAAAGGTAGTAATTTGGCTGCTATTGAAACTGTTTATGGCACGTTACACCTCTCTATAAGCATAGTTCGGTGATAATAGTACAGTTCTACTCAATCCTTCCTGAAACAAATGCCAAGGAGGCAGTTTACTGCACTCATGCAGACATTTAACAAAACTTAAATTAGAACTTTTAAATGCCTGATTCTGATTTACCACAAGCAGATCTCAATGCTCTTGCAAAGGAAGCTACACTTTATCTGCATATACCGGCATCACTTTTTTTGTAACTAAATTCTCTGGTATTTCAATCCTTAGGGCTGCCATTTCAAAAACTCAATTTTAAAAACTTCATATACTAGTCTCAGTTGAGGGGTCTGCCACAGTTTAGAACTAAGAGAAGTCTTTAAACATGAACAGACCAAAACTCATTGGGGAAAAGAAACAGGGAGGTGGGAAATAACATATCCAGAGGCTGTTACCACTGACTCAGGTGAGTCGGTGGTAACAGCCTCTGGATATGTTATTTAAACCAAAAAGCTCCAAGTGAAAACCTAAAGGAAACTGGTATCCTTATTAGTACAGATTTCAGATGGTCTGATGGGCTACATCCAAGACTTTCTGCAATGTGAAAATGCAGACAGCATAATACTAATATAATATTATTGGCCAGCCCACCAGAGAAACAGTTCCAACTCTGTCCTAGACCTGCTCTATGTTAGTGTAATTTGGTGAACTTTGCCCTTCAACTTATCTATTTTTGAAGAAAGGCTGCAGGGTAATCACTAAATCATAAACTAGATATCAGGAAAAAATATAAAGGTTTGACTGATATTGAGCTGCATTAGCTGCTCAGTTCTAAGGTGAGATATGTTATATAAGTATAAAATATCTTTGCACGTCGAAGTTTTTAAAATTCATAAGAAAACTTTAGTATTCAATGCAAGTCTTGCAAGAAAATGTTCAGGTTAGAAATCCTCATGAATTGTAAAAATTGACTATGTACTTGACCCTTGATTTTACTCTCTATAGAAACTATGTGCAACAACACATTAAGAATTAGTCATGCTATAGAGCAAAAATAAAAATAAGAATAAATAGGACTCCTTACAGATGTGTGCATGTGTGTTTATAGATAGATGTTGTGAGTTAGCATTAAATATAATCCAGTATGCAGTACAATACATTTGTTCCTTTTCTAAAAAATTAGTTCAAATGCCAGAGATTCTTAGAAAAACTTTCAACTTCTGGGATCCCCATATTGATTCTAAATCAGGTGTTCCTGCTTCCAGCAAGCGTGGGTATTAACGGCACAGACAGTAAGTCTTTGTTCTTAGCTATCTTCACTCCTTTTTAGAAGCCAGTTTTTAGTGCCTGTGAAACACACAATTTTTTTTTCCCTACAAGAGCTCAAGCTGCAGTCCTAGACATTTTCCAAGAGTCCTCTTTGCTCCAGATGTTGCATTACTTAGTAATTTCATATCAATTCTGGGTCTTGCTTTTAAAGAAGAAATTACATACTGTGAGCAATGCTGAATTAAGAGCAAGCTCTCTTCCCTGCTTTACCAGATCACAAGGAGACCTGGTGAGAGTATTAATTATGTCCTTGGGCAGCAAGATGCTTGTGGCTGAAACAGATTGGAATTTTACATAGCTTGATCACTTGAAAATTAATAGGAAATTTTCTCTTTTGATCTCATTAACAGAAGTCCACTAACTTTCTTGGTATTCTGAATTAACAGCACTTCCAGCCCTCACTGACATGACACCTTATTCTAGTCCCTTGTTACTTATATTTAGTCATTAGGAAGAATGCAAGGAACTAAAACTTCTCCATGGAAGTTTGTAATAGCAATAGCCAATAAAGCCATTGCAGACGGGGAGATAAAAACCGTTTCATTTAAGAATGTAAACTAGGAGTCATAAAATAAACTTTATGCAGTTCTATCAGACATAGGTAAAAGTGTATACAGAATCATATCCCTTGGAGGATTTTTACACATAACCACACCAGCCAATAAGTAAATAAATTTCATCTTCTGTAGGGACTGAGAAATACAAAATATTGGAAAAGGAAGAGTAAGCATAACATATTTTGGGGACACCAAACATCTCAGGATTACAACAGGAAAAAAAAAATCACCCTACAGAAACCAAAATACAAATGCAGTTCTTTCCAGCAAACACAGCTCTTGTAAACTTTAATGAGAGAAATCTAATTTAAAAAAACCCCCCACCTCTAGTGGTTTAAACACCTCTAGTAGTGTATAAAAAATTCTTATAATTAATTGCTTCTTTAATCAACATGATGCCTGCAAGATTGGCTGTAGGATTACCTTAAAGTATCCATGACGAAAATGTTAACTATACACATAATTCTTAACAGCCAACAGATTCTTAACACCACTGGGCTGCCTAGAGATGCAGTACCATGTTGGATTAAATAACTGGGAACAATGTGCATGTCACACAGCTTTTTTTCTTTCAGTGACAGCGCCAGCTTGAAGAACACATCACAAACTAACAAAATTAGGAGATGCATCACCACCAAAACTTTGATAATAAAAAATTAAGAAGACAAAACAAAGTAAAACAAAGCAGACCAATTTCCTTACTTTTCAGAAGAAAAATAACAAGGGAGAGATTCAAAAATATTCAAAATGTTGAACTTGCTACTTGGTAGATCGGGATTTCCATGGAATGGCTACCAACTACATTTTAAAAATCCAGAAATGCCTTCTGTACCAATCATGCAACAATCACTTGATTTCCAGGACCAGTTTCTTGGCTTCCTCTGCAGGAATTTTTTTTCTGACAGAATGACAACTAAAATACTACAATCCGATCAACTGAAGCTATGTGTGATATGGGAGGGAGAACTCGGGAGTTACTGCTCTGTTTCCAGGAGTAAATGGTGCTCACAGAAATTTGCAACAGCCATCTGCTAAGTACAAACTAAAGCCCACTGTTTGTCATAAAATACTTAATTTTAAATCATCTATAATCACAGCCGATGCAAAAACCCAACACGCAGCCGCCACAAACCCCAGCAAGGCCGTATTTATTTGTATTTACCGCGGCCGCGTCAGTTTTGCACCCGCTCCCTGCCCTCCCCTCAAGGCCCTCCCGCCACTCCCCCCTCCCTGTCCCGCGCGCGCCGCCAGGTGGCGCCCCGCGCCCGCGCACCGCCTGCAGCGCCCCGGGGCAAGATGGCGGCCTGAGGGGTGCGGGAAGATGGCGGCGGGCGGGGCAGGGCCGGGCCGAAGGGCTGTGGGTGCTGAGGGCTTCCCGGCACAGGCGGTCCGCTCTCGTCCTCCTGATGGTCTCCTCACCAGGGCAGCACTTGCCCGTCTGGGAAGTTCGGGCTGTAAGGCCGCCTTGCCTGCAGCTGTCCCCCATCTAGCCCTCCCCTTGCACTTTTATCAGCATGTCCCAGCAGCTGCTGAGGCCTTTTCCCTACCTGTCATGTAGTGCAGAGAAGTGCTGATTGCCTCAGTTTGTAAAGGGCTGGGTGAGCTGCAGAGAGGACAAAGGAATCACAAAGCTCAGTTCGTGGCAGGTTTGGCTTGTAGATGTGCTCAGGAGTCTGCCCAAGGTGGCCAGTTCTGCAGACCCCGTGGAAACCATCCCCACTGGTAAAAGCTGTTGAGTCAAGGCTAACTGTAAAAACCCTGATTTCCTCAGTTTCTTTGTGCTTTGCAACATAATTCACAGCATGAGAACTCTCTACTCAAATTAGGTTGCTCATGTAGGCCATGTCTGATGGAAGAGTGATTTGTTTCACCTTTGTTTCCCTTGTTTGCTCACTGTTGAAAGACAAGCTGAGGAAGCTTGCATGACCCAAATGCAAACTGGTTATTGTGCAGTAAAAGTTCCTCAGCCAAAAAAAACAAACAAACAAACCAAAACAAACAAAAAATCCAAACCCCACAAACTACAAAACAGAGGTAATGATTTAGAAGTTCTCCTTTTTTATGGAATTTTTGTAAAGTTTAACTGCAGCAGTTTCAGTAGACTACACTAAATAGGAACATATATTAAATAAGGAACACATATTTCATTGGAAACAAATATAGGTCCAGTACCAACATACAGTAACTTATTCAGGGTGGTGTTGCTGAATGGAGCAACGCAACATGACAATAACATCCGTGTCTTCTACCCAGTACTTTTATGAATGTATATTTTTCTACAAAAACACCCATTAGGAAGTCCTTTGGCTCTCTATTTTCCTGGCCTTTTCCCAGAGAAATGTCCCAAAGAAGAGGAAGAATTGCTCAACAAAGAAAGGATCTCGAAGACAATTCCTAAACCTCCCTGGGTGTACCATGCTTTGGTGTTCCGTTGCTGTCCTGTTGGTGAACCAGACTGCTCTGAGAATATGGTTTGCTTAGACTGGGGCTGTTGCTCTTGTGAGGACAAATTGCTAAGCAGGGAATGTAAAAAACCTTATCACCCGTAAGAGTTGGAGCTATATTTTTCTGTTAATGAAGCTCAAAATAATGCTATTGAAATAAATGGTCTTTAACATAATGAATGGTTTTCAAATATATCAATAACAAGAAGAACGCAAAGGGTAATGACAGACATACTAAGCAAGAAGAAGCAGAGAAGGCAGAGTTACTGAATCCCATCTTTGCATTGGTCTTCACTGACCAGAGCAGCCCTTAAGAATCTCTGACCCACAAGACCAGGGTACAGAAATATTGGAAGGAAGATTTTTGGAAGGAGAATTGGGTTCGAGGACATCTATACATTGACATGTATAAGTCTGTGGCTCCTGATGGGAGGCATCCATGAGTGCTGAGAGAGCTGGTCACCTAGCAGTGGCTGCTCACAATCATCTTTTAAAGGTCTTGGCAGCCAGGAGAGCTCCTGGAAGGGTGAAAGTCATGGCTGGATATCTCCTGCTGTTGCGTGATACAAGTAAAATCCATGGAAAGTAACTGTTGAAGGGGGTCAACATGGAACTGCAGAGTTTTTCCTGCAACTAGAGAATATTTAACCAGACCTAACTTTAGTGGTCAGTTCTCAATGCACAATCCTCACATTCTTATATTCTGTTTTCAGTACTATACAGATACTATGCTTAAAATCCTAGGAATTTCTAAGTTGCAGGCAAAATATCTGTGCACTGAGAAATACAGAATTATGGTCAGAGGAGTACCAAGAAAACAGTCTTTTTCTTATTTGCTGGTAACTGGTATAAAGTCCATGTACATCTTGGAAAAGTAGATGATTGTCAAAGAAGGAGAGAGAACCTCAGCAGCTATGGAAATGCAGCTGCCATTTTTCTATTAGCCATCCACACAGCAAATGGTTTCTAACTTCATGGTCCTTCAGCATTGCTTGAATTTTATTACACAGAATTGCTCAGTAAATTGCTCAGTAAAACACAGTCTCAGTTGTTGCATAACTTCAGAGATGTGACTAATAAGAGTAATTTTAGGTACAGAAGCATATAGTCCTCCTTGTATTGCACTTTAAAGAGAAACAGTATTAATCCCAGGGAAAAAAAAGTTAAGAAATTCTCTATGCCAGGTTGAAGCAAAGATTTCATTGTCTTCTTATAATGTTGATTTGCTTGCTTAACCCTGGTCATTGGAGATGAAAGAAGAATGTAAAATATAAAGAATATACATTACCAGGCTTCTCCTTGGAAGTCAGCTAACACACCTGAAATACAGAGAGTGTGCTGTCTGTCTGACTACAGAAAAGAGAAAGAAACTATTGAGAAATATATAATTTCTGTATTTTAGTACATGCTGTTGAAATAAAATGCAGCAGCTCTAAGTGTGACTAAACTTTGTACTAAAGAGTTTATTGTACAATTTGTAAGATTAAAGTAAGTGACAATAGCTTCTGAGAATGTCATTCATGAACATGTGAATTTCAGCTGAATTTCCTTTAGCTGAACTGATTTTTCACTCTCAAAAAAGTGAAAATTTACAGTGGACACCATATTCCAAAAATCATTCAGCAGAACACTAAAATACATTTTTTAGGTAGATATTGACCCACAATTGCACTCCATCACAGAATCACATCATTTGCTCGTCACCTGTGCTGTATTTAAAAGTTATTCCAGTTTTCTTGACTGTAGTCTGTGTAGGTCAAGTTAACCACGTCTGTTCATTTTATATGGGCTGATAAATAGCTGTTAGATAATGTCAGATTTCAGTTCCTGCTGTGCTAGGCAGGACACAGCCTGTTGCCATAGAAGTCAGGGCAGAAGTACCTCTAAGATGCTGCTTTGAATCTATTCCGAAGGTTTTTCAGAAAGTTAAGGTTTCGTGATCAGTTGGTCTGTCAACGATGTCCAGAAAATTCCTTCACTCCCTACATGCATTAGATACGCATGTGTCCATGGAGACTTATATTTCAACAGTTGTTTGATTCATACATGCCAGTCTGCTTTAAAAAATCCCCATAGCTAAACCTGGTAAATACAGTGAGTTTCTCTTGACAGCTGTCACACTAAGTGGTGGGTTAGGTTTGATAGTACAAGCTCCAGCAAGTAGAATTTTGCAGACATCAAAGTGTTGTCATACATTGTCCTGTATTTTATGTGTGTGCATACAAATTTATATGTGCATTCTTCTGCAATAGGTCCATTGCTTGCTCTTTCTTTCTATACTGTTTACCAAGGAGAAAAGGGATTTCTTGAACTGATAGACCTGAGTGGGGCATGGCCATTTTCTGAGGCAAAGTGGAATCATGGAATAGTCTGAGTTGAGAGGGATCTACAAGGGTCATCAAGTCCAACTCCTAAGTGAATGGCCTATACAGGGATCAAACCCACAACTGCAGCTTTATTAGCAAAATGCTTAACCAATAGAAGCAATCTTAATGTAAGATTGTTCCTTCAGAAATAAAACTGGTTTCTTGAACCCTTTTTCTAACCCATATTTTTCTAACAGAAGATCCTTTTGTAATAAATACACAAGAGTATAAAACAAAACCGTATTTAAATGTTTGGATCTAAGAAACAAACTAATACATCAATAATTACCATATCCACTTGAGGCACTAAGCCCGTCATGTTAAAATCTAGTTTCCCAGCCCCATTCATGTTTCTTTTCCCTCTAAGCTCAGGGATTTTTCTTTGCCTATCAGTGTTATGACATTTTGAATTCATTGCAAAACTCATTTGGAGGAAGTAAGGAAGGATAATAAGGCTATACATAGCTGTATAAGAAGGTGTGAAAACAGCAGATGCCTGCTCAATCAGGCAATGAGATTATGGTCCTCAAGGTCTCTCTCCAGGATTCCAGTCAGTAGAAGCCTTATTAAAGCCCATGCTGAGCATGAGCTGTGGCTCCTTCTCACCTCTGAAGGACTGAAATGTAGAATTTAGTGAAGGTCAGGCTGTAGTGTCATACTCACCTGTCATCCAGAATTGCAGTCAGTCTGATTTTGGGAAGTTTCTGGCGGTGCTCTTCCCCTGCCCAAGTGAAGATATTGTTGTTCTTCACTGCTGCTGTCAGCCTTGTCTCCCTGTAAAAGTGAAGGCAACATAGCAATTAAACCACTTTCTTAAGGACCTGCTTAAACTAACACAATTAGGTTCTCCTGTTGGAGTTGGCACAAGAATTCACCAAGCATCTTTCAATCATTTTCCAGCAGTCCTGGCTAACAAAGGAGGTCCCAGACAACCAGAGGTTGTCCAGTGTGATGCAAATTGTTAGAAGGATTGGAAGAAGGATCTGTAAAACTACAGTCTTGTCAACCTGACCTCAGTGCTGGGGAAGGTCACGAAGTAGATCAACCTGAGTGCCATCATATGGCCTCTGCCGGACTCCTGGGCATCAGGACCAGCCAGCATGGGTTTAGGAAAGGCAGGTCCTGCTCAACCAATGTGATGTCCTTCTATGATAGAGTGACCTGTTTTGTGGATGAGAGAAAGGCTGTGGATGTTTTTTTGTTTAGTAAAGCCTTTGACACTGTCTCCCAGAGCATTCTTCTGGAGAAACTGTCTGATCATGATTAGGACAGGTGTAGTCTGCACTCGTTAAAAAACTGGCTCAGTAGCCCAGCCCACCACAACTTCATTGTGGTGAATGCAGTTAAATCCTGTTGGAGAACAGTCACTAGTAGTGTTCCCTGGGGATCAGTATCGGGTCCAGTCCTGTTTAACATCTCTATCAGTGATGAGGATGAGGGGATTGAGTTCACTGTCAGTAAGTTTGCAGATGACACCAAGCTGATCTGCTGAAGGGATCTGGACAGCCTGGATTGCTTGGCCAAGGCCAATTGTATGAGGTCCTGCACCTGGGTCACAACAACACCTGCAGAGCCGCAGCCTGGGGAGGGACGGGCTGGAAATAAGCCCAGAGGTGAAGCACCTGGGAGTGTTGGTCAACAATGGCTGAACAGTGTGCCAAGAAGGCCGGTGGTGTCCTGGCCTGTACCAGTAATAGTGTGGCCTGCAGGACCAGGGCAGTGATTGTCCTCCTATATTCAGCACTGGTGAGGCCACACCTTGAGTTCTGTGTCCTGTTCGGGGCCCCTCACTATGAGAAAGTGCTTGAATGAGTCCAGCTAAACACAATGGAGCTGGTGAAAGCTGTGGAGCACAGTCTGATGAGGATCAACTGAGGGAGCTGGTCATGGAGAGAGGGAGAAAAAAGACTCAAGGTAAACCTTACAGCCCTCTACAGCTGCCTGAAAGGAGACTGTAGTGAGGTGGGGGTCAGGCTCTTCTCCCAGGTAAGAAGTGACATGGCAACAGGAAATGGCCTCAGGCTTTATCAGGGGAGGTTTAGATTGAATATTAGGGAAAGTTGCTTCACTGAAAGGGTAGTCAAATACTGGAACAGGCTTGGAATAGGTTCAGTCACCATCCCTGGAAGTATCTAATAGACAGGTTGATGTGGCATTTGGGGATTTAGTGGAGTAGATGGCAGTGTTAGATTAAGAACTGAACTCAGTGATCTCAGACATCTTTTCTTGATTGATTCTTTGATCCTATAAAAGGAGTGAGAGATAGAAGCTAAATTAGCATGTGAATTAGACAGTCTATTAGGATATAGTGAGCAGAATGGACCATTGGGTACCTATTTTAAAACTATGAGGTTTCAAATGGCCTGAGCTGACAAAGACACCAGGCACGAAAGCATTCCTTATCAGATTTTCCATGACTGACTGTGTACTGGCAAGCTGTGCCAAAAAAATGTGTATGTATTGTAAACATGAAGACATCTGGTCTCATGCCTGAATGGTATTGACTATAGCGGAGTTTGTAATCCTGAAAACAGGTGAAATGTGTAAAGAAATACTGGTTTACTGTAAGACACCACAGGTATTTTAGAATTTGATAACTGTTGTTAAGACAGGAACCTCAGTGAAATGTACAGAGTTTGTTTTTAGTGAGTTTTGCAAATTTAATTGCTTTTCAGTGAAAATCTCAGTTGAGTAAAATATATGTTTACACTTGTGAACAGACTTAAATATATTGAGGGATGGCAATTTCATGCCAATGCATGGTTGGGAGGTTTACTTTGAGATAGATATCTAAAAAGCCAGAATCTGGGGGGCAAAATCATTAAAAATAAACCAAAAGAAATTTAGAGCAGAAACCCATTATGCTGGTAATGGTCTGCAGAAGCTTGTACAATGACACTGTTAATTGGTGAAGCCTTGCTTAGGTCTGTAGCAACCAAAAGATAATGCTGTGGTTGGATGGAAAAGTCACTATCATGAAACCCAATGCCACTTCAGCTGCCCACAATACCAGAGAGGCCAAAGCATCCCCTTGAATGAGCTGCTTTCCCACAGTCCCAGCTCACAGTGGCAGCAGAGACAGCAGAGGAAGTTTAGTCTTCTGTGGAGTGTGTATGTGTATGCCCAAGACTGCTCAATCTACATTTGATGTGGATGAAAGGAAAACTCTTTTTCAGAGTTTCTTTTGCTAGCAAGTTTCTCCAAGAGTGTTTTCTTGTCCATAAACTATTCTACTGACTCCTGGATTTCCTCTCAAATGCCATGCATTTTGCCCAGCTGTGTTCCCTGCTGACAGTTGTAGTTGTTTGCTTTTAAGTCCTTCATAGACAAGGACCTTCATGGACTGTTCCTGTCTCTTACTCCCACATTCCTCTTAGTTCCCTCATACAGTGTAATCTTCTTATTCTTTTGGCTGTTCCTTTATTTGAGGAGAGGTAGGCTTTGTACTGCTTCTTGTAGCACGAAGGAGTCTACTGCAGAAACCTTGATGATAAACCCTGATATGGGGACCTGGACAGAACCAGCAGGATTTGAAGGCCTCTGCTGACTAGCTCTTGGGAGTGCATACACTCTACTGGACTGAAATGCTCCTGTATCTTCTTATTTCTTGCTGCAACAAATTACTTTATTGAGTGCAAAAACTGAATTAGGAAGAGTGGAAACAATACTTTCTCAATTTTTCTTTAGAAATAAATCACAGTCTTTACTGTGGTCCTAGTTGACAAAATGTGGGAGATGCGCCAAACATCTGTTTCAAAAGGGAACACTTCTTTTCAAAAAAGAATAGAGCAAACCAAACCAATCAAATAAATAAACAAAAATATCACAAAAAGCCCCCAAGCATGGCAGCTTTTAAAATCCTCTGGATGCCAGTATTGTCCTAATATGTCAATATGATTTCTTTGGATTTCTCATATTTGAATTGTTGCTCGTTGCCCTTAGCAATGACACAAGTTCTTCCAAATAGTGGTTTGTCCCTTGCATCTGAAAAAGATGTGTAATACTGATCAGGGAGACTCCTTACGTTCACTTTGCTTGAACATCTGGAGTAATTTTTAATTTTTTAATCCCACTGTTTCTTTGGTGTCTTCGTATTAACTAGGATCCCAAAGGACTGCTGATGCCTCAGGCACTGCTTTCCCTTTCCATACACCCTCAAGAGTGATCCACCCAGCAGTGGGCATTCCTGCAGCCTGGTAGAGCAGGATGGCCATGCTGGTCTCCTGCCAACTCAGCAGTCAGTTTCCAAACCAAACTACCTGTTTGGCTGCACCCAGGCTGCTATGAGATACTTGAGAGACAGACTTATATTGCTTGCTGTCGCCTAATGTTTGTTTTTTCTTCATCTACCAGAGTTTGTACTGATTCAGTGCTTGTACTACATCATTTACAAAGTCTTACAGATTTTTCTAAAAACACATGGCAGAGTGACTGTAAAATGGTACCACAAATGTAGTTCCTCTGAGATGAAGTTGGTAGCATCTCTTTGGCTTGAGAATGATATTTAAAGGTTGCAATGTCTGTATTCATTGTTATTTTTTTTTCTAAATGCTATCAGTCTTTCCAGAAAAGGATCTACTACTTTGTTAACCAGAGGAGTAAATTCAGTAAGATAGCTCTGTGTCTCCCAGCTGGTCTACATCTCGTTCTTCTGGATGCTGTTCCACTGAATTCTGGTCTGCCGATGTTGCTGAGGTTGAGCATACTGAAGTTTTGATGAAAACAGTTATTAAGCTAGGTAGTTAAGGAAGTCCTACAGAAACTGTATTCCTCCATTTGCAGTTAGGAATTAGTTTAATTTGTTACAGCAAATTTAAGGGGTCAATGGCAGGTTTTTTGTTTATAGACAGCAAGCTGTAACTAATGTATTCAGTGACTCCAGGAATGTGAGAAGCTTGTTTATTAATATTTAAAAGCTCAAAATAATCAAGATGTAACTTCTAATTTCTGTTTCTTGCCAAAACCCCAGGTTGCCAGTCTTTTCTTCAGGGCAGTTTAGTAAGTATGCAGTAAAGTTTAGTATGTATATCTTAGAACACCATAAAATGTGGTGTTAATAGTAAAGTTTGGTTTCCTTTTGGGGGATCATGCAGTACAATTAAACAGTATGGAGCTTAAATTTTCAAGAGAATTTTGGTTTACAACCACAGCTTTTCTGTTTCGAAGTGCAAATCATTGATTTATTCTTCTCTTCTGCTTAATTCCTCTATTTCACAAATATTTGCAATCTCATTCCTCTGTAGAAATTTTAACTCATTCAACTGTAATTGTTTGCTATTTAGAATGTAGTTAAAATCCTATTTCTGGATGAAATTTAAGAAGTCAGTTCCCATTGTGGGCTAAATAGTGCCACTATGGAAGAAAGTGTTTATATTTAGAAGGAAATCAGTGCACAGTACAGCAGGGCAGAGACATGAATGCAGAGTGTAACTCAAGCATGTCTAGGGATACTACTTCTTTACTGTTACTGTAGAGGTGTTTATGAATAAATAATTGCATTTTCTTTTTTAATTTATGGTTAAACTGGTTATTGTTTAATATATTTTATGATTTCCATGCCCCTCTAAAATCTATTTTTCAATCCATTTGGTAGATGACATCTTCAGGATATCTTTACTAGTTGAGAAATTGATTGTTTGAGCTGCTCTTTCCTTAAGACACTCATAAACCTGTGTCTGCGGTCATAGTTGTGTCACAAATATTTCCTATCGAGTCTCCACTGGCTGCTTCTTGCACACAGCTGAAAGGACAGAAACCATGTTCATGTGTATTCCTTCAGGGATGGTGAAACACAGACTTTAGAGTGTGTGAACTGAATAATTTTACTCTCTTTCAGTACCTCTCAAGCATAATGTCCTGTCGAACTTACATTCATGATAATTCAGTTTTTGATGTTGTAGCAGTCTTTTGCGCCCCTCATCCTGGAAATCAGATTTGATTCTCAAGACTTGCCTGCAAATCTGCTCCTACTGGCCTGTCACAGAATCACAGACTCACAGAATGGGTCATGTTGAAAAGGGACCACAGTGGGTCATCTCATCCAACCTCCCTGCTCAAGCAAGGTCTCCCTATAGCACACTGCGCAAAATTGCATCCAGACGGCTCTTGTGTGTGTCCAGAAGATATTTCCAGGAGGAGACTCCATGTGGATGTCTCCTCTTCCTCACCTCTCATTATTCTCTTCCCAAAGAGCAGGCCTACGTGCCTAACGTATCTTCAGCAATGGCTCCCTGCCCAAAGCCCCATATGGCAGAACACTTGCTTCCCAAGCTGTTGCCCAGGAGCACCTGCAGGAATAGCACAGCCTCTTTAAGTGATGGTCGGGGGGCCTGGAATTGTGGCCGCATGCTTGGGATGATCAGACTTGCTGTCTGCAGTGCACTTGCCAAGGCACCAGTGCTTCCTGCAGAAATGTGCCACCTGCTTCCTGCTCTGGCATGCCACTGCCATGGCATGGGCTGGGATGTTAAGTCAGAGGCATGACAGATAACTCATCCAGCAGCTGCTTCCCCATGCTGTGCGGGACAAGGAAGGGACTATCTGGGTTCATTTTCAGCTTCTCTCAGAGGACTGCCAAGCAAGAGGCAGCAGTGTCAAGTTGTTACAGGATAGTGATCCCTAATTCCCCAGTCATGGGCTCGTGCTGGAATGTATCCAGAAAACATTTAAAATTGAACTTATGGGTGACATTGAGAACCACAGAGTAATACTGGCTCAGCAAAGACCCAAAGACCAGCTTTAAGAGCCTAATCTCCTGACCACAGAAACTAATGAATATCTTTAATTTCGCTGCAGAGATTGTTGCCCAGATGCAAAATCATGGTTTCAGAACTAGATCAGGGAGACAGGAAATGAAGATTACAACTTTATTTTCCTCTTGCATAAGTGGAAGAATAGCAGCCCAAAAGTATATTTGCACAAGTCATAACCGTGCTAAAAGTCCTTTGGAGATTATGCAAATATTAGTCTTTGCTTTATGACCAAAGAACAACCCAACATTTGAAATAGCAAACCTGTGACCATTAGGCAAGAAGATAGCAGCAACATAAATGGCAAACAGAGGCTATTCCAGTTCTAACAGAAATTCAGTGTTCTGTTTCCATGCTGGTAAACATGCTTGTAACATGATAAAGGTGTTACATGTTTATCATGTTGCATGCTGATAACATGGTAAGCATGGCAGTGGGAACGAATTAAGTAACAATTCTGGTGAAAAGTAAGCAAATGTAGACCCTTTAAATATTGTAGCTACTGATGACCCAAACTGTTCTTTTCTCTGGAAGACATGTTCATTCTGGTTAGGGCAAAGATCAGATAATTCAGTTTTTGGTAGCATTTTATTTGTTAATTTGCTTTATGAAAGTAAAGAAAGCATGTCAACTGAAAGAAAGAATAGGCTGTTCTTTTTATTATTGTATATGGCAACTGTTAAACTTCTCTGTTGGATAAGGTCCCTAATGGAGAGTCTCTCTTCCACTTCTCTGACCTCTGTCCCTGATATTTGTTGTAAGTGTGAATCTGTGTTAAAAAGCAGCTCTAATCCTTTGAGTCCCCGATTATTCAGCAGCACAACTGTTTTGCGTATAGCTGTCTGTATGATTTATTAATCCCAAAATTAAAAATTAAAATCAAAACTGATCTGCTTGTTTTTTCAGATGTGAGTGTTTTAAAGGGATTTTCCTTTTGTTTCATAAAACTCACAAGCTGTTGTGATTGTAAAATCAAAGCTGTCCTAGCTAAAAACTATTTTTTCTTTAGGCTGCTTCATTTTTTGAAAATGTCTACTCCCATTGTCACAGCCAATATAGCCAGTATGGGTTATCTGTTGGTAATCCATGGGCTCTGGAAATGTCTCATAGTTATAATAATTTTCATTTTTTTCATCTCTTCAATTTATACTGTACAATTTCCTGTTTTCCTAGTATTTAAAAAATATACCTTGAAGCTTGCTTCAAATGATAAAAAGTAAGAAATTCAGACTTAGAGAGAAACTTGCAGTTAATTTGCTTTCTGGCACCTAAAGGTCAAAGAGCAGCGGGACTTCATTGGGAGAACATATGGGAAAGCTCTTGGCTTGCCTCATTACCTATTTTTCAGTAATCTCTGCATTTGCAGAGAATGAAGAGACTGAAAAGTATTCATAACCTACAGTATATTAGGGCCAATATATTCAGAAAGAAAATTGTTCAGTCCTTCTACCCATGGCATAATTCAGTTGACTTAAAAATTGGTGAAGTTTTGTTTGTGTTCTTTCCTGGTAGACTACAGTTTTGGAAGCCAGCTTTGATTGACAGCTTGGTCCAATGCTCTGAGATAAACTTCAAGTTTAAACTTTGCTTGGGAACAAGGAGGTGTTAGGAGGCCCAGTTCAGGGTACTGAGAAAAGATAACTGGACTTGTTCCCAAAGGGAAGTTTCTTTGGCTTTAGCACAGGCCATAGCTTGAAAAAAGTCTTAGCACAGGCCATAGCTTGAAAAAAGGATTAAAGAAGAAATTGCAAACAAAGAATATCCATGTTAAAAACCAGAAATTTGTCTTGGTATACCACAGCTATGACCTTGCGAAGGAAGTTAACATTTATAGAATGAAGGCTTTAGAACTAAGGGAAACCTTGTCACAGGAAATCTAGTGGGCTTATCCAAGCCCTAATACTATTCCTTCAGCCAAAACTAATCCTTTTGTCCTCAACAGACTCCAAAAACTGCAACTGGACCTGTAGAAGATAGAGACTAAGTTTCTTCTGGCTCTGACTTTGCTTTGAGACCTGGTTGTTAAGAGAAGAAAGATACCAAGGCTATAGCAGCTAAACATCTGTATGTCCAAAGTGAGAGAGGCTGTTGGAAAATAATAGGAGAAAGGCAAAATTAATTTTCTGAGTTTTGGAGTGGAATAGTGGGGAGATCCAGCTTCAAATAAAAAATATCTTTGTAACCTGACAAGGAATAAAGAGATTTGAAGGGTGGATGACTTTGACTTGGCAGGAGAAAAAATTGGAACTGATTGAAGAAGAAAAGATAATTCTTAATAGGTGAAAGTGAAATTGAAGACTCAAGGAGAGACAGTACAACATGTTGTGCAAATTGCATTTAAGAGAATTATGCATGATAAGGCATCTAACACTTTTCATTTTTGAGACTGTTGGAAGACAAGATCTTGTGAGAAATAAAAATATGTAAGAGTTCCAGTCATGCTCTCTCCCTCTTGCCTTTATCCACATCTGTTCTTCTCACAAGGTTCCTCATGATAACCTGGGTTTGGTAGATGACAACTTCAGGATATCTTTACTAGATGAGGAATTGCTTGTTTGAGCCCCTCTTTCCTTAAGACACTCATAAACCTGTGGAAGAAGTTTTGGATGGATAAAATAGTACATTATATTTGCAATCCAAAGACCTGTCATCAGTTTATCTTAGAGTCACAAAGACTTCCAACCACAAAGACTTCCAGCCACAAAGCCTCATCTTGTTGTATGGGACATATGCATCCTGTTTGGCATAAACTGCTAGCACTTTATGTCTCAGGCAATTATAAGATTTTAGGGAAAATAAAGTATTGAGAACAAAGAGTAAAGAATTTTCATGCTTCTGATGGCCTAAAGTGGCATGGGTTGCAGAAACTGTAGATTCAAACATAGACTTATTAAGCACAAATCATTCTGCGTGATAGGTTTTGTTGATTGAGGGTCAAATACCATGCACTAGTGCTTGACACCTGTGCTTTTATCTGCTGGGAGAAATATTTCCAACAGACACCATGCAAGATAACTTTGAAAGAATAAACAGTTAAAGCCTGTGAGGTAAGATCTAGAGAGTTACCCTTTTCAACTTTATTAAAACTTAACTGATAAATCTGAATACTTATTCTGCTGCCACACTGCCTGTCAACTGATTTTCCTTTATCCTGTGCATTATATCCATTACTAAATGTATGATGGAGTCCCCTGTGGATGACTGTCCCCATAGCAAGTTATTTTTAGATCTCATTTCTTGACCTTTGTGATTTTCTCACCTGCTTCTAGCCCTTCTGCTTTCTAAACATTAGAGGCAAAGCCATATCATTTCTAACACGCATCCATATGACAATGTTGGGTTTCTCCTATCTCAGTGGGGAAATGACAGAGTACAAGGTGAAAAAGGCATTTTTCCACTGTTCTGTTGTCTTTATAGTTTTTCTTTCTTGCACTGATGTGCACTGAGGCTGGGAAGAAATATTCTTTGTGAGACAAATCATATTCCAAGAGAGGAAAAGCTAGGCAGACTTGTAAATGGATATAAACAGCATGCAATTTTGATTTTAAATATCAAAGGTAGCAAGAAACTCACAGTAACTTAGACTGAGTCTGTCTGTTCACCAATCCTTGAAGCCATTATTCTGCTGAAAAATTGCTTGATTTTAAGTTTCTGAAGATTTTCTCAGATTCTTATGCTTAATATTATTTTTCTCCCTTAGAGCATAATAAGCTGGAAGCATCACTAGAAAAGCAAAGTTATATTTCTCATTTTCCTGAAAGTCCACATTTTTGGGTGACAAGTGAAGAACAGCACTCTCTTTCCTTCTCCCATTCTTCTATGTGTGGAACTGGCATGAAGAGTTGCACGAGGAGTACCCCACGTGAGTAGTCCATGTACCCAGTATCTGTGTAGCTATTTCTCTGCTTGAGGCAGACGGACCTGTGCCATCCTGCCTTTAAAGATTTAAACAGTGGAGAGGGAGATTTCACACTTTGGGCCTGTGGGTGCAATCAGAGAAGGGATGAGGTCATTGGCTCTTCAAATGCCTTATCAACTGATGGCTCACATAGACCCTGTTAGAGCCTCTAGTCACAAGTGATGTAAAAAACCTGCAGATGTGTCTGTAGATAGGGTGGTTAGAATGATCCTGCGCTGCCAGAAAGTTATGTGGTAAAAGTTTAACCTGCAGGACCTTGGTTTCTAGCAGGCACAGCTGTTAGGCAATAGGGTGCTGTTAGGCTGCAGAAAATGCTGCTGTCATCTCTCTTGTATTAGTGTTCTTGAAAAGGATGAAGCAGGAGAAAATGTTATTACAAGTGTATAAGAGAAAATAAAGCACTTCCTGTTGAATGTGCAGAGCAAAGTGCTCCAACTTTTCTTCTGTCTGTAAACCTGTCTTTGCTGATACTGATGTTGACTGAGTGCCAATGAGTGGGCCTGCCAGAACCAAAACCACAGCATGTGAATGCTTGCATGCTGTCTGGCCAGCAGAGGACTCTTCACCTTAAAGATGTGGTGTATTTTCCATGCTGTAGGCATTAGTATGTTTGAGCCACATTAACAAAGCTGAGGAAGTTTATAGAAAAGACAAGACTTTATAATCTGTATCCACATGGTTCTAAAATCAAAAGCTCAACTTGTCACTTGATTCCATAGCAAGCTATTTCTCATGAAATTTGAAATGTGACTCACTGGACACTTTCTGATTTATAAGGCTGAAGTCAAATTACTTGAAAAATTTCTTTATCATAAGAGGCTTCAATGAAAAGTCACTGTTTACAGAAGTGAGGAGTTTGTATCAAGTTACTAATCTGAACTAATAATGAATTTTACTTTATAAAATGTGTGTATGATTTCCTAGGAAAATAACTTCATTGTAAGCTAACTTACTCTAAACGTGAATTAATATTTTTTGGCCTGTAATGAGCAGCTAAAAGGTTTGGCTTTGCCCAGTTTGGAAAAAAGAGGGTTAATGGGTGACCTCATTGCTCTCTGCAGCTTCCTAAGGAGAGGAAGGAGAGAGGGAGGTGCAGAGCTCTTTTACCTGATACCCAGTGACAGAATACATAGAAATGGTTCAAAGCTTCACCAGATGAGGTTTAGACTTGATAGCAGGATGTATTTCTTCACTGAGAGGGGGGTGAAATACTGGAAGGGGCTTCCTGGAGAGGTGCTCAATGCCCCAGGTATGCCAGTGTTTGAGACATTGGGACAACACCTTCTTAAGCTTTACGTCACCCCAGAAGGGGTCAGGCAGTTGGACTGGATGATTTTATTATGTCTCTTCCAGCTGTAACTATTCTGTTCTTCTGTACTGTATTCCATTGTATTCCATTATATTATTTTGCTAAAAGTAATTTAATTATTTTGCTAAAAGTAATTTAATTGCTTTTTTAAATACCTCTCACTTTTTTTTGATACGGCACTGAATGACAGAATTTCTCACTTCTTGAGGCCAATGGCAAATTTTCTACTGATTGACTGTAGAATAGTAAAAGATATACTGTGGTTAAAATAATGTAGTAAATAATTTTCAAAACTGCTTAGTATGAAAATAAATATCAAATATAATTTTTTTTATTGGAATTACCACCTTTGCATTAAGTTCTTCCTGACTGTGTTAGTTACAGATTGTCCTTTTTCCAGAAACAGCAAAGCTGTAAAGTTCTCTGCATTTTACTTCATCTCTACATATCTATTATTCGAATTTAGAATATCCTCTCTGGTGTAAACATTTTCATACTCTTTGAAAATTTTGGCTTACAAAGCTTTGAACAGATCTTTTTAGAGCTCTCAGAGACTGCTAGTTTAATATTGTTCTGACTGTTAAGGAAGTATAACCCAATTACAAAGTGAGTTTTCCGAATCTGCTCTGGCTAATGGAATACCATGACTTTCGTATTGAACTTTTCCTTACCACTCAGACAAAAATCCTCTTTGAGCACACATGCTTGAAAATATCAGCAAACAGTGCTGTCCTTGTTGTCCAAACAACAAGATATTATGCAATTTTAAATAGGATGGATTATTTCTCTTCTGTGGAAAGAAGCATCAATTTTGCTGCTTACAGAAAATTAGTTTTCAATTATGGGATAAATATGGAGAACAGATACTTATTACTGTGTTTTTGTCCTAATAAAACTGAGAAAACTCTCACTGACTTAGGATGATACCAACTTTTTACTCAGCAAGCTTATTCTGAGAGTTTATACAAGTGAGAAAGCTTGTCTTACTACCTGATAGAGTCATTCTTAATCAGATCCAGCTGACAGATTTTCAGTGTGAGGAACAAACCTTTGCTAGTTTGGAGATGAGAAACAGGATTTTTTACCTCAGGGAGAAAATAAAAGGAAAAGTCAGGACATAAACAGGAAGCAGGGCAGGTGTCTGAAGGGTAATGCTTACCACTTTTACAGGTTTTAGAGGCAGCAAGAGATGCCAGAATGCAAAATTCACCCTCTGTCTCAGATCTCAGGTCTCTGATAAATCAGCATATCATAGAATAGAGCCATGATCCCTTTGAATTTAACCTGAACCTTGCTGTGCCTATGTTTAGAACCACCACTGTTGGACCAGTTCAGAAGCTCATGAAAGTAAAACATTCTACTGAAGTTAGTACTGCTACCATGGTTTACTCTAGATGAATATTTGACTTTCTGTGTATGTGTTTAGTCCCAACATGTATTATGTTTTTTACATGATAGGCAAAGGCACCTTTGAAATTTAAGATTGTCGGTATAAATGACAGCTCTGTCTCCCCTCCAGTAGAACTGACTGTATTAAAGATCAAATAAAAAAACTATTGTTTGTCTTTCTTGC
The DNA here is from genome assembly GCF_047830755.1 of Zonotrichia albicollis. Taxonomy (NCBI): domain Eukaryota; kingdom Metazoa; phylum Chordata; class Aves; order Passeriformes; family Passerellidae; genus Zonotrichia; species Zonotrichia albicollis. Next base: position 69,402,904 of record NC_133860.1, read on the forward strand.
AGAATTTCTAGTCATTAGACTGCTTGTAAAAGCTAGGCATTTATCCTGTGACATGAAGAATAATTGTTGGTACCTGCAGTACATAGTTATAGGCTGATGCTTGGTCCTTGATGCACAAAGACAAATAACATTTTTCAACAACAGAAATAGACTTAAGGCAGTACTATGGTTGCAAAAGGAAGATATAGGTGGTTAGTGTGATCTAATCCCTACTGCTAGAGGCAGAGGTGTTTTCCTGTTAAAGCAGTTACATGTTGTAGGTTAGAAACTCACAGAGATGCACAGAAACAGAGAGAATTTTCCAAATAAATCACAGTTGTTAAAGGAAGCAGACATGTCTGGGCTCTTTTGGAAATGTGTCTGAACAGCCCACCACAACAAAGAACCAAGATGGTTTAAGCAGGGCTTCAATCCACTGAAGTAGAATATTTCAAATGTGACTCAAATGTGCCATATGGCTTAAGTGATAATGCATTTAGGATCTAGATTGGGGGTTATATCACCCACATTTACTCAAGGTAAATAATTAATTCAACCTATTGTTAGTACTGAGAAAGATTGAAAATTCTTTCACTTAACCTCATAATCAATATTCTGCTAACTCATCCAGAAGCCAACCTGGAGGGGTGTTACAAAAATAATGTATTTGTTATTAATTTCATTTTTGCAGAATTCACATTCATCTTATGTTTCTCTTCATGGATATAGCTACGGAATATTCCTGGACAGCCCTAGAGAAATATCCAACATGTCTGCTTACAAATTAGTTGTTTCTGAACCAAAGCAGAATTTTTAGAAAGGACTGAATCTAAATTTATTTGAGAGGAGTCTGGACTTAGTCAAAGAAGAGGGAAGAGAGAAATGAAATTGGGGAAGAACAGGGAACAATGCAGGGATAAATGTGTACTGTCTTTACCTTTTTGCTTGAGGCAGGATCAGTCACAACATTTATTTGCTTTCCTGTTGTTGTTTTTTCATCATGCTACTGAGGAGAATTACAGAATGTAATTACAGAACAAAATTAATACTAGAAAACTCTGGAGTTCTTTATGCTTATATTAATGACTGGGTAAAGTAGATGCTGAATAGCATTCAACAGCAACCTCTTCCAAGAGAAAAGGGAAAATGCATATGTTTTTCTCCTCTAGGAGTGCTTTATCAGTGCAGTGTTTTTTGTGCTCTTCAGTGGTAGCAAACATTATTAATTATGAAGAGTGCTTGTTTTCCTACAGTGTAGAAAATACTGGTCTGACCTTAAAATTACCAGATTTAGTGTAGGCAAGGGCAAGTAATTTGATAAAATGAGGCAATATTTGTATGCCTTTGTTCCCTGATATTAAAATATTACTTCAGATTGGGAGGAATAATGACTTTATTTTTCTGAAAATGTGTCCTGCTTATTCAGAAAAATAGGCTTGTTACCTTATCTTCCAGGTCTCTGTACAATAAAATGTTTCTAGAAAGTCATGTAGCAACTTCCTAAGTGAATCAGTTACTCTGAAGATTCATGGAGAAATTAATTTCTGGTAGCATTGCATAAGAATGTACTGATTAGCAGTTCTCATCACACTGAGGGCACCCTCTTGCTTGGTTCAAAACATCATTCTTTTTCTCCTTTCAAGGGATCCCTTTTGTCTTAATTAAAAATGGCTATTTGATGAATGATGTCACATTCATAAATAAATAAGTAAATATTGCTCAGCGATTAAGCCAGTTTCTCATTCACCTTTGAATAAAGCTGACTGGGATGTGGAGAATAATCTTCAGTATTTCCATAGCTGTGGCTGCAGTCCTTCAATGGAAGAGAATAATTTGAATAAATCACATCGGTGAAAAGTAAGGGTACCTGATTGAGTGCTAAAGATAACGTTCCCTTGCTAATCAGATTAATCCCACTTCCTTCAAGCACACAATCATAGAATGCTTTGTGTTGGCAAGGGCCTTACAGATCATCTAGTTTCAACCCTATGGCCATGGAAAGGGATGCTACCCATTAGATGAGGTCCCATCTGGCCTTTAAAATTTTTTAATTCTGTATAAGACCACCATGAAGGAAAGCTCTTTGACTTACTGAATGCCAACTTCAAATTGCAAAAGCAGAAGAAAAGCACCACCCCAAAAGACTGATATTCAGAGGACAATGTAACCACTAACCTGTGGGACTGGAAGTCCTCAGGTGAAACTTCTGTTTAGCATTTCCTGTTCTCCTGTTCAAGGACTTACAGCCATGCAGCTTTAGTTAAATATTCTGTTGCTGTTGATTTTTTAGATGAATTTTGAGGATCCAAGATTACACTTTCTAGTGTATCAGACAAAGTATGTCATCTGGGACACTGAAACATCAGCACTGTATAGAATGTCATGGAAGTCTCATCCACCAAGTAATTTGATCACAAAAGAATGTCTATTAAGGACATTAAACTCTGTTTTCCTTTGTTATTTAATCTTACTGCTTTGATAATGTGCTCTTGATTAACCAGTGTTTATTGCCATCCAGGAGCATATTTGCCCCTAGAAATATCCCTATAACATCAAGGAGACAGCAATTTTGTTCTTGTCATACTGCAATATTTGGAAGACACTGATTATTCTTAAGAACACAATTAAGAACACCAGACCCTCAGTTGCATAGGCATCCAGTATATGTTGTATTTTTATGGAGCAGCATCTTGTAAAACTGTTAGGCCTAAAGAAATTTATAACCATTTATTTCTTGAAAACAGATTTAAGACAAACTTCCCAGAAGAGGATGATACTGAGTAGTAAGTATGTCCATTTTTTAAGCAGACAGAGATTACTCCCAAACCCTGATTTATGAAGAATAAAAACCAGGATTCTTGTTTTTCTATTTTCTTTGTTTCAAAGACTGATTAGCAAGATAATTTTCTTTTGATGTTTGTAGCTTTTCAACCTAAAAAATAGGATACAGTGTTTGCATGGCACTTCTGACTTGGAAACACCTGGTTTTCATTTTCAAATTACATGAGAAGCTCTGGTCCTGTGCTTAATTTCAAATGAAATCTGTGTGGTGTAATGCAGAGCAGCACTGTTCTGGGTCCTGGTTACAAGGAGCACCTTAATTGAATTGACAAAAACACTCCCCTTTCTTCTCTGCCTCGCCAACTCCCCCAAGTTCAAAGTTATATTAGGAATGAAGAGTTGGAAAGAAATAAAATTAAATTAAATTAAATAAAGACAAATACCCTTTCTAAACAGCATGCTCCAAAGTGTCTGGATTAAAAAAACCTATAGCTTGAGCCTATCCTATGATACAGGTCAATCAGCTATGAATTCCACTGTGAAGGAAAAAAATTAGGAAAAAAGTGGGGAGAGTGCTCTAGAAAGTTCATGAATGGAACTGTTTATAAGTGTAAAATTAATGGATCTTCAGCTGCATGGATAAACCATGTACATCGGGTAATTTTTCTGCATACACTCCTCAGTGGACATGGTGGAACTGCAAAGGAAGGAAGCAATCCTTTTACTTTGTCTTCATTTTTGAAGATAGTGCAAGTTTTGAATACTCCTTTGAGACTAATTCCAACCACATGGATGGCTGCCTTTTTTCTAGTTGCTACCTTCAGACTGAGTTAGCCACCTTCTTGGGGATTTAACTGTCTCTGATGGCAACCTGTCCATCTAGATATAGATAAAATCACCTAAATTCTGAATTTTCTACTGTCTTTCCACAATTCCCTGTTGCTGGTAAGATGACAATCACTGTGTCTGGGAAAGAACAGTAGTACAATTTACCTTTTGCAGGTGAGGATTTGCAGAGTAAACTTCCAGAAGACAACCTGAAGTGCACACAAAGTACATCTGCTGCACAGTAGGAACATCTTGAAGCTGTTGTATAATTTTTAGTCTATGTGAGAATGTGGTCCTGTTGAAGTTGCAGTTGTTTCTACTGACAAAACCAATGTTGCCATTGTTCTCATCTGAGACAGACTGAAGAAGAAACTGAAAGAGAAATTTTGCTGTGTACAAACATGATGAACAAAATCTGGACAATGGCATTCCCTTAAACTTTTGACTAATGGGTTGTTACTTTCTCAGAAACAAAAGGATTAGCTGTATCTTGACCCATCCAGCTCTGTTTACACACCACACAAGGTAACTTCCAAGTAAGCTTCACTTTCAGCTCTTTTTTCAGCTTGAAGTTTGTGTCCTAAGGTCACAAACCTTGGACACAAGGCTGTAGTGCAGGTTGGCCAAGCTGTGCACTGTGCAGATAATAGTCATTCTAGTGATGAAAAATCAGGAAGTGAAATACTCTGCTGGGTGTGAGTTCTCTTGATTCTTAATCACTCTCATTGCTATCTGCACTAATGAAGTAGAAATTATTGCTATCTGCACTAATGAAGTAGAAATTAGGCAAGAATGTTTCTTGCCATACTGTACAGTGGCCAAACTAACAGCTCTTTCCTACAGCTCATCCATGTCCTGAGAAGGGCCCTAACCTCACTCTAAGGATGACACCTTTTTGATGATAGTTTTGTTCCAACTTGTCAGCATGCTTGGTATTGTGCTGCCACAGCATCTATGTGGCTGTTGGTGTTATGTTTGCATATTCTGGAGTGACTTGAACAGACATAATGCCATTGTCTGGTCATTTATAACTGTATTGGAGACACATCTGGAAATGTACTGGTAAGATGAACTCTGGCCATTTGATATAGCTTAATGGATTTAGTCTATCTCTTTCAGCTGCAATAATTAACATCTCATTTGTTGTATTTGCAGTGATTAGTGGCTCCTAAACAGCTGGTAAAAATATCCAATACTTTGCATGTGAAAACTTACTGAAGCAATCAGCAAACAGCTTCAAGGATGATAAAAGGTGTGTAGTGGAAGCCCTAGCAGAAGTAGCTGAGGTTGCTTGGTCTGTTCAGCCTGGAGAAGAAAGGGAGATCTCATTGCAGTTACAATTTCCTTGGGAGGGGAGGAAGAGGAGCAGGCACTGATCTCTTCTCTGTGGTGACAGTGTCAGGACCTGAGGGAATGGCCTGAAGCTGTGTCAGGGGAGGTTTAAGTTGGGTATCAGGTAAAAGTTCTTCATCCAGAGGGTGGTTGGGTTCTGGGACAGGCTCCTGAGGCAAGTGGTCACAGCCTGATAGAATTTAATAAGTGTGTGACTCTTAGGGTGCCCTGCAAAGAGCCAGAGTTGGACTCAATGATCCTGATGGGTCCCTTCCAACTCAGCATATTCTGTTATTCTATGATTCATTTATAAGTTTGATCAGACAGAAACATAAGTTGTCCCTTCTGAGACTTTTTCTTACTCTCTGGTCCCTTTCATCCATCCATCTACGTGGAAGTACACTGGCCACTACTGTTTAGCACATAAAACAACTTCAGGTTGCTCTCTTATAACCTTGTTTGTGGTTACAGGATGTGTTCAAAAGGCAAATCAGTCAGGGTATGAGCTGAAGCCTTGTCTATGCTGCTTTTCTTTGTTCTCATTACTTCCTTACCTTGTATCACAGAGCAGGCTACTTCCCTTCAACCACTCATTTTGGCTTCGATGACACATGAAATTGGAAGACCTTTGACCTGTATTACTAAAAATAACTAAATTTGTGCTTGAAAAAAATAAATTATAGGCTTTACATGATCTGCTTTTGGGAGGCAAGAAAGAAAATTCCAGTATTTGAGAAAACACTTTAGTAGGTGAGCATAGAAATTCCCCTCTAACCTGTCAGAGCAAAACATCTTCACTCTTTTAAATGTGATTTTTTTTTTGTAATGTGACCAAGCTATTAAACTTGTTAGAGATCATGGCAGATGGCATGTGTCATATGAATTTGAGCAAATGTTATTGAGTCATAAAAAAATAATTGAAAACTCTAGCTCTTAGCTGCATAGGCAAGCAAGAATTTTAACATAGGGAAATGCTATAAATCTTTTTGTGCATATATAAACCCTCTCTGTAAGCACTGGGTCTTGGTGTCAGAGGCCTTCTGAGGAAAAACAGATTTCTCAAAGGCAAGAGGGGGCTATTCTTCAGAAAAACTGTGGTTTAGAGAAATTCCCAAAAATCACATAATGAGAAATGCTTTGGTTTTTTGTAACTCAGTTATTTTCCTTTCATGCTAAGAAGTTACAGATACCTGAAATGAGATGATTTTCTCTATTCCTTAGCCTCTATTTTACATTGCATATGAAATGTTCTCTAAACTCTATAAAGATTTGTTCCCAATTTTGAGCCCCTTTACACTGACACCAGACACCATGATCTGCCCTCCAGCCTAAGGCTGAATAATGCGGTGGCGGCTTCATGGGTGGAGCCACGAAATACCCAGCAGACTCCCTGTGTGTGTGCTGGGCCACCCACGAGGAGATTAATGCATGAGCAACCCTTCAGACTGCAAGAAACAGCTCCTTGTAGGACTTTCAGAGCTGCAACACAGACATGCAAATGTTGTCAAGGGCGAAGTATGTGACTTGCACCCCATCAAAGGCACACAGATGCAGGTCCTGAAACACTTCCATGTCAAGCATCTTCCACCAAGAGCCTCATCTATTGAGGCAAGTAAATGCTGGCATCCACTTAACAAAGGGTGGTCTACTTGGATATGCCTGCAGGCTGGCCATGGACAAGGATGTCCTTGCAGAATGGCCACGAAAAACATGTAAGCAAATGTCCCCGTGCAGTTGCAGTCCCTTGGGCAGGGATGAGCTGTCAGATTTCAGGCCCCATCCATGTGTACAAATTAATAACTGTATTTTTTTTAAATAGTTCTGTTTTGGGGATGTCATGGTTTAACCGCTGCCAGAAACTAAGTACCACACAGCCACTTGCTCACTCCAGCACCAGCAGGATGGTGGTGATATAAAAAAAGTGAGAAAACTTTTGGGTTGAGATAAATCATAGTTTAATTTTGAAAGCAGAAGCTGCACACAAGCAAAGCAAAAAAAGTTAGTTCACTGATTCCCATGAGTAGATGGATATTCGGCCATCTCCAGGAGAGCAGGACCTCATCATGCAAGCAGTTACATGGGCAGACAAACACCATCACTCCAAACATCCTCACAGTCCTTCTTCTGCCCCTGAAACCATAGAGTACAGGATATCCCTTGGGTCTGTTGGGGTCAGCAGTCCCAGCTGGTTGCCTCCCAACTTCTTGTGTGCCCCCAGCCTGCTTGCTGGGAGGGTGATAAAAGAGGCAGCAAAGGCCTTGGCTCTGTGTAAGCACTGCTCAGCAATAACAAAAACATTCCCGTACTATCAACACTGTTTTCAGCACAAATCCAAAACATAGTCCCATACCAGCTACTGTGAAGGAAATTATCACAGCCAAAACCAGCACTTCATTTCTTGAAGTTAAAGCTATTGCTGAAGTGGTATGACTGCAATCTGTGTCAGGGCTCTGCTCCATCTCCCTTTACACTGACTGCATTGTCATATCAGAGGCACCATTTCTATAGCACCACTTCTGATTTAATATATTACTATGACTACTAATTAGGGTGTCAGGGAAGGAGAAAGTTGCACCAAATCTTAATCATAAAAATTAGAATCGTCTTTCATCAAGTCCCTTACAGGTAGCCTACCAGACATCAAGGTTCACAAGAAAATTCAGGTCTCAATTTCAACTTTTTCATTATAACACCTGTTCAAATCTACTCTTCTTCCTGAGGGGAGAGGGTTCCTAAAAGGCAAGAGTTCCAAAACTTCTTCTCGAGGCTAATAGTTTGAGAATTACCATCCACACTTTAGTCTGCAGACATAAATATTTTTAAAATCACCTGAACATTTGTAAGGAAGTTCTGCTTACTTATTTCAAGTCAGCAGTTTTTTAAAAAAGTGTCATTAAAGGGTGCTTTAAAAGGTTAATTTAACAACTTCAGAGTTTCACGCAATTGTTTCCCCACTGAATCAAAATATGTTTCTAATTTTCTATTTCCCACCATTTGACAGATTTCATGCCATTACTCTCATCTTGGATGCATTGTGCATGTGTTTGCATGTGCATGTGCACCTGAACCTACAAACTTATAAGTAAACTAAAATTGGCAAAACAGCAAAGTGGAGATACTATGTGAAATGATAGCATAAAGTCCTATCCATTTGCCTTTGAAACAGTCAGAAGAGATATTTTGGTCTCTACATGCCAAGTGGAGTCAGTCAAAAAGGTGTTTAAACAATTTAACATCTAAATGCAACTTCTTGGAAAACAGAGGAGTCTGGACAAGGCTGGCTGGGCTCCACTAGGCTACACACAATGCAGCCAGTGTATGTTTCCAGGAATGCTGGAAACTAGATCTCAATGCCCTGCTGTTTGCCTACATCTCTCTTGGTGGCCCCATGCAAACACTTACAGCACTGCATGGCCATGAACCTGGCACTGCTGTGTGTTTTAGGAAGTGTGGAAGACATGGAGAAGGTAGAAAGTTTAAGAATTGCCTGCTCTCTTTACCTTTGTCATAGGGACAGTGGGTACTGTCACTACAGGTAGAGTGAGTTGCGTCTGACTCTTCAATACATGATGGCATGTCTTTTATTATTTTTCATTTTCTTTTCTTTAATTAAAAGTGAGTCTCTACAAAGGCTGGATGAGATATGGAGCCTTTGAACATAAGAGAGTGCAATACCATCCTTACAAGGGCAGACCACTCCAGCTCTATACTTCCTGTTCTCTGAGAATTTATTTGCTAATAGCCTATAAATAAACATGCTTTCCACTAACTCAGCTTCCAAGAAGTCCTCAGGAACCTGTTAGTCATTGTATCCCAAATCATCTGCTCAGAAAGAAAGGTGCATTACTCATAGATGACCAGTTTCAATGTCAACGGTAATGAAATATACTTAAGAAGCTCTAATTTAAAGTCAAATTTATCACTAAGTAGTCAGAAGACTAATTTTGTGATATGTAAAAATAATGACTTATTCTAGAAAAGACAGCAGGATGTAGCTCGCTATTATTTATTTTAACAAGCATAGAGGAGGGATGGGGAACTGCTCATTACAGTTATAGGCCCATTAGTAAACATTTTCCTTGCTTTTGTACTTTCTTTTTTTCCTCACAAGGAAATGTGGGAACAGGCAGAGGTTCTCTGGTTTTAGGCCTATTTCTCCCTCAAGAGGTTTATCCTGAGCAAGCTCTTATAAGCTGAATGCTCAGATTGGCAGAGGATTGCATGGCATCTGGCTGCTCCTGGTCTCAGGATACCAGCTCAGTGTCTTCCGTCCAAAAATGTACACTCCTCTACTTTGGTCTGTGTCCACTTTTTGGATTCTTCCTAAAAACTGACAATCAACCTGAGTAAAAGAAAAGAATATGCTTAGTTCTTGTGAATGTGTTTTCCATTTGGAGCTAATTCCAGTACTTATTAAACCAGTCTTCATAGATGGCTTTTAAATATTAAGTAATATAAACAGGTTGTGAATGGGATTTTCTTTTTGGATAGATGATTCTTCAGTAACCAAATTATCTTTTGATTCATATCAAACTAATGCATACCATTAGTATTGATGTGTAATGCTGCACAAGAAAAGAACTGAACTAAATTCTGAAATCTCATCTAGTCTCTGGACCAGAAAAGTGCTTAGGTCTGTGCTTAGTTACCAGGGATTATGATGCTTAAAACTTCTGTCTTGCAATTGAAAATCATAGGTTTGATGAAATGGAAGTTTCACTGCTATATGAGGAATTTTTTTTAAAGGAATAGGGATGTCTTCAGACAATAAAATCTGGTTTTTAAAATGTTGTTGGCTTCACCAGCACTGTATTTCTGAATGACATTGTTCCCAGCTAGCTTGCAGTTGCTGTCCCTCTTATCTTTATACCTTCAAAGTTAACCACATTCAGGTAACTTGACCTGGAATTCTGTTGTCTGATGAGCAGTGAATTGCTTTGGTGGTTTGGTTTAGACTTTAAATATTAACCATGGTCTACATGGATTACCAAATATTTAACCACAAAACAATACATGCTCCATTCCCTATGTCTCAAGCAGTGGATACCTGCAAAGTCTGTGTAATTCAGCTGAGCCTGCAAAGAAGTGAAACTCTGGGTATTTTGTGATTCTCCTTCTGATGCCATGTCCCTGTAAGTAAGCCATGTGCTGTACAAACTTATTGGCAGCAATGATTTGGAAAGACACGGAGGGACAAAAGGTGGATTGGATTGGCTGGATAGCTCTGTCAGTACAGAGAAAGTCTCTCTTCCTCCCTCCAGGCAGGTGCTGCCAATGGAGGAACTGTTCCAGAGGTTCCCACATTTTGAAGAGGATGTACTCCCTGCATGTAGGGATCATTATCTCATGTATTAGGAATAAGCATTCCTCTGCTCAAGAGAGAGGATACAGTGAGTACACACCATGGGCCACTCTATGGTTTTGCCTGCATGACCATGGAGAGGAAATGATGAAGGGTTATGGAACATCTTCTTTGACCCTGGAGGCATGGATACATGAGTTGCAGGGAAAACCAATCACAAAACAGTCTTCTCCAAGGAAAATTGCTGCTCTGGTTTCCAGTGTGCAGTTCCCAAACAGACAGGAAGGGCAGGTCTTATTTCTGATCTTAATAAAGAGAGACTTCTGATTTGTATTTACAAGAAGCAAATAATGAATACTGACCAGGATTTAGATGGGCCTTGCCTTCAGCCAGGTGGAGAAAAGTGACAGCCAGGTGTACTGGACTGTGTGGACTTGATGGCCTGTCACAGCAGCCCCACAGGGATACAAGACTTTAGTAGATAACTGGTGCAGTGCAAAGTGTACCCTAATGCCATCAGACTATGCAGAGACAGAGCCCTCTTGTGACAAGGGGATCCAAGCAGCTGACTTTATGGGAGTCTGGAGTCAGCTTGATTGGGAATGAGTGGCAAAAGCAATCCGTTGTCACTGGACCAGAGGTATCCTTGTCATCGACTATCTTGCCCCTTGGAGGCTGAAGAAATTAGGCATCTGTCTACCTTGCCTGATCTCTGAGAGAACTCTCCTGTTGTGGGGGTGCTGAAGAGCAGCAGGTGCCTGCCACCACCACAGCGGTGCATGGGAGGTAATAGGGTTCCAATGGAGACTCTGCAATTCCTACCCTGAGGTGTTTTGCTGGCTGGAGAGCCAAGGAGTGATCAGCAGGACCTGCTTACCCCTTAGCAGCCCCATATGGCAACTGTGAAAGTCTGATGGGGAGGGAGACTAAGAGTAGATTATCGTGGCCTGAGTGAATGCCACCTCTGAGTGCTGCCACAGCCAACACTTGGAGCTTCAATGCGAACGCCAGTCAAAGGCAGCCAAGTGGTGCCACCACTGACATTGCTGACGTGATTTCTCAACCCCTCTGGCAGCAGAGAGCAGGCCTCAGTTTGTTTTCACTTGGAGGGATGTCCACTAGACCTGGAACTGACCTTGCCAGGGATGGAAACACAGTCCCGTCTGCCATGGACTGATCCAGACAGCCATGGAACAGGGTAAAGCAGCACACCTGGAATATATTGATGATATCTTTGTTTGGAGGAATACTGCAGGCAAGGTTTTCGAAAAGAAAAATGGGGAAGAAAATGGTCTGACTTTGTTGTAAACAAAAGTGACGTCAAGTGACCTACACAGTTAATCTAGTTTTTAGGAGTAAGATGGCAAGATGGAAGTCATGTTCCAGTGGATGAGATATAGTAGATAACAGCAGTCTTTTCACCAACTAGAAAACAGGAAACAAGCTTTCTTAGGCATTGTGGGGGGTTTTGGAGGGTGCAAACCCTAAATTACAGTCTGAGTGTGGCCCTCTTTGTCAAGAAACTGGAAAGAAAATCAGTTTTCACATAGGACTCTGAGCAACAGCAAGAATTTGAATAAACTCAGTTTATTCAAATTTGAATAAACTCACCCACTTCAGTGAGCGATCATTCAATATTTATGGGTTGTAAACAGTGTGTTCTCCACTGCAGCTGGGGATGGTATTTCCTGGAGCCTCTGACAGAAAGTAGCAGGGAAAACTCAAGGTCAACTCTTAGAGCTTTGGAGCTAAGCGTACAGAAGATCTGAAGCCCATTATAGTCCAGCTGAAAAGGAGATACTGGAAGCTTACAAAGGGTTTCAAGCTGCTCTGGAAGTGATGGGCACTGAAGCACAGCTTCTCAAGTCACCCTGATTGCCAATGCTGGGCTGGGCGACCAAAGGAAGGGTCTTGCTACGCACCACGCAGCTGATGCGACGTGGAGTGAGTTGCACTTGTCGCACAGCGAGCTCAGATAGGAAACCCCTGTCATTCAGGTCCTTGAGCAAAAGCAATATCACAGGTGGGCCTGCCTTGGCCTGAGACAGGGATAATGCAGGCTGCTTTCCCCAGCATATTTTTTATGTTCAATGCATCCCCTTATACAGTACATAAAAGTTTTAATTGGACAGGGGCAGCCTGACTAGTAATCCCCTAATGCTGACAAACAAGGTGGGTTTTGTTCTTCCCTTTATTTGCATGGCTTGTTTTTAATGGATTTTATGTCTCTTTTCTTTTTGTTATTTTCCTTTCTATTAGTGTTGTTGTTGCTTAAGCTGTACTTACCTCAAACCACAACTTTTCCTGCTTTTACCATTTTGATTCTCTCCCCCATTCCAACAGAAGGCAAGTGATTGAGTGGCTGTGTGGTAATTGCTGTCTGGGATTAAAGCATGACATTGGCATGGGTTCAAAGAAATTTTTCAGACCAGTGGACCATCCCATCTCATATCCTGTCCTTGGCACTTGTAGTTGCTCTAGAGGAAGTTTAAGAAAACCATGCAGTATAGTTACAGAATAAGGAAGGATTATTTTTGCTGTGTTACACAGTCACATTTATAATTAATAAACTTAAATACTAGAATTTCTTTCTTCCAAATGTTGCATTCTTTTACTGAGACTTGATAATTGTGCTCTTCCAGTTTTCTTTAATTTTTATCTAAAAGTTTTCAAATATACTGCCAAAGTTCATGAAAAGTTCAGAAAAGATTTTCTCCTCTGTAATGCAAAACCTCACAGAAAGTCAATTATGTCAAACCACTACTATTATTTCCTCATCTACCATGTTTTTTATCTGGGAAAGCTTCCATGAAATTTTCTTTAACTCTGAATTCCTCCAAAAAAAAAAAAAAAAAAAGAATAGAAAAAGAATTCCTTGAAAACTTAATGGAAATAGGTCTTACCTTTATTTTCTTCAAAAAAAGAGAAATATATTTAAGGGAAGGCATTTGAGCAGGTTCTTGTTCAGAGGCATTCTACCCTTTGTAAAACTACATGGAGTTAATCAACTCTATGGTTCTTCTGATGTATTGGCACATGCTTTTGCTTCCCATTTAATTTCTTCACTAAAAAAATACAGTTCTCTCTCTGTGCAGATAACTTTTATTTCTTTTCATCTGAATATACCTCAGAAAGAAGGGTTTTCAGACAGCTCTACAGAGGTCTACAGGTTCAAATATGCAAACAAGACCAGAAGTGTAAAGAGCCAGAAAACAAACAAACAAACTAACAAACAAACAAAAAAACCCAAACCACCAAGCACCCTACCAAAAAAACCCCACCAAAACAACCCAAACCAACCAAATAAATAAACTAAACAACAACAACAACAAAACAAAACAAAAGTCATTTCAGGGCATGTATGGTATTAAGAATGCTTTAAGAAATTTATATACTTTCATTAATCATTGTTCAGGCCTTCATGTGTTTAACTTTCTCATGTATAGTTTAAGACAAAAGCTATTAATAATGAAATTATTTCTTGTGGTGGTTGATGCTGAGCATAGCACTGGCTTTCCAAGTTCAGCCTAACTTTCTACTTTGTTCCATGACCCATCCTTTTGTCCCCTCTCCTCTAGTGCTTTATAGATGTGCTTTTGATGTGATAATAATTATTTTCTTTTTTGATTGGTCTATACTCTTAATAACTCATACATAGCACTGAGATTTGATATAAACTCAAAACTAGAGATCAATCTTCATTCCATAATGGAATGTTATTGGCTGTGTATGAAATAAATACAGAGGATAAAGCACCAAGAATACAGAGATTTTTTTTTGGTACTTTTCAGTAGATGTTTAGAGGACTGTTTTAAGCCAGATGCTTGTGTTTACCATTATCAGCCTCCCTCTATTTTTCTCATGTTTGTTACCAAAATTTTCCTGTACTTATAATACTTAGTATAAACCTGTGGGAAGGGGAATAAAAAAGAACAGAGAGACAGACTGAGTTCTAGGTGTCTGAAACACCAATGAATATGAATATTAATTTGTTTTTACATGCTGATATGTAGATTTAGAAGCTTGAAGTGATAATCACTTGAAATAATGCATCAAGTTTAGCTTACAAGAGTAAGCTAAACCTTTGTCATACAAGAGTATGAAAAAATAAACACTCCTTAACAATATTAATTCCTCTACAAAAAACAAGTAGGAGGAGACATAAATAAGAGCCTGAAGAACGGTAGACATGTTCAGAGCTTCATTTAATGTTTGATTAAATCAGTTTAGCAGCCTGTTGCTTATGAGAGACATATTCTGTCTACTACTGGAATTTCCATACAGCTGTGGGATGGCTATTGCAGGATAAAGACAATCCCGTGGTGCACTGGAACCATGGGACAACCTCTTTCTGCATCCAGTGTAAGGTTCTGTGTGAAAGAGATGTAAATAGGCTCAGGTGTGTATTACTGACCTGTCCCAAGAAAGCAAGACTAGATCAGGCCACCTCTCTGTGCCTTCTTGGCTAAGCGTAGTGAGAGCCCTTTTGAGACTAGTCAAATTCCAGGAGAGCAGTGTTGCATAAAGAGGAGCTTCCTTTTTCTCATCTCTGGGTGTATGTTGGAATTAGTTAACAAGGAGGAGAAAGGCAAAAGTGCTTACCATATGAGACTATTCAGCCAGCCTACAGAAGAAAGAAGCCTTCTTCTAAAATCCCTGTTCGGCCTGGGGTCATCACTTGGAGGGTTGATCTGATACTGGGAACCAAACTAAGATGTAATATCTGTCACCAGCCAGACATAGCTAAACTCTGATTTCTACATGCACAACCGAAGCTTGGCAATGATCTATTCTTCAGGACAAAAGGACACCTCTGCTGCCTACAGCTTCACTGGAAGACATGGAACAAGAGCTAGCAGACAAAATTCTGGGTTTGTTTCCCCTCCTGGGGGCTGGCATGAGTTTTCACACTTGTATTCCCAAAAAATTGTAATGGAATATACCATCTATTCTATTTTGCACGTGTACTGGTGATTTTGCTCATGTGCTAGTGATTTTGTAGAGGCATGTATTTGTCCATTGTGTCAGCTTATTCAGTTTTGCCTTTTTGGGACGGAAAATACTGATTACATGAATGGCTGGGGGCAGAAATTGCAAGAGAGGGCTACAGCTGTTTGTCATCTACAGGCCATCTATTGGTGTGTGCTGCAGTTGCACATGGTGCATGCTGGATCAGAAGTCTGGCAGAGGCATTGCCACATCCATATGCATGGATGTCTGTCGAGGCATGGATGCTCTCTGAGATTTACTGCTTCTGCAAATACTAAGTTTCTCAGGCACCTTGGGCTTACTCACTTTGTCAGGGTAAATAAAAGATATATTCCCAAGGTCAAAACCAGCAGGAACAGTTGTTTCAGATGTATGGGGTGAGGAAAAATTTCCTTCCCTTGTAGTGTGGCTTGCAGATCACTTTCTCAGATGCTCACCTTAATCCTGTGTTCCTGGAGGGTCCCAGGGTTTTGATTTTGCTCCAGTCCTCCTCTGATATGACTATGTGATTTGAGGCTGTTGGTTCTGAATTACCTTCTTTTATTTATTTTGGGAGAATGTAATTTATGACTTTTTAGTATGAAGGAAATATTGGCAAATTCTCTTTCCAGAAGGAATGTCTAGCTCACGGTTCCTTCTTGGTTGCATGAAATGAAACTTATCCAAGAAGGCAAGTCCTTACACCCTTGAATTTCTATACTGCTGGCTATATCTATCAATAGAAAACTCCTCCTAAGACAGGTTCTAAAGTTCTTGTGGAACTTGAGAGAAAGGTTTCATTCTTTCCTCATAACTCCTGCAAGTCATTGCAATGAAAACCAGGAGTTTGAGAAGGTGTGCACAACCCACAAGGTTGTGCATTTGAAAGTGGCTGATCGTGCCACGAGACTCTTGTGGGAGAAATTACCTTACAAAATGTATCAATTCTATAGAATTATTGACCAGAGGTGTATAAAATAGTAAGTGAACATTCATTCAGATTATTCTGTATGCTGGAACGGCAAGGTTTTGTTCACCCTGCTTTGAAATCCAAATAACTGGATAATCCAATAGTTGTCCAACAAGATAAATTCTTCATGCTGGTTGTGGTGCTGAATTAGGATTATAACTGAGGTAGTATTCTAGCACTGACTAGGAAAGAAAAAGCCCAAATTTGGCTGGAGGGGAAAGAATTTCTTTGAAGTAAGGGAAGCTCATTAAACCCCTATGCTCTTTAACTGCAAATTTGTTATTGTATATGAGCAGCCTGCCAGCAAGGTTCAATGTGTAATGTTCCTTCAATCCATCAGGTTTACATCTCCTCCTGTGAAAATATAGTTGGGCAGTGGTCTGCTCCTTGTGGCCTTTGCATACGCTTCCTGTGTGACACTGATGTGGTAGGGCCCAGCACAAGTGAGCTATTGTCCTTGCTTGCTGGACAAGTCCTTCCCGTCAGAGCATGGCAACGTGTTCTGCTGGCTGCCAAAACTCCCCTTCCCCCACTCCTCCTCTCCCCCTGATTAAAAACAAAGAGCGCCAGGACTCGGTGTTTTCATAACTTTTGGGACTTCTTGCGTGGAGAGGAAGGGGGACGGAGGGTGGGAGCAGAGCAGCCGCAGCCAGCGGGTTCGCGCCTGGGGATTTGCGCCTTGCAGCTTCCCTCACTGGGTACGTCTGAACAAGCCGGAGCTGCCGTGCCAGCTTTTCCATCTAGGAGGAGTGTCCGCTCCTCCATGGAAGTGTCCAGGTGTGGAAGCAGCTGGGGAGTCAGGGAGAGCGGGTGCCAGGAGACTGCTGGGGTCACAGACTGTCTGGGAAGCACACAGCAAGTTTGGTGCTAACACTGTTTTATGTTTCTGAGTTGAGAGACTGAAAACCCAGGGGATCTAGACCTTCCTAGTCCTCTAAACTTGCAGATCAGTGTGGATACTGGATGAAATCTCAGCTGCTCTATAATTTCAATGAAACCAGAGTTTTATTTGTAAGGGGTGAATAAAACTAAGGAAATAGTTGTGGTTTTGTGACTATTAAAAGTGCATTCATTGTTTGACTTACTAGACTTCCTAAATCTGTAAGAGTACAAAACCAGAAGCTTTTATTTTACTACTAGGCCAGATAGTACACAGCCGACTGCAGAGATCTAAACCCATAGCTAGCAAACAGCATGCACCTGAGGTATTTCTCATGTTCTTTTCTAAAAGTTTATTTCAGTTTCCTCATCCACTCTTGCTACTTCTCCAGGTACTTTACAAAGTCAAAAAAATATTCTCTTTACAAACACGTTCTACCTGATTCCTCACTATGCATATAAAGATACAGCATATTTAGAATAAATATTAGGAAAAAAGAAAGTGTGAAAAATAAATGTTGTCCAATTTGAAAACACATATATTTGAACAAATATTAATAGACTTTTTCACAAGTTTTCAAATTTTACTTTTGCCATCTCTAATTAGCTTCTCTAAAGGGCAGTTATCTTTCTGTAAAATGTTGAAGTGTCTTTAGGAAATACATTACTACAGTATGCTACTTTGCATAATATATACTGTCAAAACAGTACTCTGCTTTTTAAATTGTTTTGTTCTTGCAAAATGTCTGAAAACAATTTCAAGTTCATCAGAGAAGAAATTGTCACTGTTTTTTGGGAGTCAGTTTAATGGATTAATTTGTAACAGACATTTGAGATTCCTTAATTTCTGCACCTCATGTTGAAATATAAGTAGGTATTTTCTAAAAGTCCTGTGTATTTCTATAGAAACATGTGTGCCAAAACTGGCTATTGTACTGCAAATATCATGAACCGCACCACAGTCTCATCCAAAAATTGAAGGCCTAGCGTTTTGCCATCCTGTGAAGGAGCAGATTGAGGTTTTGCTAACATTGCCTTGAGATTGAAAAAATGTTATGTAAAGAAATTTAATTTGAGTATAACCTGAGAGCAAGTTTGGAGCTTTTGATATTTTGTCATTCATTCATTGCACAGTCACTGCTTGGTATAAGTTAACAAATATATAACACGATGACATCACACCAAAACGCCGAGTTGAGAGCCTAGTTCCTTCTAAAGCCACTGTAGAAACAAAACATTGAAGCAGGACTGTGTAGCTTCTTTTCTTTAGCTTTATGAGACCTGCACTTTTAATTCAGGTCTGTCTTTGTGAAGATGAAGTCTGTGAAACAGGACAGGGCTGCCCTGGTACCTCATGACTCATCTGATTTCAAAAGGCAAGGAGCCCAGTGTAGTAACCACTAGTTCACTCACTCTGTAATTACTAACATGCATTAATCTCATAAATGGAGTTGTCTATTTTGTAGGAAACAAAAAATTTTTATAAAAGAATTAGCTGTATAAATAGTCTATCTCCAGTGCAGCAAATAGCCTTCTATAAAACCCAAGCTGTATTTCTAACCCTGAGATTTTTTTATTGCTCTCAAATCATTGCCAGACAATGTCCTTCATTTTATGTGGTCCCAGGGACTAGGAAACAGATTCCAGTGAGAAAGTTTCTCCCCTTCCTACTATTGAAAATATAGAATCTAACTATAGAGTTGAAGTAAAAATAGTAGCATTGCAAGTGCCATGAATATGGTCATTCTCTGTGAATGAATGTAACTATGTTTTCTTTGTGGCACAAGAGCAAGTCATCAGTGTTTAGCGTGCTATGTCCATAATGGCTACAGTTTATTTCCTGTGTTGTGGGCTGTGTTACGTCAGGTGTTTGCAGAGGAAAGAAAGCCTTAAAAATAAAAAAGAAATTACAAATAAAAATGGTAAGTGCTGGCATGGAGCAAAAAGGAACAAACCATTTTGACATGGTATTTTACATCTCAGCATAGATAATTTTGTAAGCTGCAGGCAGAGTTTTAACTAAAACTTGAAAAATTCACAAATTCTGTCCTTGTTCTCTGTAGTGCAAATTCAGAATGATCATTTATTGTCAATGAAACTGCTGTGACATTTGCATTAAGAAAATTATTTGTAGTGACCAACATGCTAGTAGGCCCATTAAATTTCCAACAACTCGTAAAGTTCCACTGGGATTACAAGTGGATTGTGATGAAGTTTGTTTCTTTCTTTTTTTGTGGTGTCCAAGGCCTGGGATTTTTTTGTTCCCTCTTGCCATCAGTCACTGGGGCCATGCAGAGTGGTGGCAGGCAGTGTGTGAACACCAGACCACTGTGGGTTCAGCCACAACCATGCCTCGTGTGGCTGTGTGCTCTGCCAGCTGTGGGAAAGGCAGCTGTCGTCAGGAACACGGGGGTACGCCATGGTTCCTCTGGTTTTAGCAGAAAGTCACACCCTGCTTTTCTGGGACCACTTCGCCAAGCCCTGAGTCCTTTACTATGAGCAACACAGGCATGCAGAGATTACTTCAAGTGAGAAAAGATGGGAAATGAGAAAAGACTCTGGGTGACAGTGTGAGAGGGTTTGTCAAGTCTGAGGTTGCCAGTGACATTCAGTCTGAAGGATTTATCAGCATGCTAGGCTGCACCTCAGCCACCTACTCGAGGAAATCTTTTCAGTTTAGGTGGCCTAATCTGCTAGCCTCTGGATTTGCAGGCTTATAGGCTGCCTTGAAATGGCATTATGCCAGAGGGTGATTATGTTGCTGAGGAGACTTCTCCAGAGGTTTCCTGGAAGATGGTGAGTGTTCTGCTTTCATCTCTGTGAGGCACAGCACTTGGTGGGTGCATGAAATAGAGGATTTGCAAAGATAGTCACTCTAACACACCAGCAAACATTTCTACCCTACAATATAGCTTTTTCTACCTTCTGGTGTTTTAAGACAAGATTTTCACACTCAAAAGCCATGCAATATTTATACTGCATTTGAGCAAACAAAACCATAACATTTTCCACATTATCAGAAAGGCAGAGCTGGGACTAAAAGGTCTGCTCAGTGCATCTTATTGAAACATTATGGATAAAAGACATAGAGAACAAGGCAGAAAATAGAAGTGAAAGTAATTATAATTATATCATTCAGTATGCTTTTACCATGCATCTCCATCTCCTTATATTGACAGTCAATGATTTATTTTTGAAGATAACAACCTGTTCCTTATGAAAAGATAAAAAAGAATGAACTTCTTAGGTCACAGGAGGGGGAAAGGGGTTGTAATAGAGAATGAATAAAAATGTGCAGGGCAAAGTAGGTCATTCTGGTGTCCTCTTTAAATAATACATAATGTTGGGGTCAGTTAAATTGAAGGGTGGAAAAAGCATGAAATTACATAAACTGAAAGTATGAAATGGTACCATGAAGTTAGCCTTTGAATCTTGCTGCTGCAAGCATTGCTGTGAAAACAAGCATTGCAGATTTGAAAAGAGTCTGATATTACCATGAAAAAAGGAAGCATCCATCATCATTGCAAAATGGGATAAAATTTCCATGACAGCATTCTTCATGTTTGAGAGTGTAAATTCCTTAGGTTAAGGAACTAAGAAAGGTTAAGAAAACTGCCAGGGGATGCCAGGTATCTCAAAGCATGTCAAGAGCTATGTGGCTTGGCAGTGTTTGGTAGAGCCTGTGCAAGGTCCCAGACCAAAGTTATACTGTTCTGAGAAGGAAACTGATAGTCCTGGGCTTGGTTTTCTCATTCCCCAAAGTGCCTGATTTTAATTCTTGTCCAGTCTTGTAGGCCCTTGATATTGTGTGTGAGCTGGAGAAGTGATTTGGTCTGTGGCCAACTGTGCTTTCTGAGCCCGCTGAGGATCTGAGGGATAAATTCCTGCAGCCACATCTCTCTTTTTAGGGAGCAGAATCTCACCCACATTCAGCCCCTTATTCTGTCCTGAAGCTTTGGATTCAGACTGTGTTCACCACTTAAGTCAGTCATGGCAGGTTTGACTCACTGGTTGTGACAGCATAGCATTTATTCCTTATGAATATCACATTCATGTCTGTGTTGAAATCCAGAGATTTTGGATTTGCTTATTTTTTTTCCCCTTTTTTTTTCCCTCCCTCTCTCTTGATGTTTAAGACTTCCAGCTGGTCAGCTTTTCTTTAAAAAGAACTTTATTTGCCAGCATTGTGATGAGGATTGCCCTTCCAGTCTGAAGGTACTGGGATGCTGTGGGAGAAAGAGCAGGTCTTGAAGAGCATAATGTGCAGTTTTGAAGTGCTCTGTGCGTGTTCCACATTTGTCTATTTCATCTCTCCACTGCAGACTCACATCTGTCTGCCCTCTGGCTCACCTCACCCGCAGCTCCCTTCCAGGAGGAGAATGGTGATTTCATTTGGAGCACACCAGTCAGTGTGCTGCACAGGCACTGCACACAGGGCTTCGCTCCCCAAAGCTTGTGTAGCTGCAGGGCCTAAAATTCCAGCTTCGTTTTTTTTTCCTTCTTATTAAAGGCTTACTGCGTCAGGTAAATCCCTGGCAAAGGCACTTTGATAATGAAGAGTAAATATATGAAGTTAAAATAAAACCTGACTATATGTAATATAATGTCTAATAACTTATCCATATCTGTGCAGGGAGTCACCCCCATGGTGGGCATGTGTGGCATGGTGGGCATCCTATGTCTGATGTCCACACTGTCTCCTCCTTCAAGATCTTATAAATACCTCATAAATTGAGGTATTTATGATACTATGCAGGCAGGAGGTGGCTTGTGTCTGCTGTATTACCTTTGTGAAATTATTTTTCCTTCTATTTCCCAATACAAAGCATGGTAGTCTGGTAATTTATTTCACAGATTCCTGGAGATGACCCATAATTACCTCCCTCTTCTCATCAGTGACAGACCTGTAGCTTCCTCAGAACTGAAGGTAAATGGTCATATATCAAAGTGCTATAGTATGGATTTGATTTTTTCTTTTCCATGGTAGCCCGAAAGTGGGCTTGCTTTTCTAGCTTTCAAATTTAGCATCCAAACTCTGAAGCACTAAGATATCTGGGGTCAGTGTTAGAATTATCATTATGCATGCTACTTATCTGTGGCAAATTGATTTGTTTTAGGCTCGTTGTCTTCCTAGGGATGAATCTTCCCCTGCTTGCTTTTGATTATTACATTTTTTAGACCATTTCTTACTATGCTAAAATAGGAGTCTATAGCCTGTTTTTCACACAATGCATGGTGATTACTTCTCAACACAAACTTTTGCAACATGAAAGTTTAGTACAGGGTCTTTACTGAATTAAATCTACATATCTGTTACTAAGATGTAGTTGAGATAGTGTATTTCTAAATGAAAGAGAATACATTCTTATAGTCAGAGCTTTCTAGTCTGAGAAGTGCTGTAGCTCTTTCATTCTGGCTTTACTCTAAAAAGTTGAGAATGGACAGAGAGAGATACCTAAATCTAATTGTGATGGTCTTCACATTTTTTGTTGTTATTGGCTCATGGCAGTAGAATAAAAATTACTTGGGAACAAAATGCAAGCGTGATGGAAACCTCTATTCACTGAGTAACTTCTTCCAGACATCTGATTCATGTTCTTAATTTTATTTTACTTTTTTTTTTACTTTTCTCTTTTTAGTAGGCGGATGACTGATCAAATGTTTCTGGATGTACAACCTTTGGAGTGACTCTCTCAGTTCAGTGGGCAAACCCTTGAGTCTTTTTGTGGTGCATTGGAGAGCCAGCAGGCACCGTTCAGAGTTGTTGTCCTGAAAGCAGATCTTCTGGGAGCCCTGCTGAAGTGCAGGCCGGATTTCCTCAGGTGTACGAGGTGGAAGTACGTTGGATGTTCACCTTTCCTGGAAGCCAGGTTGCTAACAGCACACAGAAGTACATTCCTGAAATGCTGACTGAGGTGGGAGCTCTGTGGCAGCTGGCCCTTGTCCTGATTTGCACATACTGAACATGAATATCTGATATTTAAGGGACAGAGACAGAGAGATTGCATCCCCAAACTTTTGGGTTTCTGTATTACCTAGCCAATGTGAAATTCAGTTTTTCACATTCAACATTATCAGGATCTGGGGAGTCAGCAGGAAATTTTTGGATTCTCTGAAATTTTGGTCCAGTGCCACCTTTTCCATGTGATTATGCCAAATTTAAGGGAAGACAATCTCTCCCTTCCCTGCTTGGCCCACACCACAGCAGTTCCAAATCCCTGAAAACCTAGGCTTTGAGTCTTAAAACTGGCTCTTTAATGTGGCATATTTGTCTGAAAGCTACTTTTCTGTCTGTGTGATATGGTGAAGTATGAGGAGCAGGAGTGATTAAAACCGGCTGTTTTCCCTGAGCAGTTTTGCTGTGTTCTTTTCATTTAGTGTCCTTTCAATAAAGAATGAGTGAACAGTGAAATTGGTAAGACAACATAAGAATATTCTTCTACGTATGGAAATTACTGCAGCAGAAAGGAATTTCTACAGTGTTAGGAAACCAGCTCTTAAGCCAGTGTGCAGAATTCCATCTAACACATTTATTAAATTAGCCTGTAAAATTCTGTCAGCCTTTTTTATCCTTTTGTAATGTCATAGGGTTTTCTGATTAAGGGATGGGATGGATCTGGTTTTGCTTTTTTCCACTCTTAATACAGCTGAGGTAAATAAAAGTTGAAGCATTTTGATGCTTGTTTTCCCTGTAGTGTTTTTCAGGCAAATTCTATTGATAGAAGGGCCTGATCATTAACACCCTGCTGTGGTTCAAAACTCTCTGGAACAAATCTTTTGCAAAGGAAAACAAGACTGATCAAAGCATTTTGAAGGAAATATTTTAAGTGAGAGTGATAACTTGAATGCCCCCCTGATCTTTTGACAGATGATGTTTTCTTCCTCTCTGTTGGTCTTGCAGGACTTGGCTTTCCCATTTGGCAATGAGGGTCTTGTTGCTGGAGTGTGCATTTGTGGAAAGGAGCTGTCTACTGTATCTGAGCTACAATCATCCTTATCCTTTTCCTTCCCAAACCATAAATGAAATTCTGTGGACCATTTAATGCCTTCATTGTCTTCAAAATGGTCTTTTATTCGTGCCACTGCAAGCTGCCTGTAATAGCAGGCATTCAGTCACATCCTGAAAATACAAGAAGGTCAAGGGATGCTAATTTGACATTTAACAGCGCACATTTCTTGCAAGTGACATTTTATTGGAGCATTTCTGATAAAGACAACAGTATAATAAGAATCAGGAAGTGAACATATAGTTGTAATTTAAAAAATTAGTACACTTCTATTTTGTGGTAGTTTTTGTCTACCTACAAAGCAGGCAGACAAAAGTAATTCCTGTAGGCTTCAGTAGGGAGACAAAGTAATTCCTGTGGCTTCAGTACTAGTTTGTTTGTGGCAGTGATGCACATAAAGGGAAAAGGAATCTAAAAATGCTTCATCTTTTATTGGAAACCACTGCAATTCTGAAATTTAAGATTAGTCTCATTTGGCAAGAAAAAATTCTATCAACCATTTTGTCTCATTGTGGAAAAGTAATTTGATTAATAAAAGTGATAGTTGTCAGGGGGCAATGTTACCTTTACTTTTAAGCAGTAGCCTACAGATCCTAGAACATATTTATGTTTTCACGTTAAAATTTAATGCAACGTACTGGAGACTGCAAGTATATTATTTCAGGCCCAAATCTGGTTTGCTGATTGTTGAAATGATTTAAATTCTCCTAGTGGCTGTGCTCATTTCCTTTTCTCATTTACCTAAATTATAAGGGAAAGACATCCACAAATAAATGATCATTCATATCTCCCTTTCAGGCCAAGATGACCTACTGCAAGAGAGGGAAAAAAGGCATTTCTGAATTAGTTTTTGAACAGGCTGATTGCCTCTACTTTTAAGCACCTCGCTGCAGAAGGTTGATTTGCTGACATGTTTTTAAAGCATGGTGTTCGTCAAACCACATCATCCTAGCAGGCAGAGCACCTACACTCGAGGCATAGACAGAGATGGTGGCGGGTGACAGGAGCAAAGATCACGGCTGGTTTGTTGTCAAAGGGGAAGTCACCTTCCCTGATCCAATTTATGCAGCAGGCACATGTTTTTAGGAAGGATTAGGAGGGGCAAAGTGGAGAGGAAATGAGAACTACCCTTGTCAAGGTCAGATGTAAAGCAGAAGGGCATTTCTTGTTTCATATCAGAGCCTGGGGGGGACTGGCAGGTCTTAGAAAATTATATCTAATCATGCTCACGGCTGCCCAATCAGGAAGGGAAAGTAACTGTCAGACAAATCTTCCTCATTAAAGAGTGAGCATGACACCCACAGATGGTAGATTATTAAAGGATTTTTGTTTGCTTTAAGGTTGGGGGGGATTATTTCTTTTGAAAATGGCAGCTCTGGGCATCTTTCAGGGGGCAACAGGAATGTACCCTGTCTATTCTACAAAGCACACCATTGTCACTTGCCTTGTGTGCTGTCACTCTGAAGAGTCCTCTTAAATCATGCATGTTTCATCTCTGAAATGGAGTGTGATGGAAATTGCCTTCTTCTTTTAGATTCCCACTAACACCACCATATTAACACCTACTTTTGTAGATGCCCCAAAAACACAACCCCATGGCTAATCCCTTAATAATTTTAATCAAATGCTTAGAGGGGATAGGGAGAGCTGTATCAAGGAGGAAAGGGAGACCTGCAACAACTTCAAAAAGCTGGTAGTTGTAGAGGGAGGTGAGCAAAAAAGGCACCCCAGTGATATATTTCACTTACCTTCAAGGCTGCAGATATTCTAGAAACTTCAGTATTTGGTGGAGAGCTTTGGAAGCTGGGAAAGAAGACAAGGAGTTCCTCTTTTCAAAGAAAGCATAGAAAACAAGAAGCTAAACAAATGTGACCGACTGGCCACAAGCTGCTCAGGGAGAAACTTCTATGCAGAATGGCAGGAGCAGACTTGGGGCTGATGGTGCTGATGGAGTTTTGGGGACTGGAGATCTCTGGAAAGACAGGCACAAGCTGCTTACAGTTGTATCTGAGGTTCCATCTGCCCAACTTACATCCCTGTGCAGTGGCCATGGGGAGTGGCTGACAAAGTCTGTTGGTTGGGGTTGGCCAGGCAGTGCCCAAGAACAGCTTCACCCATCTCTCTGAGAGTCCAGAGATTCCTGAACCTTTCACAGGGTTTTCTGAATGGGGTGAGCTCCATAGAAGGTGAGATGGAAGGGATTTTGTGGGAACTGATATTAGTGCATGATTAGGCTAACTGTTGCCGGCCAGAAAAAAAGAAAATTAATTTGTAAAGGGAAAAGTTTGCTTTGTGACCTGTGGTTTTTGCATTGAATAGTATATCCTGTTCTTACTATCCAGTATGTGCTGATGAGCTGGGAAATGTATAAATTTTATACTACTGTGCAAAAGCTGTACTTATGTGCATGGTGAAGTGAGAGAAAACATTAGAAATGTTAGAAATTTAATAACCCATCATTCAGTCTAGTGGGGAATTAAAAAAAAAAAAAGAATGTGGGAAAGTATATTTACATAGTAAATGAAGGGAAGCCCATTTAATGGGCATCTCAGGTATGAGGGAAGCAGTAAAGAAGTAAACAAAATTCTTTTTTTTTTTAAATTAGGAGTTGTTAAACCTTGGTTTCCGCATTTATCAGTTACATTTTTTGTAGTTTGGCCAGCCCAAGCAGGTTTCTGGCCCCACCTCAGATCTCAAATCTTATAACAACAGTAGTTCTTCCTGAGTGGGTTTATTTATATTTTGAACCACCAATTGCAGATGGGTTGTGTTTTCCAGCTTGAGCTTGTGAAACAGAAGGCACACATACATACACACTTTGCTTCTTTGCTTTCATGCATAAAAGGGAAGATTGTCCACTTTTTCAGGTGTTCAGGGAACATGCTAAGCTTTAATAACAAATCTTACTGAAGACTGGGTTTTACACACACATTTTTCTGTGACAAAAGAAGGCATTGGAGGAATTTATCACTGATGCCCTTGTTTATGGCTGATATTACACACTAATTATCATATAGCATTTAGTTTACTTTTATAGAAATATAATTTGCAGCTGTTTTCTCACTGGAGAAAAAAAATTAGTGGTTCAGAGATTAGTAACATAGAAACTTAGTTCTCTTATTGTTTTTCAAGGTTTTACCTTTCCTTCTCCTGCCTAAATCCCCAACTGTGGAATTTAAAATACTGTATGTCTTAAGGACACAGTAGAAAACTTACATGCAAGCCAAATAGCTGTTCAGTCCAAGTGATGTCAAACGAGCCCTTTTAGTCAGATTTTGAGAACAATTTTTTTCTTTAATTTTGTTTTTACATGAGAGGTCTAAAAGGTCTATAAGGCTTCAAAAATTGTGTATTTCAACAGCAAAAGTTAGTTAGCAATAGTTTTTGAAAATTCTTTTATAAAATTTACTTAATTATTTTTTAAATGCTAACTAAACAAGCCCCCCATTTTCAGTTAAAAATACAGTTGTCCTTAATTAAATGTTGTTGAAATATGGGGTATATAAAAGACACATGGTACAGCTTAAGTAATAAAACATAACAAATAGGAAAATTGAGAAAGGATTGAAATGATGGTTTGCTTCAGAATTTCTATTAAGATCACTTGTTTCAGTTCTTCTGCAATGTGAAGGTAAAGAAAGGGAGAAAAAAAAAATTTCCTTGGGCACATTTTACTAATTAGTTTATTTGGTATAGAAACCAAAGTACAATTTAAACAATGAAAAATCTATTGGTCTGTGACTTGGCTTCATACTTTCACTCTGAGAGGAAAAATCTCTGAAAAGCAAGCTGACACTGTTTTATGATTTGATCTTTAACAGCTAGGCCTCCATATGGAAAAGCTTTAGAATTTGTCTGGAAATTTTAACCCTTTTTTAAGACCTTTAAAAATGCACTAGAAAACTTGCTCTGGCCAATAACTTCTCACAGAAAATTTTAAAAATAAGTGAAAAGGGTTGTTGCTAAACTCTAATACTTGGACCAGCTGCTATTGTAAATAGAACAGCTACATTAAAATTAGCATAAATTAACAGCTGCATTAAAATTAATGGATATTTACACCGTGTAATAATATGACCTGAAAATGTTTGCAAATGGCTAACATCTTTAGAATTCTACTAGTTTTATCTCTGTCAATTGCTAGTAAGTTTGTCCCAGATGCTGGCTTGCTTGTTTCCCGTTGTGGTTATGTACCTAGAAGCCACTCTGCGCAGAGGTCAGTCACTTTTATCTTTGCTTCCAAAGGAAATAAGACCTTTGCAATTGCATTGTCTGCCTACTTTGGAAAGCAGATGGAAGGGGAAAGGCAGAAAGTATTGCTTGAGCCTGGGGGCTGCTGCCAGTCGTGCTTTGTGGGGAGGTGTGTGTGCAGCTCAGAGGAGTGCTGCCCCCTGAGCACAAGGAATGTAAACACTGGCAAATCAGGGTCCTTGCACCTTTCTTTTTTTTTTTTTTTTTTTTTTTAATGTGTGTGTCTATTTTTTTTTTTTTTTTTTTTTTTTTACTATGAGAATAACTAAGCTTTTCTGATGAGTTCTGAAAAATATGATTCGGTCCTGTTGACATTCCACATGGTGGCCATACCTTCATACTATTTAATTTGAAAACCAAGGCAGGATCAAACTAAAGAAAAATTGTTCAACTAAGTCTGATCTTCTGTTGTTTAACCTACAGGCCACAGATTTTTTTTAGTTGGGTCCATCATAAAACACTTCAGAAAAATTTGGAATCGGAGGAAACCTTTATCCATCTTTAAGATCAGGATGAAATTTGTGCCTGAATGGCTCAAGAGCCTTCCCAGCTTTTTTTAGTTTGCATTGATTTGTTTTGAATGCTCTATTTGCTTAAATGCTTTTCAAGCCATTATATAATTCTCCATTTTCACTCTACTCCACTCACACCTAAAACTGTTACAATCGAGCCAAGTATATATGTCCAAAGAAAACACGTTTTTCAGACGGAATATGGCAGTGATCCACTTTAGAATACATACTTCAGTTTTCACATGCAAGTAGTCCCGCTGAGTTTCAGGCGTTTTCAAAATAAAGTATCTTGTAAAACTCTTTGCTCAATTAGGGACAAGAAGAAGAGGGATCCATGGGCTTGGAGATCCTGTGGGTCTTACGCTCAGTTCCCGTCAATTTGCAGACATTAAAATACCAGCTACTTCTCATGTCTGGTACTAGCAATGTGAAAATTGTCAGCATTGTTCCAAATTATATTAAAAACAGAGCATTCAACACTGCATTTGGGTAAGGTTATAAGGGCAGAGGTTAGTTGTGACTGAAAGAGCACAGGGAAAGAGGACAGCCTGGAGAGAGTGAAACTGGAAGGACTGAGTGGAAGAGGCTGGAAGCAGAAGAGTGATTTTGTTTTTAAAAATAAATTCTAAACAAAATAAGTAAGTAAAAGGGAAGGTGGGCAGGAATTTTGTTGGTTTTGTGAAACTGATTTCTGGAAACTTAGATCAGAGACAATTCAGGTAGGAATATAATGCTTTATTTACTTTTACATGCAAATATTACTAATACCTGATCTCTTACGAATCATGGAAGATGTACTAAGCACCAAAACTCATTTGCACACCTGATCTCTTACGAATCATGGAAGATGTACTAAGCACCAAAACTCATTTGCACAGTGACTGTCAGCAGAACTGCTGTGTTTTTTTTCTCAGATATTTGTTAGTTTTAAAAAAAATATATAGATAGATTTTGGGAGAGTTGCAATACAATTTCTCACTGTACTTGAATATTAACGAAGTCCAGTCATACTCATGATTTGGAGAATGATTGATGCAAAATGCAAAAAATGACGTGGTTTTGTATTAAATAATGGCCAATGTTTTTAATGCCTCCCCAGCTGTGTTTCTGCAATGGAATTCTATCTTCAGCTTCAGAATTTCTTTTAATATTTTTCTCTCCTACAGAGTGAAGAATCCTCAGATAAGCATTCCCTGCACACTTTTTCTCCAAGATATGAGAGTAAAAAGTCGTCGTGTGGGGTCCTGGAACAGCTTTTTTACTCTTTTTTAAAAGATCCACTCATTTTCCATTGGATCCTACTCTCTTTTCTAACTTTTAAGGGCAGACTACAGGTTATTTTTTTTGTCTCCACAGTTGTGATGTCTGGGCTTCGTGGACAGTTTGTGCTCGTTGCTTATAATCTCAAAGTCAAAATAGCTTGTTTGAAGGACTGTAAAGAATGTTTTACACTGTCTATTTCATGCAAAGATGTACTTACCTGTTGCTAAACTTCAGCCTTTCTGCTGTTCTTGGTATCAATTTACCAATCCAAAAGGGTTAGCTCAGGATTTTTTAAAGTCAATCTTATGTTTTTTAAAGGTTGATTAAAAAACTAATGGAAATTTTTCCATGCGCATAGGAAGATTTTCTCTATCTTTTTGTGGACTTCAAAACATGCCTTATTCTGAAAATGCAGGGTGACTTTCATGCTAAGCCAAAGTCCTTCTTGATATTTATTATCTATGTTGAATAGACACTTTAGCAAGAGAGAGAATCCGCAGAAAATACCCTATTTCACAGAGGAGTGGGAGGATTCCCAGGATGAAGATAGAAAACAACTAACAACCTGCGTTTTCAGTACTTTTAGGGGGACTTTGCAGAAAAAAAATTCCAAACCTATCACTAGTTAGGTATGCACAGTAGTAAGTATTGAGTTTTTCTAAGGAAAAAAATGCACATGCATAGTTGAAGTTTTAGGCCAATTTGGACATATTCTTCAGTGTTCTTCAGCAATACCAGTTTTGCCTGAAACATCTACCAATCACAACAGGGGATACATGGAGTAGAAAGGGGAAAACAGAGACCTTGGGATCACCTAGAGCAAATTATCAGGTCAGCTGGGGTACCTCAGCAGTAAATGTTTGTGGTTATTTGTCAGTAAAACACATACTTGGGTTTCACTTCTGTTGCAACTTGATGACTTCACAGACATGGGAAAACTGAAGTGTTTTTG